>NC_058132.1:275853473-276052325 GCF_016433145.1 Gracilinanus agilis | reverse complement strand
CCCTCCCCTCTCTTCTCCTCTCCTCCTCCTCTCCTCCCCTCCCCTCCTCTCCCCTCTCTTCTCCTCTCCTCTCCTCTCCTTTGGAAGGCACACTGCATACTGGTCACTTTGGCTCCACTGAGTAGGAAGGGCAGATGAAAATGGTTCCTGTTGTTGATATCAGCAGCTGATTCATAATTACTTGATCCAAAAAAATGGGCAGGGTTTTCGTTGACCATTTGATTGTTTTTACTATCAAATTCCAAAAGCTTAACTGAAGGACTTTCTCTTTAACTAGTTCAAGCCTGATGTCTTAACTTGACAAGAATGATAACTCAGTCCTTATTACTAACAATCTATTTAAGGAGATTTGCTGTATTGATCCTGACATAAGTAAGCAGTCATATCAGGTCAAGTTTTCATTGCTATTCATTCTTCAAATGAAATTTTTTTCTTAAAAAGACATTCTAACTCCCTGAATTATAGGAATTAGTATAAGGATTTTCATTTAACTGGGCCTTTCTCCCTTCTGTCCTATTAATGTTTTCTAGGCATCTCTTTAACCTAGACAAAAGTAGACCAAAAAGAGCTGGTAAATTGCTTTTTGTGTAAATGTTCCTTTGTTTTAGAACATTCTCAACTAGAAGACCTACTTACTATTAGGAATAAGTTATTTAAAAAGCATGTTAACCTTGATTAAGCTATTCAGTATAGCTTCCTCTATCATTATCTGCAAATCTCCAAATGTTTAGCCTCCTTAAAAGTTCACTGGATCATGGAAATAGAATGAATTTGGCATGTTATACAGCAAGCCAAGTATTTGAAGAGTAAGTCTATTTATTATTCTTTATTTGCCTCATATAGAGGCCGGAAAACTTCATTATCCTTGAAATTACTATTTGTACTGTTGTAAAATTGGCTGATTGCATTGTAATATTTTGCAGGTTGTTCATGCATTCTATGTAAGGCTACTTTGTGTAGGAAATATCAAATTAGAGTTAACCTAATCTTTCTTTACCTGAACTCTTCAGAAGGATAAAAGGAGAAGAAATCGTTTCAAAAGAATAAATGTGCTGCTGAGGGAATTTACTTATTGTATATTTGAACACAGAAGAAACAAACTCATATAAGACATACATGGTTTTAATAAATTTTTAATAAACCTACTTGTAGTGGAATCTAGTTTTTAATAACCATATAAAGGGGAGCACTTTGAACATTATCTAAATAGTTCAGCCAAACCCTGACTTGCCATTTGGAATAAAGTAGGGTTGGTTGGTTGGTTTTGTTTTTTGAAGATTGAAATTACCTGGAGGAACCGACCGCATATTATTACTACTTTCCAGAATAAACATAAGAGAAAGGGAGAGATTTAACTTTTTAATATGATTCAAAGGGATAAAAGTAGTTAAATAAAGGTGATGAAGACAAAGAAACCTTTTAAACAATTTCCTGGCTGTGAAATTATTTTGAGAGAAATGATAAAAACTCCAATACTGTTGAGCCAGTGATCTTCACTAATATGTTCCTCGGGTTTTGAAAGAATTAATAGTTTTGATGCTTTCAGATAAAATACTGTAATCACCTCTGAAATTCCATCCCTCCCAAAAAACAAAGGTGATCAGTCAATTAAAGCCAACCTACATAGCAGTCATAACTGAGAACCTATGCATGATCCTGGATCTCTATAGGATCTACTGAGAGGAAGAAAGCTTGTCTCTTCATTGGTCCTGTGGAACCAAAACTGGTCATTGTACTTAATTAAATTCTGATATAATTTTAGTGTTGTCTTCATTTATGCAACTGGAATTACCATATATTGTACTTATGCTTCTATTTTCTTCACACTGAATCTTTCCACACAGTGCTTCCCATTTTTATCTCAGTTTCTCATATTTATTTGTTTTTCTTTAAATCAGGCCAAGATCTTCTATCTCTAGGTTTTGGGCATTTTCTTTGACTGTCCTTCATGCCTGGTAATATATGTCTAGAAATGTTTTCTCTCTTCATCTCTAGCTTCCCTGATTTCCTTCAAGTCCCAACTATAATCCTGTCTTGTACTCATCCCCTCTAATTCTATTACCTTCCTTTTTTTTAGCTATTTCCTACTTATCCTAAATATAGTTTGTATATTTTTTGTTTGTCTCCCTCATCAGGTGAGGTTCCTGAAAGTAGGGACTGTCTTTTGTCTCTTTTTGTATACCCAGCACTTAGCACTATTCCTGACACATAGTTGATGCTTATCAACTGATTTAACTTCATTTATGTACTGAAGAACCAATGAGGAAATTCCTTCCCCTAAAGCATATTGTCTAGAAACTTGATGCTGGTATATATATATGAGAAGTAGGACTGCCTAGGTTTTTCAGAATCAGAGACCCAACTTAGTTGGCAATGCTGCCTTTCTAGTGCCATCGTTTCTTATTATTCAATTATATTCCATTATCTCATGTACCACAGTTTGTTAGGTTCTGTATAGGAAATGGGGATATATTTTGTTTCTAAAGCTTTTTTTTTAATAACTAATAGTGAGGTTGCTAGGGTAAAGGGTATGAAAAATTTAGGAACTCCTCTCGTATAGCTCCAAATTCTTTTCTAGAATAGACTAATTTTTATTTCCACTAAAAGCATACTAATGCACTACCCTCCCCCAAACCCCTCCAAAATGGACTATTGTAATCTTTTATCATCTTTATCATTTTGATGAATATGAAGTGAATCTTCATTTGAAAGTTTCATTCAGTTGTAAATTTGGATTTATATTCTTAGGATTTATTAGCATTTGGAGTATATTTTTCATATTGTTGTTCATGGTTCATGTTTCAAACTTTGTTCATGTCCTTTGGCCACTTATTGATTGAAGAATAATTCTTAATCTCATATAGGGCATAGGAACTGGCCTTGTTTTTTTATTGATATAACTCCCTATTAATGATGCACCTTCTGCCAACACAGGCCAGCACCTTTTGTGCAGCTTATTAATCTTAGACAGTTGCCTAGAGCACTAAGAAGTTAAGTGAATTACCCAGGGTCATCTAGCCAGTATGTCAGAGGCAAGCTTTGAACACAGGTCTTCCTCATTCCAAAGTTGGCTCCTTATCCATTGCCATGCTGCCTTATATAATCTTCTTTGTTTTAATCAATTCCATATATATTCATTTACATATTATATATTGTTATACGATATATCATATTGTACTCTATATACACTATATTATATATATACATATCAGAATTAGTGATCAAAGATGTTTAATGGAAAGATGTTTTTCCCTTGACTGTTTCTCTTATAGCTTCACTGACTTTGTGTAAAAGTCTTTTGATTTTATATGATAAGCATGTAGCTATTTTTGTCCTTTAGACTCTTCTCTATCCCTTATTTGATTGTAAGTTCTAACTCCAATCATCCAGGTACATGTTTCTGTTTTCTAAGATTTTTTAAAAAACTATTTCCTTTTATAATTGATTGATTTATTTACTTCTTATTATAAGATGCTAGCTGAAACCTATTCTTCATCAAAACTTCTTTCTCATTTTCTAAGCAGCTTTTTTTTTTGTACACGGGACACATTCCCTTAGAAGGTCATATTCTTGGGTTTCTACAACATTAAGTTCTTGTGTTCTCTTGGTTTTAGGTCTTAACTCATATGCTCTTTTTCACTGATCTTTTTCATATTTCCGTTTTTTAAACCAGCACCAAGAAGTCTTAATGATTATTTCTTTATTAAGTAGCGTATAACTTCCCTGGATTGAATTCTTGGACAGTTTTCAGATTGTTAGAGCACTCCTTAAAGTTGTTAATTTCTTCATCACATTTCCCATTTCTTTTCATCATATCCATTAGCACTGACATTTAACTTCATCAAAAAAAAGGGGGAGGGGGCAACTGGGTAGCTCAGTGGAGTGAGAGTCAGGCCTAGAGACAGGAGGTCCTAGGTTCAAATCCGGCCTCAGCCACTTCCCAGCTGTATGACCCTGGGCAAGTCACTTGACCCCCATTGCCCACCCTTACCAATCTTCCACCTATGAGACAATACACCGAAGTACAAGGGTTTAAAAAAAAAGGGAGAAATAATTACACATCTTTTTACATTATAGTAAGCTTTAGGAGTGATTTTATCACAGCACCTCCATGAAGAAGGTAGCATTGTTGTGTTGTTCAGTCATTTAAATAATGTCTGACTTTTCATGACCCCATTTGGGTTTTCTTGGCAAGGTACTGGAGTAGTTTGCCATTTCCTTTTCCAGCTCATTATACAGATGAGGAAACTGAGGAAAATGGTTAAATGACTTACCCAGGAACACACAGCTAGTTAGTATCTGAGGCCAGATTTGAATTCAGAAAGATAATCTTCTGAATCCAGAACTGGCATTCTTTTCACTGTGCCACCTAGCTGCCTCATTGAAGTAGATAGTACAAGTGTTATTAACTCCATTATTTAAAAATCAGAAAACTTAGATTTAAAAAAGAGGGCAACTGACTTCTCAGATGTCATAGAGGAAGAAAGGAAACAGTGCATTTATTAAACACGTATATTATGTATTAGGCACTGTGCTAAGTGCTTCATAAATATTACCTTATTTGATTCTCAAAGCAACTCTGGAAAGTAGGTGCTATGATTATGCCTATTTTAACAGTTGGGGAAACTGAGCTAAACAGAATTTAAGTGACTTGGCCAAGGTTACATAGCTAGTAAATGCCAGAGGCTAACTCTTTCCACTGCAATGCCTAGAAACTTTTAATATAACATAGCTATAAAGAGAATGACTTGGGACTTGATCTGAGGTCATCTCACGAAAGCTGTAGCACGTTATGTTGGTTAGAGACTTGGGACAATGATCCTCAAAACCTAGATCCTTGGGTTATTAGCTGTGTGACCTCAGGCAAGTCATTTTCCCTTTCTCTGACTCATTTTCATTGTTTGTAAAGAATAATAATATTAATTTGCAGGAACTACCTCAACAGTTGTTAATTACAGCACTTCCTCAAAGGAAAAAAATGTATCATTTTTCAAAGCGCTATAGAAGTGACTCATATTTCTTCTTCTTATTGTTGTTGTTGTTTTAAATATTACATATGACCAAACATAAAAGAAGACAGAACATAGGGATCATCCAAAATCTTTGCAGAATTGTACTAATTGGGTAGACTCTGAGTATCTGACTAGAGTACCTTCTCCTTTTGGCTACTTGCTCTTCTCTGGGATTTCATGACGCTGCCCCTTTTTGGTTTTCCTTCCTCTAAGTGCATCTCAGTCTTCTTTTCTGGTTCTTTGTTCACATTATGCTCCTAATTGTGAGTGTTCTCCAAGACTCTGTCCTTGGCCCCTAATTATTTCTTGATGATCTCATCAAATTCCATTGGTTCATTTCTCCATTTCTTGCATATTACGTCTAGGTCTGTCTATCTAGCCCATCTATCCCCAAAACCTTCATCTCACATCAGAGATAAATATAGATACAGCATTTATTAAGTGCTTACTATATGCCATGCAGGCAGCTACATGGCCCAAAGATAGAATACTGAGTCTGGAGTTGGGAAGACTCATCTTCCTGACTTCAAATTGGGCTTCAAACACTTACTATCTGGGTTACCCTGGGCAAGTTATTTCTTCCTATTTGCCTCAGTTTCCTCATCTGTAAAATGAGCTAGAGAAGGAAACGGTAAACCACTCTAGTATCTTTGCCAACAAAAACACCAAAGGAGTCACAGTCAGACATAACCAAAATGATTGAACAATGACAAAACATGCCAAGTGCTGTATTAAGTGCTTACATTATAAATGCAAGCCAAAAATAGTTCCTATCAGCAAAGATTTTGTATTTGACTAGGGAAAGACAACATATAAAAGGGAGCTGGCAAAGGAGGTGAAGTCTGGAGGATGAGGAGCGAGGGGGGTGAGGCATTACTAAGTGCCCACTGGACATTTCCAACTGGGTGTCCTGGATGTTTAGACATCTAAACCCATGTAACATCAGGGTGTCCACACAGAACACAGACCAATCTCTCTTCCAATTTTCCCCATTTCTATGGAAGGCAACACCATTCTTGCCTCCAGCCAGATCTGTGATGTTGGTGTTGTCCTTTTTCCTTTTATTCCTCATCCTACTTTTCCAGTCAATTGCCAATCTTGCCATTTCTATCCTCCCAACATCTCTTGGGCCCCACTGCTTTTTTCTCCTCCCAGCTGTCACTTTAGCATAGACCCTCCTCACCTCTCACCTAGATAATTGCAATGGCCTTTTAACTTGTCTTTCTCCACTTCAGGCCATCCTTCACACTGCTACCAATGATTTTCCTTAAGTGCAGTTCTGACCCGATCACTCTTCTACTCAATTAACCTTTTTTGGTTTCTTCTGGCTTCCAAAATAAAAAAAAAATAAACTCCCTTTTTAGCTTTTTAAATCTTTGACAACTTTGTCCTGCCTTATCTCTTTGGCCTCATTGTACATTAATTGACTGTGCAATACAACCATATGGGCTTTCTCTGTTCTTCACCTAGAATATTCTCCCTCCTATCTTGGCACTTTTGCATTATCTGTCACGCATGCCTGAAAGGTTTTCTCTCCTCACCTATTCCTTAGAGAACTTTTCTCTTTCTTTAAAACACAGCTCAAGTACTACCCTCTACATTTAATATTTCCAGATCTCCTCCACTGCTAGTGCCTTCTCTCTTAAATTACTTTGTATTTATCCTGTATATATTTTTCAATGCCCTTGTTGACTCCCAGCTCAGATTGTAAATTCATTTTAAGTAGAGATTGTTTAATTTTTTATATTTGTATTTCCGGAACCTATCACAATTCTTGACACAAAATAGGCAATTAATAAATGCTTATTGATTAACCGATTGGCCAAATATTGGAAGAGTCCACTGTGAGGCTTAATTTATGGAATGTTAGAGATAAAAAAAGCCCTTGTCCTGTTCTAGAGAAGGGTCGAATTCAACCAGACCTTGTAAAATTTAAATTAATATCCAAGAACTCCAAGTATTATATTTTATAAGATTTATTAATAATCACTTGATGTAGAAGAAATAAAAGAACAAAAGTATGAAAGCCTAAGAAAAGCCACATGGGTAAAATTCTCCTGCCTGGCACTCACCCAACCACCACAGCCATGTTCCCTAAAAGAGAGCAAGGGCAGAGCTACACAAAACTTATATCATCCCTGTGTTAGTACATTAGTGTAAATACTCAAATGGAATGTTGGGAGAGAGAGTCCCTGGGGAGCAAATTCTAATTATACAACCTCTTATATCATTTCACTTACTTGGTAGTTAACAGGGTTGTGCTCAGCCTTCCTGATCCTGTGACAAAAGTGAATTTATTGGGGGGCAGCTGGGTGGCTCAGTGGACTGAGAGCCAGACCTAGAAAGGGGAGGTCCTAAGTTCAAATCTGGTCTCAGACATTTCTTAGTTGTGTAACCCTGGGCAAGTCACTTGACCCCCATTGCCTAGCCCTTACCACTCTTCTGCTTTGGAGCCAATACACAGTATTGATTCTTAGAAGATAAAGGTTTTTTTTAAAAAAGTGAATTTATGGACAATTATGGGTAAGAAAATAAAAGGGAAACTTTAGCTCAGAAATTTTGGGGATTTTATCTATTTACATGATATTGAATATTCTAGAGAAGTGTGTTTGCTTTCAGATAGCCCTTGTATGTTTTGCTGGGGTCCTTTTTGGGTGAGCTATTAATGAAAACAAGCATTTTATTATGTTTCAATTCAAAGATTACTGAGCTTTGTGTTCCCCCAAAGTCCCCTGAAAGCTTGTAGTAACCACCCTAGTGCACAAAATTGGGTTGACAGAAGCCACCTATGATAACCCAGAGCTTTTTTGCTACCAGCTCAGAATGAATAATTCCTTTTTCATCTTGAAAGGGAAAAGAGGAGCTGGGCTGGAGGCAAAAGCTTTAGCTTAAATCTGGGCAGCATTTCAAAGGAAAGGATGGGTTAGTCACTACATTAGTAGTGTTCCCAATTTCAGTTGAAATATACCCTTTAAAAACATGAATTTTGAGAGGAGCTTGTGAAGTCAGAGGGGGAGGAAGTTGGTACAGGTTGGGACATTTTCCCTATTTCCAGGGCCCCAGGTGCTCTTTTGCCCTTGAGCCTGAAGGTAAATTTTTTTTTTTGACAGGAGCTTGATAGAGAATAAGGTAAGAAGAATTGGTTTTGTACTTCAAACTCTTAATGAGGTCTAACAAAGTATTTGAAAAAGTTAAAAGGAATTAAAATTGTTTCAAATAAATGTTTTCCTTCAGCATTTTTCATCTTCAAAGCCTTTCTGTTAGTTAATATTATTCTTTCATGAGAGTACCAGTAAGTGAAATAGCTTAGTCAAGGTCAGAGGGAGATAAAGCCCGAGTCAGAGATGAAAGCCACCTATGTAAAGGGAGTTGGATGGATCCCATTGTGCCAGGTGGAATTTATAAGAACTGCTGCTTCCTGTCCTGAAAAAAAAAGGAAGAAGTGCTAACTATGCCACAAGCCATGCAACAAAACCCCAAATGACCTCAATGAAGTATCCACCCTGTGTTAGAACTAGTATTTTTTTTTGAACAGTGACCTAAAGGCAGAAAATATTAATACTGTTAAATATTTTATATTCAGATCCAGTGACTCTGAGATAGTCAAAGTAGGAGCACGAAGGGGATGAGAAAGGAAACTGCAGAGAGACAAAACAAAAGCTTTTAAAATGACCCTGGCCATCTTCATCTTTGTGCTGTTCCTTATGCACAGTGTAGATGATACACAGGCTTGCTTTCTCCCTTTTTTGCTTTTATTTGCTTCGTCGTCACTGCCTTTTCTTAAGCCTGTCTCAGAACATCCTTCCTCTAGGGAGTCCTCCTTGTGGCACCACACCTCTTATTACCCTTTGCTCTGCTGTAGATGTATAATTTGCTTTATAAGTAATCCTAAGAATTTAGTTTTATGTGTGGTGTGTCCCCTCAGACTGTAAACTTCTTTGGGATTTTTTAATGCTCTTTATCATTCTTCAGCACCAATTATAGAGGTCAGTGCATAGAAGACATTTAATAGATATAATTGCTAAATAATAGTTATAAGAGTAACACATGTTTGTTTAGTGCTTTAAGGTCTACAAAGGATTTTTTTTTCTCTCATAATAGCTAGGCAGTTAGATGGCTCATTTCATAGTGCTCTGGTTCAGATCTAGACACTTAACTAGCTCTGTGCCCTGGGCAAGTCATTTAACCTCAGTTTGCCTCAGTTTCCTCAACTATAAAATGGGATAAGAGCACCTAACTTGCAGGGCTGCTGTGAGAATCAGGTGAAATAATATTTATAAAGTGCTTTAGCATAACGTCCAGCATATAGTATGTATTGTATAAATGCTCTGGAACATTTCTGTCCCCTCTCTTCCCCTCTTCTCTCCTCCCATTCCTCTTTCCTTTCTCTTTTGAGGTAGAAGCTGCGAAGACATTATTAATGTACATATTTTATAAGTAAGGAAGCTGGAGTTCCAAGAGTCACACAGAAAGTGACCACCTGAGGTTGTAACAGAAGTTTAAATCTGAGTCCAATCTAGACCTCTTTCTACCTAATATCACACTGACTCTAACAGGGGCACAAATACTAGAAGAAATAGCTAAGAGACAGAATGGAATCCAGCCTTGAATAAAGAACAGGAGACAAGAGGAAGTCGGGGAATAAAATGGCACCTTTTCCTTCCCACCTCAACCATACAAATTCCTTTTCTTTTTTGGTAATTGAGTGTTTGCACAAAATAAGTATTTGAAAGAATGAATGCATGCATGATGAGTGTTTGGAATGAAAGGAATTCTGGCCAGTGAAAGAAAGTCCCAAGAATTACCTGTTGAGCTCAACTCAACAGGAACTATTCCTTGGGTAGTTCAAGGTGGTTCATGAATCAAAACAGTATCATAGTAGTGATTGCATGAAAGAGAATGTGTTTTGTATGCAAGCTTTGTCAACAGAGCCAATTCCATTTAGGGCTGGGGATGAATGCTCTCAGCTATGCAAACAGATGCAGGCTTTTTAAAAAGGGGATGTTCAAATGTAATATTTTCTATCATCTTCTAAAAATAACATATGGTTCTAACAATATCACGTATTTGTGTTTTTGGAAGAGTTTCATTCAAAATATCATATGATCATTATTGGACAGAAGCATGAATGAATGAAGCAGTGCTACCTATATCTTATCTTTTATTCCCTTTCTTCCCATTTTAACTTGTCTGCTGTTCAAACATATTAATACATAAAACATTTAGTAAGCACTTACAAAATGTGCCAGGCCCTGTGCTAAGCCCTGGTTGTACAAATATAAGCAAGAAAGACAGCTCTTGACTTCAAGTTTACATTCTAGTGTGGAAAGGCAATAGAGGAGAGATAAGGGGGAGGGGGCGTTCTAGGGAAGCTTGGTGTGGAGGCTTGGTTCTAGCCCAGATAAGGCAGAGATGAGCTATCCATAGGCAGAGTCCAAGGTTGCTGTAAGAGTGGAGGTTGGGGGGAGGATGAGATCAGGATTATTGAATTCCTGGTTTTGTTTAGGGTGGTGGTTTGAGGAAGAGTTATGGGCACATAATCTCATTTCCAAATGCTTGCTTGATATGTGAAGGAAGATATTATGAATGATGGCTATCACTGAGTTGTCCACTCCTGTTATTGAGGGACTAGACTAGTTGCTAATGAAGGATAAAGAATTTGGAAGTTCTCTTATTCAAAATAAGAGTGAAGTATTAATTCCTGGGTTGAAAGGTTTGGTTGAGGGAAGAAATGGGATCAGAGAAAAGAATATCCTTAAAGTAGGTAGCCGTTTCATAAAAGAAAAAAAGTACTGAGACATCCTGAAGTCAATTGAAAACTGGCCTTGGATTCAGGCAGATCTGGGGTGTGACACATATTGGCTCTGTAATCCTGGGGGAATTCACTTAACCCCTCAGTGCAGACAACCCTCTAAGACTTTTAAAGCAGCTGCAGATAGATCTGCTTGGCTGGTGTATTTCTTCCCTAGGAGCTCCCTTAAACTAATAAAACCACTTGTCTGGTGGAAAAGAAAAGCTGTCTAAAAGTGATTTAATATTTGTGTTCTGCACATTTCCATGCGCATTTGAGTTACGGGAGAGGAGTCAGATCTAGGGGAGCATGTCAGCAGGTAAAGAAACAAGATGTTCCTTCTAGCCTCTCCTCTAGGAAACTGGTCTGGCCCCTCCCTGCCCTCCCAGTGACACAAAACCAGTCAGTGCCCTGACTCATGTTCCCAGCATCCGGTCCTTATCTCAGGGAAAGAGAATTGCTACCCTCCTCCCCCCCCCCCCCCCAACACCACCCTTGTAGCCCCTACTGGAGGATTTTATGTTTTTCTTTCTTTTCTTTTCCCCTCTGACCCTTACCCTTCTGTCTTAGAATTCATGTTAAGTATTGGTTCCACCCCAAAAAGCAGTATGGATTAGGCTATGGGGATTAAGTGACTTGTTCAGGGTAACACACCTAGGAAGTGTCTTGAGTCCAGTTTTGAACCCAGCACCTCTTGTTGCCAGGCTTGGCTTCTTTATCCACTAAGCTACCTAGCTGCCCCGTAGACTCTGTGTTTTTCAAAGGGAAAAGGAACATTTTTTTTTTTCAAAGTTCATTAATCCTTGCTTATTGTCTTGTGATTTTCAGTGGAAGCATTTCAAATATTCTAGTTGGCTCTCTACTTGCCAAGAGTTTGAAATTTGATTTTATTCAGTTTTTAAAGGCTTAAGTTGTTTGTTTGGCTGCCTGATCAAATCGGTGGATGAGTTTTAGGCCTGTCAATATAGATAGAAATTGATATCAGTGATTATTTAAAACTACATATGGTACAGTACAAGGCATATAAAGCCAATTTGTTATGGGCTATATTATTTTCAAGGATATTAATGTTAATAACTAGTATTAAACACAATTATTATAATTTTATTACTTTTAAATTAAACACAAAAATATATTTATAAATATATGACAGATAGCTGGTCATTGGAAGGGACTTTAGATATGGTTTAGTCCAACTCTTTCATTTTCTAGATGGAAGGAAATTGAGACTCAGAGAGGTTAAGTAATTTACTCAAGGTCACACAGCTAGTGTGTCTGAATAGCAAGTTCAATGAAATCTCAGTGAATCATTTCCCCTCTCTCTTTTACACATGGTTATAGAGAAGATACCCATCTCACAGTGATTTCATTATTGTAAAATGAGGAAGCTATTCTTGTTTTCCTAGTACCATTCTTTTAATATAAAGTTTCACTGGTATTTATAAGGAAGTTGTTTTGTTGTAATTACATGGAATTGAGCCTCTTGTTCAAAAGAAAATACCCTCATGAACCAAAGTTCCTGTATTCAGTGACCCTCACAGTGAAAGGGCTGTCTAGTATTAGGTTGCATCCTGGTTGTTACTGAGATGCCTGGAGCCTGGAAGCAGTTAGAATGGTGAGGAAAGAACAGTAATGGAATGGTGGGAGTCAAGTCTCAAACTTCTGTCAATCTTATTTTAGAGTTAAGTGATCCAGGGGGCCTCACCAGGAAGGAAGAAATATGACAAACCCCTTAGAGATGATGCTGCAGTGATTCTCCAAATTTTCTTCTTCACTAGAGCACCAATTTTTAGGTGAAGACTGGAAAAGAAGAATTGGATGGTTATTATGACTAAATCTCTCCCCCTCCTCCTCCATTGGGCACCTATTACCAATGGTAATACCAATGGCTAATAGTTATGATGGCCTGATTTTTCCTCTTGAACAGCAGTATATTGTATAGATGTGTTTGAAATTATAAGATCCTAATATCATAGAATTCAGACTAAAAGGGGAACTTCAGAGGTCATTTAGTCACAACTTCCCATTTTACAGATTAAAAAACTGAGGTCCAAGTAGTCTAAATAATTCGAATGAGGACACACACTCACAAGAACTGAGACTTGAATCCAAGTCCCCTGACTTGACAGCAGTTCTCTCTACTCTTATTTTTCTGATTGCTGTATTTGCAAAAACTTAGTTATAGGCATGGGGCATATTTTTAAACTGCTCTCTCTATTCTTTCATTTCCTTCACTGTGAAATGTGGGAAAATCTTGCTCTTGCAGAAACTGATATCCTTTGTGGTTTGGGGTTTTTTTTAAAGGTAGTTCAAATCATTTATTTTAGGACTAAGGGTACAGAGGCTCAAAGACATTGTGACTTTCTCAAGGTTACAGAAAATTAGTAAAATATGGACATTAGACTATAAGTCCAGTCCAATACACTTTTCACTATATCATGCCAGTATTCTTACTTCTTTGGCCAAGCCATCTCTATCTTCTTCCATGGTGATTTTATGAACAGATTCCTAATTATTTCCAAGATTATTCCATAAACCTATAATTATTTCCAATTATTTTCGAGTCAGGCTTTTGAAAGAAATAACAGTTCAATCTCAATTATGTTTGCAAAGAGGGAATGATTTAATATTTCAATGGACATCCTTTGTTTTAAAAGGAGTAACTGAAAGTAGAGATTGCCTCATCTTATTTGTCTCCTTTATTTTCTTTTTAAGATTCTAAACTTCTGCTTTCTTTTATCTTGCACTTTTTCCTAGTGCTCTAAACAGTGCAATAAAAAGGATTTTCTAAATGCTTCTTAAATGATCATCGAATGAATGAAAAGAAAACATTTCAAACTTTTGTATGTAGGTTTTTTGTAAGATTGAGCTTGCCCTAAGTTTTCTACCTACATGAAATTTTCAATCAGATTTTCATCAATAAAGGAAGCTCATTAATGTTTACAGTTCTCATTTTTTCCCCTCCTTTATCCCTTGTTTTCTCCAGAAGAGCCCTGCCTTGAATAAGAGACTACAAGTTCAGGTGGAGGCTTAGTGAATATTTGCCATAAGGGAATGAGATGGAGATTGCATGTTAATTAGCATTTTTTCCTTCTTCCCCTTTCTTCCCTGCTCTTCTCTATTTACTGAAAAAAGTCCCCCCCCCCAATTTTTCTTTCACTGAATTCTGCCTTATTTAAATTTTTTTGGTTCCATGTTCTATTTTCTTCCGGCTTTTTGGCATTATAATTTTCTTGGCCATGAAAACAGATGTTGGTAGATTCCCAGAGTATCTTTGGGGCGGTCCTGCTGGCTCCTTTTGCTAATGTTCTGCCTCCAAATTGCTCAGATAATTTTATTTTCATAGAACATAGATTAGCATATCCCAGATCAATTCTTTAGCCATTTCCTGGCAGTGTACTACTTCCCTTTTAATTTTTTTTTTAAACCCTTACCTTCCGTCTTGGAGTCAATACTGTGTATTGGCTCCTAGGCAGAAGAGTGGTAAGGGTAGGCAATGGGAGTCAAGTGACTTGCCCAGGGTCACACAGCTGGGAAGTATCTGAGGCCAGATTTGAACCTAGGACCTCCTGTCTCTAGGCCTGGCTCTCAGTCCACTGAGCTACCCAGCTGCCCCCTTCCTCTTTAATTTTTGAAGAGTTCCCAAGTAAAGAAGACTCTGGAAGGAAGAGAAGGAAACAAGTTTTTATTATTGTTGTTGTTGTTTTTCAGTAATGTCCAACTCTTTGTGACCCCATTTGGAGTTTTCTTTGCAGAGAATGGTTTATCATTTCCTTCTCCATCTCATTTTACAGATGAGGAAACTGAGACAGAGCTAAGTGACTTGTCCAGGGCTAGTAAGTGTCTGAGGCAAGATTTGAATTCAGGAAAATGAAGCTTCTTGACTCCAGGTGGGAAACTTTAATACTGGGTCATTGTTTATTAAATACCCACTATGTGCCAGCCACTGTGCTAAGTACTTTACAAATATTATCTCTTTTGATTATCAAAGCAACCCTGGGAGATAGGAGCTATTATCACCATTTTCAGTTGAGGAAACTGAGGCAGACAAAAGTGAAATGACTTGCAGAGGTCTCATAATTAGTGTCTCAGGCCAGATTTGAATATAGATCTTCTTCACTCTGGGCAAAATGCTCTAGCCATTGGCACCACCTTGCTGTCTCTGGCTATCAATTTTTGACAAAGATAGTGCCATCATTCCTGGCATATAGCACGTAATAAATTCTCGATGATTAAATGGTTGGTTGATGTAAGGAGCTTCAGTCTAAGTAGCCTCAACAAAATCTTAGGTGGCTCAAAGAGAGACAGATTAGAGAATCCTTATGTGAGAATGAGGACCAAATACAGAGGCCTTGTGAAAGATCAGCTCTTTCTTGTTCTTTAATATGTACATGAGTTAGAGTTAAGAGCCCTGGAAATACAGGGTTTTCTAAATGGATAGCTTGATGTAACTGGGCACTGCTTTGCCAAAACTGAGGTATTGGTGTGTTTTCCCATTTATAACACTGTATCCTTATGCAAAAGTACACAGAAATTAGTGATGGTTCTTGAAGCTCCTTTCTTGGAGAAAATAAGAAGAGAATAAGAAGCTGCTATGGAGAACTGTTGATCATAATAATATTAATTACTACTGGCAAACACCTAATAATTGTGAAAACTTAAAAATTTTAAGTTCTCTTTATTAAAAGAAAATGCTTTAAATGAAATAATCAAACCCACTTTTCATTTCCATTGTAAAATGTTATGTACCGTATCTCTAATCTTTTGTGTTTCCTGGGATGACTAAGGTTGACATTTGTGTTTGTTTATAAAACCTTTATGGAATGTCAGATCTTTGGGGGCTGAGACATACAGTCCTTCTAGTGACTGGTAAATGAGTGGGTCAGAATCATTTTTAAGTGCTGGAACTTAAAGCACCAGGAGTCAGGTGCAAATGCAGGAGTGATTTACTCTTCTCCCTGCCTGGAACAGTGCGATGGAGAAGAGGCAGTTCAGGTACACGCTGCACACAGTCAGACCGATTTTCTTACTGACAAGACTGATTTAGACACTCAAAAGACAGCTTGGAAGGTTCCTTGGTTAGAGACAAAGGGTGACACTGTGCATTGAGAGTCAACTTCAGAGTCAAGAACACTTGGTTTCATTTCTCACTTATGACAGATTCAGCACTAGTTGTGTGACTCTGGATTGGTCTCTTTATCCAGACTTTAAGTCTTTAAGACTTAAACTTTAAGATTTTAAGGTCTGATCCACAAGAGAAAAAGTTTATTTATCTGAAAGGCAAGAAGGATTTGAAATTTGCTTGATTTGCTTTTCCATGGGTTTTAAGACATAACTGAATGACATACAAATGTCATTTGATAACATATCAAGCCGAATCTATTGCATTTCCTCCCTGATGGATGTTGTTCTGTTTATAATGTTGTTGCTGTTCATGTGTGACTCCATTTAGGGTTTTCTTGGCAAAGATATTGGAGTGGTTGGCCAATTCCTTCTCTAGCTGATTTACAAATGAGGAAACTGAGGCAAACAGGGTGAAATGAATTGCCCAGGATCACATAGCTAGTAAGTGCCAGATTTGAACTCAGGAAGTTAAGTCTTCTTAACTCTAGGTTCAGCGATCTGTTTACTTCCCCATCTAGCCACTTGCAATGTCCTTCCCAATCTGTGTCAAACTCCAATTCTGTACTTCTACAGAACTCTTGCAAGTGTTCATATTGTTAGATGAAAAGAAAACAGAATCATTCAAAAGGTTCATCTGAGCCCTGCTGCTTGCTGCCCAATATCATGTGGAACTTTGGATGAAAACTGAAGTACATTGGAAAAGTATGGTAGTAATGACTGGTATAACTTCCTCTTTAAGCTATTAATATCACTTATTCAATTTACCTCTCCTGTATGGCATTATGCTGGGTCCTGGATGGGAGGACAGAAGATTCAGAAGTAGATATTACTTCTGGTTTCTGAAGTCTTTAAGGAAATTGTACACAAATTTAGCATACATTTTATTATTTTTTGTTTAATTCTGAATTTAAGCACCATCTAAAATGAGCATTTCTGTTATAAAATGTTATAGAAAAATAGAATTATACATGAAACAGAATCTTTTCTGTACAGCCAGCTTTTCCCTTTAAATACATGTACATATAATTTCCGAGAGAAAGAATTTTGTTCTGAGATGTCTACATTAACACAAATAAATGTCAGGTGTTTTTTTGTTTTGTTTTGTTTTTGTTTTGATTTTTGCTTTTGAGGGTGTAGTGATAAACACTAGATTTGGAGTATAATGATCTGGGTTCAAATTAAATTTCAGTGCCACGGCCTGGGATATTGGCAGCCATGGCACACAAGGGTGAATAGAACCCCCCTGGATTGGAGTCAGGAAGACTTGAGTTCAAATCTAGCTTCAGATGCTTAGTAGCTAGCTATGTCACCCTGGGAAAGTCACTTAACCTCTTTTTGCTTCAGTATCCTCAGCTTTAAAACATAGATGATAATTTCATCTACTCCCAATTTAATTTTAAGATACTTAATAAATAACTTTGGCACACAGTAAACACTATATAAATATTAGCTATTATTCTTATCGTGGGCATATCATTTAATCTCTTTGAGTTGCTTCTACTTCCTCATCTTTAATATGAAACAATTGGACTAGATAATCTCTGAAGTCTTTTCCAGCCCAATTTCCTTATGATCTAGAGTGATTATGGGAGTTCATACAGAGGGAAGAAGGTTGAATAAAATTTAGGAGTACAGAATTGGAGTTTGATACAGATTGGGAAGGACATTGCAAGAAAGGAAGTGTTGCCTGGGATGTTTTTTACAGGCTGCAAAAGACAGAGCAGGAAACAGCAGGGTGGCCTGGCTAGAAGAAGGATATATATAGGGGACTGATGTCAGACCATAGGGAGGGCAGTTGGTGGAGTACTTTGAAGTCCATTGTATAAAGTTTATCCTTTTGTTAAATGCTCTTTTGTGGGGAGAGTGGGATGCTTCTACCTTTGCATCACAGTCATTTCTAGGGGAAAAAAAAGATTCCCTTCCCCTTCCCCTTCCCCTTCCCTAATAATGAAGAAAACAATTAAGCAAAATTATCCTATATAAGGACCATTTCTGACAGTGCATCTGGTGTTGTTTCCTTGTATGTTCATCATCTTTTCTCAGGGACCTGTTTTAATTTTTTCATCTACTCTGAATCTGCTTTCTTTAAATGATTACATTTCTGTATTTGGAGTCACTGTATATCTTTATTGCCATTCTGTTTATTTTGCTTTGCAGCAGTTGAAGCTATTCTTCACATGTTTCTTTGAATTTCTCATATTTACTTCTTTTATTGCACAATAATAGTCAATTACTGTCACATACCACTTATTTTTCAACTATTCCTCTCTCAGTGAGGCAGCGAGATGGTGCAGTGGATAAAGCACTAGACTTATAGCCAGGAAGACCTGAGTTCAAATATAGTCTCATGGTCTCAGGCATTTATTAGCTATAATCTTGGACAAGTAACCTAACCTCCATTTATCTCGGTTTCTTCAACTGGAAAATGGGGGTCACAATAGCACCTACATCACAGGGTAGTTTCAAGGAATAAATGAGATAATATTTCGAAAATGCTTAGCACAGTGACTGGTTTATAGTAGATGATACACAAGTGCTTATTACCTTCCCACTACCTTGTCCCAAAGATAACCCACTTTTAAGTTCCTTGCTACTACTGAGAGTGCTGCTTTGAATATTTTGGTATATATTACACTTTTGTTTCTGTCTTTTGAGGACTATTCCTAGCAGTATATATTACACTTTTGTTTCTGTCTTTTGAGGACTATTCCTAGCAGTGGGAATAAGGTTAGAAAGGTAGTTGTAGCTAGATTATTTAAATTTTATTTTTAAAATTTTTCCATGGTTACATGATTTTTTTTTCATGGTTATGATTCTTATTTTTTTCCCTCTCTACCTCTCTTCCTCCCTTCCTGCTCCCGGAGTTGACAGGCAATTTCACTGGGATATATATACATATATATTTTTTTTTAATTTAAATTTTAGTTTTTAATTCAGTAGTAACTACATTAAAGGACTGAACAGTTTAGTCACCCTTCTTGCATAATTCCAAATCCATATTCAGACTAAAATTCTCAGCTCCACCAACAGTCTATTAGTGTTCCTGTCTTCCACGGCATTGGTTTTAGCTATTTTTTTACTATTGGCCAATTTGTAGGGTGTGAGGTGAAACCCCCAAATTATTTTGATTTGCATTTTTCTAGAAATTTGGACCATGTTTTCAAATAATGATGTATAATTTGCAGGGTTTGTTTTTTTTTTTTTTGAAAACTACCCCTTATCATTTAACTACTTATCTGCTAGGGAAGTCATAATTAGTGCCATATATCTATTTGTAACAATTCTTTGTATATCATGGCTTTCAGACTTTTATTAGCAGTATAAATATTTTCCCCACCCTATAAGGGTTTCTCTTTTCTCTTTATTAATTGTATTTGTGCAAAAGCATTTACATTTTATATACTCTAAATTGTTTTGTCTTTTGTGATATCCTTTATGCATTGTGTAAGAATTTTACTTCTGGCTACAGTTATAACCTTTTTTTTATGATTTAGCTTTTCAATAATTGGGTCACATGTCCATTTTGAACCCATTGTGATATATGGTGCAAACTGTTCATCTAAGCCTTTCTGCTCAGCTGCTTTTCCCCACTAGTACTTGTTAAGAAAGGAAATCCTTTCCCCAGTAATTTATGTTCCTAAATTTACCAAATCCTGGGCTACTAATTTTGATTATTTCTATTTCTTGATTAGTGTGTTCCACTTATTAGTTTTTATGTTCTTTAAGGGCCAAATATTTTTGTAATTACTTCTTAATAAAATAATTTAATGGCTTATTTTTCATTCACATTCAGTTTCTGTTTGATGTTGAAAATAATTAAACTGCTAAAGTTTTCTGAACAGAGCAGTGAGATTGAGGAAGGATATCCTTCCTTGCTGTAGAATGCCGGATGGATTAGAGAGGAGAGGGCTATGTAGGCTAGCCAGGAGTCAGTTGCCAAAGCCTAGGAATGTGATAATTGGGACCCAGAGAAAGGCTTAATTATTGGAATGGAGAAGCAGTGGAAGACTGGAGAAATACTGAGGAAGTAAGAGCATTTCTGAAGGCTTCCTTGAAACACAGAAGTCCTCAAGTGGAGTCTGGAGAGCCGCTTGTTGGGTTTATCTTAGAGAAGGTCCCTATTTTACTGATGGTTTGGACTGGATGACCCTCAATGGTCCATAACAATTCTAGAATTCTGTGATCCTCTGAAAACTGAGATGATGATCTACAGCTGGAGCTGGGATAGCAGAGGCCATTTAGTTCCCTCTAGGTCATTAAAAAAAACAAAACAAATTCTTATCTACTGTCTTAGAATCGATACTAAGCATTAATAATAAGATCAACACTAAGTAATGAATACTAGCACAAAAGAGTGGTAGGTGCTAAGCAACTAGGGTTAAGTGACCTGTCCAGAGTCACTCACCTTAGGCAGTATCTAAGGCCAGCTTTGAACCCAAGTCCTCCTGACTCTAAGCCTTCTCTATCCATTGAGCTGGCTGCCTTCCACTAGGTCATTTTATAGATGAGGTAACCGAGGCCCACCGTGGTTGTGAGTTGCCCACAGTTAACAGATAGTAAACATCAGATACAGAACTAAACCCAGATCTTCTGACACTAGAGCCACTAGCCTTTCCATGGCAGCATGCTGAATGATGAATTTGCTGTAGGAAACCAAGAAAATCAATAGAAGGTGACTTCACAAGTCATAATTTTCTTGAAGAGACAAGAAGGATAATGGTGCTGATGAAAGAAGATGGGACTTAGATCTAGAGGGGATCCTGACATAATGTCATCCTCATCCTCATCATCCCTCCCTCCCTCCCTCCCCTCCTTTGTTCCTCCCTTCCTTCCTTCCTCCCTTCCTCCCTTCCTTTCCCTTCTTTCCTTCCTTCCTCTCTTCCTTCCTCCCTCCCACATTCCTCCTTCCCTTTCTTCTTCCCACCCTTTTTTAACCTTACTTTTTGTCCTAGTGACAACTCTAGGACAGTAGGGCAAAGGTTTGGCAATTGGGGTTAAGTGATTTGTCCAGGGCCACACAGCTAGGATGTGTCTCTAGTCAGATTTGAACTCAGGTCCTTCTAATTGCAGGCCTGGCTCTATCCACTGAGCCATCTAAATGTCCTTATTCAAAGTTCTTTCTACCCAGTAAGATAATGAATTTTGTCTTGGTCATACTCTGATCTCGCTCCATCCTAACTTGGGAAATGTATTTAGGAGCAAATGGCTATGTATTTCTTCTGACTGTCAAAATAGGGTCGTCAGGAATGCAGAATGCTTTCTGTAGACATGGAACACATGTTTTCAGCAGATTGTATTAAGGCATCCAGTTTGAGTCACATATACAGGGGGTCTATGTTAGTGGCAGATTATTAACTCAGTTTCAAAACAATCAACTGTTCTAAAGTTAGCTATCATGAACCTAATGATCCAGACAATACATATTCACCCTCCAGGCTTCTCTGATTGCTCCTTAATTTATCAAATGACAAAATTGCGATTCTTTACCAAAACAATATATTGAACTTGTCATTCATTTGATATACTGCATAGATGGGATACAAATTCATTCTTACTATACCAAATCATTCTACAATGAGCAGTGAAGAGCCAGCCTTTTCATGGTGGCCAAAACCATGGACAAGGCTTTAATATTGGGTCTAACTAGCTTTCTAAAAAGCTTACTGCAGCAGAGAACTCTAGACACATGTTTGGGAACAACTAATAGGTAGCTAATCAGATTTTTTAAGAACTGAAGGGGAACCGAGTTAAATACTGAGCAAGCTAAGGAAAGCCAATCTCAATGAACCCAAAAGTTGTCTTCGATGTCTCTAAATGTATAGGAAGACAACATAATGTAATGGAAAGACGACTTAATTTGGCTCCACAGGATATATATGATTTGGGACAATTTATTTCCCTTTTGTTCCTCAATTTTATTCATCTGTAAAATAAAGTGGGACTAGATAATGAAGAAGATACCTAGTAACTATCCTATTAATCCTTCCTTATATCTAAATTTTGCCTATACAGCTAAGTCCCATTGGTGAACTTGGTCATGTATATTCAGATTCCAGGTATTTGAAATCATAATTATGTAAAATATTTGAATGGATCCCAGTCCAATGAAACATGCAATATGTATTCAAATAATGTGACCCCTTCATGTTATTCATTATTCACACTTATCAGGAACTAGCTGTAGTGATAACTTGAATGCATCTATAGAAGGTCTGTTCTATAGTGGTTAGAACACCAGGCTTATTTAGAGTCAGAAGATCTTGGTTTAGGACTGGCCTCTTGGACCAACTCTTTGACCCTGGGAGAGAGTAACTCAACCATTTATTATCTAAGACAAATGATTAGTTTATTAAGTAAATTGTAGTTGATTATACATCTAATAGAGCCATTGCCACTTCCACTCTCAGACTTCCATAGATAAAGGTAATACAATTTCAGTTTTTTTCAAGCAAATTTTATTTGCTTTGATAAATTCTAGAGATGAAAAAGTGAATCTTCATTGAAACTGCTCTTTGTCAGTGTGAACCTGTGTTGTGAGTATAGAAGCTTTGCTCAGGGCAAATGTAATGGAAGGTGGAGTAAAAAAGATAGATAAATCTCTGCTCAAAAAAAGTCTCCTTTTTCAGACAGCCACTGTATCCAAAATTTTAGAATTGGGCAAGGGAGAGGAGAAGAAAATAAAAGTGTGTGTGTGTGTGTGTGTGTGTGTGTGTGTGTGTGTGTGTGTGTGTATGACCTATTATATGCCAGGCACTGTGCTAAACACTTTACAGATATCTCATTTGCTTTTTTTTAATTGAAAATTTTCATTTAATTAATTAATTTAGAATATTTTTCCATGGTTAAATTATTTATGTTCTTTCCTTCCCCTCCAGTGCCCCTCCAATAGCTGACATGCAGTTCCACTGGCTTTTACATGTATCATTGATCAAGACCTATTTCCATATTATTGATAATTGCACTAGGTTGATCGCTTAGAGTCTGCATCCCCAATCATATCCTCATTGAACCATGTGATCAAGCAGTTGTTTTTCCTCTGTATTTCTACTCTCACAGTTATTCCTCTGAATGTGGATCGTGTTCTTTCTCATAAATCCCTCAGAATTGTCCTGGATCATTGCATTGCTGCTAGTACAGGAGTCCATTACATTCGATTTTACTGCAGTATATCAGCCTCTGTGTATAATGTTCTCCTGGTTCTCCTTTCACTCTGCATCAATTCCTGGAGGTCGTTCCAGTTCACATGGAATTCTTCTAGTTCATTATTCCTTATAACACAATGGTATTCCATCACTAGCAGATACCACAATTTGTTCAGCCATTCCCCATTTGAAGGGCATACCCTCATTTTCCAAATTTTGCCACCACAAAGAGCACTGCTATAAATATTTTTGTACAAGTCTTTCCCACTATGATCTCTTTGGGGTATAAACCCAGCAGTGGTATGGCTGGATCAAAGGGCAGACAGTCTTTTAGTGCCTTTTGGGCATAGTTCCAAATTGCCATCCAGAATGGTTGTATCTGTTCACAACTCCACCAGCAATGCATGAATGTCCCAATTTTGCCATATCTCCTTCAACATTTATTACTTTTCTTTGCTGTCATGTTAACTAATCTGCTAGGTGGAGGGGATACCTCAGAGTTGTTTTGATTTGTATTTCTCTAATTATAATAGATTTAGAACACTTTTTCATGTGCTTATTGATACTTTTGATTTCTTTATCTGAAAATTGCCTCTTGGTGTCCCTTGCCCATTTATTAGCTGTGGAATGGCTTGATTTTTTTGTACAATTGATTTAGCTCCTTACATATTTGAGTAATTATCCCATTTGATTTTTAAAGAAATAATATTTTCCCCCAATTACATATATAATAAATTTTAGCATTCACTTATAAATTTTTTTGACTTTCAAATTCTCTCTCCTTCTGACCTTTCTTACTCTCCTCCCTCCCTGAGACAGTAAGCAATCTGATATAAATTTTACATGTGCAATTATATAAAACATTTTTCCATATTAGTCACTTTGTGGAAGAGATCTCAAACCAAAAAAAAGAAAAGGAAAAGAAAGTGAAATATAATGTATTTTGGTCTGCATTCAGAATCCATCCGTTCTTTCTCTGTAGATGATGTTATTTTTCATCATGAGTCTTTGGAACACTCTTGGCTCATTGTATTGCTGAGAAGAGCTGTGTCACTTCCATTTGTTCATCAAACAATATTGCTGTTACTGTGTACAGTGTTCATCTGGTTCTACTCACTTCTCTCTGTATCACTTCATGTAAGCCTTTCCAGGTTTTTCTAAAATCATCCTGCTCATCATTTCTTAGGGCACAGTCACAATTACCTTTTGAGGCAGGTTTTACATTTGAGGAAAACTGTAGCAAACAGTTGTTAAGTGACTTACCCAGGGTCATACAGTTAGGAAGTATGTAAGGCCAGGTTTGAATTCAAATCTTCCTGACTATAAGCTCAGTACTCTATCCCCTGAACCACTAAGCCTCCTTAGTATTATAGGTTCATTCACTTATATTAACCATTATATTTGCCTGATTCTTCTCTCTTAAAAAAGTAAACACTTCCAGGTGAGATGCCATGTAAAGGAAAGTGTTATTTTCCACTAGCACCTTTTAATGTAAACTAATTTGGAAATTATTTTCTAAAGGAATAGTTTGCTAAATGCAAAGGTTCTGTGATCTCATTAATTACATTTCCAGTGAGCAAGTTTAAAGAGGAAGGAAAAAAAAGAATTTGAGAGCTTGAGAAGAGTATGCCTGATGAACAAAAGGCAGGACTCTGGCCTGCCAGAAAGAATCCAAGGGTATTTCTGGGTGACTGGAGCATGGAAAAATTGGAAAGTGGGTCCCCAGCAGATAATAGGAACCTTAAATTTATTTATTTATTTGTTTGTTTATTCATTGATTTATTTATTTGAAATATTTTTCCATGTTTCCATGATTCATTTTCTTTTCCTCCCCTTTTTCTTCCCCGCTCCCAGAGCCAACAAGCAATTCCACTGGCTTGTACAAATGTTATCACTTGATACCTATTTCCATATTATTCAGATAATAGGAGCTTTAAAAATGCTTATTGATTGATTGAAAGGCCAATGGAGCTAAATCGTTCCTTTCACAGCTCTGTTCATGGTCAGCCTTGCCCATATTCTGCCCATGTATGGGACTCTAGTATCAGGGTGCATATGTAGGGGAGGGGGTGAGAGAAGGGGCAGTGTGGAGGATGCCAGTCCCAGGAGGGAGCCCCTCTGTAGTAAACAATGACAGCTGTGGCTATATAGCATGTAACCTCAGAGGAGAAAAGAACTATGAAGCTATTTATTCTAATATCCTAAGTGGGATTAAAACCACATCCTTATTGGTAAAAAGCTTGTTCATTAAGCCACTATTGCAGCTTAACCCCATACAATCCCTCCCTCCTCCTTCCCGTCCATCTCATTCACTGTAAAGCTCAGCAATTCATCCATCCCTCTCTAAGAAACATAGGCTTATTCATTTGAAAGGCCCTCCTGTGCTTAAAGTGAGCACATGGTAGTTGTTTTATTTAGCTGTGTGAGATGACCTGGACACCCTTTGTGAACTTTGAGCTTTCAACAGAAATTATAACTAATTCCCTAGTGACTGTTGTGTTGGTGAGGAGGTAACATCTGTCAGCTCTGTAGACCAGGCACTCTAGTTCCAGTGCTGATGACCCCATTACCCTCAATGCCACAGCTGAGATCACAGGGAGACTTTAAACATTATTTTGCAGTCAAATACTGGGTCATCTTTGGTGGGGGTGTGTGTGATTTCTCCCCTTCCTCTTTTAAGTTTCTTTGCTGAAGTGTTTTATACTCAGAACACTAAAATGATGTAGATCTGGGTTTTCAGGCTGTGAGAAGCGCTTACTTGGTAGAGCAGAACCATCCCAGGACTAGGTATCTGGAAACAGGTTTTAGTTTTGGCTTTTCCATTACCTAACTGTAAACCATGGGCAGTTCATTTTAATACTTCTTTCAAATCTAACATTCCATGATTTTGTGAATCCTCTCTCTCACTAATTTAATTCTTTTCTCTTAAATGATTTGAATACATGAAATTTACCTTTAATTTCTATAATCACTTGAGTGTAGTAGTTTGTGGTGTGTGAGAGTCCCCAGGTCACTATGGTTTTTTTTACAACCAGAAAGAGTAGCCTAGATAAGAAGAAACTGAAAATTTCCACGAAGAAGCAACTAACTAAAACCTGAAACACAACTGAATTTTTTTTTTAAACTTTGGTGTATTTTCTCATAGGTGGAAGAGTGGTAAAGGTGGGCAATGGGGGTCAAGTGACTTGCCCAGAGTCACACAGCTGGGAAGAGTCTGAGGCCAGATTTGAACCTAGGACCTCCCATCTCTAGGCCTGACTCTCAATCCACTGAGCTACCCAGCTGCCCCCAACACAACTGACTCTTAAGTTAAATTTCTCTGTGTAGTGTGGAGATTATTTCACCGTTGTTATTTTGTTTGTACTTGACTTTGCCCTTTCTTCTCCCCTTTCCCATTTTATGTGTGTTAAGCAATGGCAATCATATAAATAAAGTTGGAGTTGAAAGATACCTTAAGGATCATCTAGTCCAATTTATTATCTTCTGTGTAGAAGAAAAAACAGAGATTCAGAGAGGGGAAAGAACATTCAGAACTCAATTATATTTAGAATGACTTTTTCTTTGAAAGGAAGGGGCAGGAGTAATAACAAATTATTACTGGTTTGTTACTGAATTTATTACAATTTAATTATGCCAAAGTGTTTTAGAACTAAGATGTATACTTTCTGATGATGGTATTGCAAAAGTTCTTATGAGGAAAATAATTTTCACTCATTTAATTCTTAATGCCATGTTTACCAGAATATGATATTTACTCTTTCTGAGGATAAAGGTACAGGTGTGCAGGTAATACAAGTAATATTACCTAATCCTCAGGCATCAATTTCAAAATAGGGATTTGTGACATTCAATCTGCAAAAAACCCAGAAGAACCTAGGGATATTTTACAGAAAGCCATTCACATCTTTTCTTTTCATTCTTTTTTTCCCCACTCATTTCTTCCTATAGCATTTCTAAATTTACCCAAGTCCTTCTCCATTTCAAGTTCTGTCATTCTCTTTTTTCCTTCCCATCTTCCTCATCTCTTCTCCTTTCCATTTCTTATTTTCTCTTCTTTCCTTTTGTGAAGAAACCAAGAGAGAGTATGACAACTTGATAATGACATCAAAGTGCTTACTAACTTTGCTGGATTGTTTCTTCATATGAAAAGATGTAAACGTCACCCCATAAAGCAGTGGAAACTCACTGAGCCTTATAAGTAAGTGGAAAGTCTTTTGTCAAGCAAGATAAATTTCCTAAATTCACTATGCTTTACTAACAAGTATTTTTTCTGAAAAAGTGTGCTGAAATCTTTCAGATCATTAATGAATTACTTTAGTCCCATATACTTTATTTTTCAAGTAATTCTATTTACCTATTTATAAAGTAGAATTTCAGTGTTGGAAAGGATTCTTAGTGACCACCTAGTGATCACAGAATCACAGAATGTTAATAACTTGCCCCC
The DNA here is from genome assembly GCF_016433145.1 of Gracilinanus agilis. Lineage (NCBI taxonomy): Eukaryota > Metazoa > Chordata > Mammalia > Didelphimorphia > Didelphidae > Gracilinanus > Gracilinanus agilis. Next base: position 276,024,812 of record NC_058132.1, on the reverse strand, counting down.
TGAAATCTTTTTGGCTTGAAATATATTGACAGAATGTTGGCTTAGAGGACCTGGGAATTTTGAATACTGTCAGTATAAAGGGGAAGGACTGAGAAATTTTGCAGCAGAATAGAGGAAATGTAGTCTATTTCCATGCTGAAAAATTACCACACACAGTAAATGTTTTTGTTATCCATATGATTTTATTTTATCAGAAAAAATATTGCTAGTATTAACATTCCTTGTGGAACCTCCATTCTCATAGTCACAAGTCTTGGATAAGAGTTGGGGAGTGCTAATCTCGGCCAACCCCCTTCAGCAAAAGGAAACAAACCCTAAGAAGTTAATAGGATTTTGACTTAGGCCGTAAAATCCTCACCTGTACCTCAACCCTTCAAATGAAGCAGATAGAAAATTAAAGACTAAAATATTTTGCTTCATTTGTGTCTCTTCCTTGTCTCCTTCTATGAATAGTTTGCTATTTTAAAGGATTCTTTTCTAGTTGAATAATCCACCAAATGCAGGTGACTGTTCAAGGTGGCCCAAAGAGAGGCTCACTGATTGTAGTTCTCTTTTTCTTTGGAAGACAAATTAATTATAGTCATATTTTTTAGGCCAAGGGTGAAGCAGAACCAGCCTCCACTGAAATAAGTGCATTTATTTTCTGGATATTTTGGTTGGTTTTCTGAACTGCTTCCAGCTGTCCTTGAGGAGCATGGATTATGACATTTTTTCATTGCATTCCTGACATGTTAAAAAAATGCTGCCACAATCTACTGTAGTTGATTGATGCTGGAAAAGTTTGCCATGCCTGACAATAGTTCTTCTCCATGAAACAGTCCATTGATAGAACCCTTCGAGCAAGCCAAACAGTGGTTGTTTTATTGCTGTATTAATGGAGCCTGGTACTTGGGCAGAGGGCAGGGGCAATGGTGGGAGGGTGGAGGGTGGCAAGAACATAGGAAGAGAAGTCTGATCAAGCTCTCTAACCAGTCATTAAGGTGGATTATTCAGCCTTCTCTTAAAGTTTGTCAGTGCCCCCCCATACCCACCCCCAAAATGCAATAATCCCAGTGAGAAGAGGAGCTAATGTGCTTATGCAATGATGCACTAAATGAATTATTCCTAGCCAAGAGGAACAAGTGCCTTCTCCGGAAGAATCAGCAAGTGCGCAGTGTTTTCTATGCCTGTCTCCCATCAAGTTATTTGCTTTCCCAACGTGCATGGAGGGGGAACAAATCAGTTGTAAAAGATATGTATGTGGGCTGACTGGGGGGATGTGATACACTTGGCAGGCTCCTCATCACTGCCAGCAAAGAAGAGGAAGCCAAAGGGCTGTTTTTCTGGCTACCCCCTACCTTTTTTTGTAATGTAATTAGCCTTTTTTCCCTTGTAGTTTATTGCTTTCAGTTGGGGAGGAAAACTGTCTTTATGGGCTTCACAGGCTGGTAGAATGCATTTTATCTTTATCATTTCTTACTTGAGGTCCTCCCATATAAAGCCACTAACATTTTGTTAACATATTTCAGGTTGGAGCTTAGAAGCCAGTGCCTTTCTTCCATAAAGCTTAGGGTCAGATTTGGCTTACTTCTTGGAGAAGAGAGCCAAGCCTAGAGCTTTGGGTTGAGGGATTATTGGCAGGTTGTGATTTGGTTTCCTTTAAGTGACACAGCAACAAAGGAAGCATCTTGGATGTAATGAGAAGAGTTCCAGACTTTCCAGTTCTTGTGTTTGTGACCATGAGCAAATTATTTCATTTACCTTTTGGAGCTTCTATGAACTAGTTAGATGGAACAACAGATTTAGTGTTGGATGTGGAGTCTTGGGAAACCTGAGTTCAAATCTTAACTAGTTCTGTGACCCTGGGCAAGTCACCTCTCTGTCTGGCTCTGTTTCCTCCTCTATAAATAGGGATAATTATAGGACCTATCTCCCAAGGTTGTGAGTATAAAATACCTTGTAAAGTGCTTCACAAACTTAAAAATGCTGTATATATTTTGTTATCGTCATTGTTCTCTTGCCAGCCTTCCTGGGGAATGAGATCTTTGATTTTATATTTTATATATTTTTTAAACATGTGACTTTGGGCTTTAAATTCACTTTATGGCTTTACTTTTACTATATTACTTACGAGGCTTCCTTCAAGGCCTGTGACTTAGATGAATAAGGAGGCCAATAACCTGGTTAGAGCCAGATAGGTTTAATATAAACTCCATTCACCCCCATCCACCCTCAATTTACAAATGCATCTCAGCTATAATCTTCTAAAACTTGGCTTCTGGCTCCCTATTAGGACTTCTAGTCATGCCAAATTGAGTGGTACTTTTGTGATTTGGATGAGGATTTAAACAGATTCGTTTTTAGCTGCTATATATAACTTTTAATCATACGCTATTTGGGATAAGCTTCAATTTTTCAAGTGTTGCAGCCAAGACATGCAAATGTTGGCCAAATAGGCTAGTGCTATTTAAAAAATCCTTGATACCTTAGAGTTTAAACTTCCTTTGAAGTAGCTGTTAGTCAGTCAAGCTAGATGTCTTTCTGTTTTTTATTTTTGAAGGATAACCAGCTGAACCTTCAGTACCATCTATATGTTCCTGGGACCCTTGAATACCATGGTTAAGCTTATGTGACTAAAAGATGTGTAGTCAGCTCTCAGTTATTCTAGGGCATTTTCTCCATGCGTATGGGAGCTATCTAGGCCCTCTGTTCCCATCTGATTTTTGCCTGTTCCTTTGTCTAAGTTCTACGTAGAGGATATATCCACCCCATGTAGTAGAAGCCCTCCTTTTTAGGATGGTGTGTCTATCCTGTCTTCCTCTTGGTGTTTCTCCATTATACTTCATTTTCTGGTCAAAATGTTCTCAATAGTATCTTTAATGCCTTTCTCCTCTGTGGGTTACCTTTTGATAATACACTGCAACTTAAGTGCACTCACCCTATGATTATCCATTGTTCTTTGGATCACTTGAGAAACCACGTGGCACAATGGGTAGTGCATTGGACATACATCCTGGAAATTCTGAGTTCAAATCCATCCCAAGGCACTTACTAACTATGTGATCCTGAGAAAGTCTTTTAACCTTGGTCTCCATTTCCTCAACTATAAATATGAGAATGATAATAATAACTCCTATCTCCCAGGGTTGTTACGATCTAGTGAAATATCTATAAAGCACATTGCCTTGCATATGATAGGTGCTTACTAAATGCTTATCCCTTTCCCTCTCCTATTGCCCCTACTTGCAATTTGGACTTTTATGAGATCGTGGCATTTTATTATTGACACCTAGAATGTATTGATGTTTAAGATTGGCTTTTTTTTTAAGCAGGAATAGGTTGTTTGTTTTTTTGTTTGTTTGTTTTCTCGTTAAGTAGTTTTTCAGTCATGTCACTGAAAAATTTTTTTGGCGAAGATACTGAAGTAGTTTCCTAATTTCCTTTCCCAGCTTATTTTACAGATGGGAAAACTGGGGCAGATAGGACTAAATGACTTGCCCAGGATCCACAGCTGGGATGTATCTGAGACCAGATTTGAACTTGGGAAGATGAGTCTTCCTGACTTCAATGGTCCTGGTTCAATGTTTTATCCACTATTCCACCTAGCTGCTGTAGGATAGGTTGGGATCATTGGAAACATGACCTAATATCCTAGGTGTGATATAGCCCAATCTCTTCTTTCTATTCAATCCAATATAATGTTATAGTATTTTGGAAATATGGGATATGCTAGGGTACAAACTAGTGATCTTGTCCATGTAGGGAGTTTCCAATGTGGAAATCCTCTCCATTGATATCACAGATCAGTTCCTCAGTGATACAGTAGATTGCTGGCCTGGAGTTAGGAAACAAATCTAACCTCAGATGCTTGATTGCTGTGTGACCCTGGGCAAGTCATTTAACCTGTTTGCCTTAGTTCCCTCATCTCTAAAATAGTGATAATAGAGTACTTTACCTCCCAGGATTGTTGTAAGGATCAAATGAAATAAACAATTGTAAAGTGCTTGGCACTTGGTAAGCATCATCTAAGTGTTAGCTGTTGTTTTTATTATTGGATAGTTGCCTAGGGTTTTGAGAAGTTAAGTGACTTGCCAGGGTCATATAGTTAATGAGTGTAAGTGGGATACTTGAGGCAGGCATCTGTTTAGTATGCGTGGCTCTATCTCTTTGCAGTGTGCCAAGTTCTCTTGCCTCTTTAAAGCCAAATGGAAGAAGAGATGTGAGATCCATGGTTTAGGATAATCTCCATTGCTCTTCTGCTCCATTAGAACAGATGCTTAAGTACTGACTGTCCTGTGCTTGGCTCCACATTGAACCCCTCTAGATGGGAAAGGCTCCTTTCTTTAGCCCCATTTTATCTTTTTTGTTGTTGTGTTGAACAAACATGAAGAAACAAATGTTTCTGAGTAACTTTGACATGTATAGGAAATTATTTTTCTTCCTGACAGCTGGATCAGCTGACAGGTATTGGATACTGCATAAAGGAAAATAATCTTATGCTATTGTTAGCATATGGTATGGTGCTGTGAATGCTGGGCAATGATGTGATTGGGTAGCAAGGAGGAGCTGATGGAAGAGCTATGTAAATTTGATATTACCCGGAATCACAGTTCTGCCCTGGCAGCCAAGTAGCGCCTCCATTATTGAACTTTCTGGTAGACTTTGAAGATTGTGGAAGTATAGGAAGTAATTTGGATTGGAAAGTGGTTTTGCAGTGTGGACAGAAGATCTTGTCTTGAATTCGGAGACTCACTCTGACTCTCTGTACCCTATGCATAATTTAAATACTGAAGGCTCTGCCACAAACTCACAGAAAATGACTCAATTGTTTCCTTGTTTTTAGGCAAGCTTTCAGAATTGGAACCTGTTTGGAAAAGTTACCTTTATCCTTTTGCAACAAGCAAAAGAAAGTATGACAAATTCAAGGTTTTGTTTTTTCAGGGAAGAGCCTGATGTTCTAGAAGTGGTTTTGAGATTCTGATTTTGTTGTCTTTAATCTAAGTTCTAAGTCCTAAGTTCAGTTAAATCATGGATATATTTAAAGAATGTATTCATTTAGGGGCACAGTGGAGAGAGTGCCAGGCCTGGAGTCAAGAGGACCTGAGTTCAAATATGGTCTCTGACACATCCCAGCTATGTGATCTCGGGCAAGTCACTTAACTCCATTTATCCAGCCTTTGCTCTTCTATCTAAGAGTTGTTACTAAGATAGAAAGTACAGGTTTAAAAACACATTTATTTGAATTCAATAGATATTTATTAATCACCAACTTTGTGTCAGGAACTGTGTGCTAAGTGCTGAAAATAAAGATGGAAATAGAGTAGCAGTATGTATTAAAGGTATTTGTAAGTAACAGTTTGTTAGGTGGAATGAAGTGGATGACAAGCTTATAGAGAGGCTGCTCAGGAAAGCCACATCTATGATACCAGGAAACCCCAGACTGTGTGTGGCACAGTCAGTTACAGTGTATAGGATGCTACTTGGTCATTCAGATTGTGTGGCAATTTGCTATTTATGTAGCTTCAAATACAAATTAATTGCTATGTCATAGCCTCTTTAGCCATGTTTGTAGGGTCATGGCTAATAGTACTAGTATATTTTCATTATTTAAATAAGGTATGATCAGGTTTCTATAATGATGTGTTCACAAGTAGTTTTTAAAAGATATTCTGAAACTCTGTCATGGAAGACACCTGGATTAGATTGCTCTAAACTGTTTAGAATAATAGACATCATGACTGAGCAGAAAGGGTACTTGATTAGAAGACTCTTGTTATATTTCTGGCTATGCCTCTTGTTAACTATAAAGCCACTTCATCAATTTGAATCAAACATCTTCCTATAGTATAATGACAGTGTCAGTCCCATAGGATTATTGGGAAGATCAAATGCAATAATGTTTGAAAATGTTTGAAAAAGTAAAGTCCAATTCAAATGAAAATTATTGCAATGACTAAAATGCTGGTAAAAACTTAAATCATATAACTACTCCCCTTCCCAGGTATTCCCAAACAACCAGATTGGTTTAGCACCACTTTTTAGTAATGTTTAATAAGTGTTTGTTGGCTGATTATTAGTGGGGAGGTGTTCATGGATGAAGAGTCTCTTGTGCAAGTTAGTATAAACCTCTAAATGGCTTTGATACCGCAGACTTCCAAGCTAAACAAAGAAGTACCTGAGATTCTGGCAGTGTGGTCTAATGAAAGAGTGGAATTTGGAGTCTGAAGACCTGGCTCCACTACTTACTAGCCATTTGAACAATCCTTATTCCCCCACGAGTGTCACAATGTTAGAACTGTAAGTGCAACCCAAATGTCGGTTGTATTGAGTCATAGTTTCCTTGCAATTAACAATGTGCAACCAAGTTGAGACAGCCGATCACTGGTAATGAGTATGGGGAAATTGACCTAAAATTTGAAAACCTATATTACTACCTACCCTTCTGGGAATCAGTGGCATCTTAATTGAAATCTGTAGACTCTGTTGGTTGGAAATAGCTCGTTAAGGAAAACTTTGCAGATTAATTGATGATGTCTTTGATAAGGAGCAGAATCTTTTTCTGAAATTAATCCCTTCAATTATCTCTCAGAAGAATATTGAAGTCTTTTAGAAGCCTTTAGAAACACGAAGTGGTACATAAAGGTACATTGAAATTTGGGTCGTTGAAATTGTCAAAAGGCTTTTTTTGGAGGGGGACTTCATTTTCCTTTAATTGGAACCATGTACAGTGTTTATTAAGTGCATGGCTTATGCTATATAAAGGGTATAAAGTCTAGATAAAAGGAATAATACTAGACACAAGGCGAGACTGGAATATAGTAATCAGGCTTGGGGTTGAGGGTGGGAAGGAGGAAGAATTTGAATATGTCATCTTGTATCTTTTCATGGAGGAGATTCATTTAAGGGAAAGCATTTTCCTATTAAAATGGATTGACAGTCACCTAGCTATTGAATGAAGTTAATTAATTTTTTTTTTTAGGAAACTGGGAATATAAAAGGCATGCAATTTTTTGTACCCTTTTTTTTTCTGACCAAAATACATCACAACTTCCTGATTCACCTAGGTTTCAGGTGGCTATAGCAATTTTCAGTTGAGTATTAGTTTCATTTCCATCATGAGTTGTGCTGATGTGGTAATGAGTTGAGGGCAAAGTGTATGAGGGGTTTTTCATTCATAATTCTGAAAGTGCAACTCAGTTAAGAATGCTGTTTATGCTAGTAATTCTGGATTGATGTTGGCCAGGTGGATAAATAATTGATAATATTTGTAAATCACTTAACACAGTGCTTGGCACTTAATATACACTTTTTCCTCTTCCTCTTTTCCTAACCCATTGTCTGGACCTTTTGGCAGTAAAAAACAATAGACTAGCCTCAGACACGTCTTACCTGTGTGATCCTGGGCAAGTCACTTAACCCAATTGCTTAGCCCTTACTGCTCTTCTGCCTTGGAATTGATATTGAGTATCTATTCTAACACAGAAGGTAAACTCATCTTCTTGAGTTCAAATCTGATTTCATATACTTACTAGTTGTATGACCCTGGGGAAGTAACCTTTTTTTTTTTTTGCCTCAGTTTCTTATCTGTAAAATAAGTTAGAAAAGGAAATGAAAAACTTCTCCAGTATCTTTGCCCAGAAAATCCAAATGGGGTTATGAAGAGTTGGACCCACTGAAAAGGCTGAACAACAAAGGAGTCAAGAAACCTCATGTCTAGTTCTAGTTTTAGGGCTTTATGTTGCAAAGGCACAGATACGAAAGATGGAGTGTTCTGAGGAACAGAGGAAAAACAAATTCTGTTGGATTGCAGAGTTGAGGGGCAAAGGAGTAGGGAATGTATAAGTGCGCAGTGTTAGGCACTTAACAAATGCTTGTTGAGTTGGACCAGATTATGGAAGATTTGGCTAAATGGAGGAGTTTATATTTGATTCTACAAGCAATAAGGAGGTACTACAGTTTACTGAGTGTAGGAGTGATGTAATCAGATCTGCATTTAAGGAAAATCATTTTGGCTGCTGTGTGAAAGGTAGATTGGAGAGAGGAGAAACTTGAGGGGCAGGGGGACCAATTAGGAGACTCTTGTAATAATCTAGACAAGTGGGTAATGAATACCTAAACTACAGTGCAACATAAATGGAAGCTGTCATTAGCTATATTGTTATAAGTAACAAAGAGGGTATTCTCTAGTTTTAGGTTTCCAATTTTCATCCACTTTGGGAAATATGTGAATTTTGTTATAGGAGTCCTTTTTCTAAGATTGAAGACTGGTGTTTCAGTCCAGAAATGCTAATTGAGGGAAGAGAGCTTGAAAACGGACAAAATAGTTGAGGGCATGGGGTAAGCTCATTGCTTACATAGGGAAAGTATTTTCTATCCTTACACTGGAGGTCATTTATAGCTTTTGGTGTACACATATCATTCTAGAGGAGGACATTGTATAACTTCTTATTTATCTTCCCCATTTCTTCTAAATGGCTGGGGAGCAATTATCTGAGCCTGTCTTGAAGGTTTATCTACTTTCACTGAAGTGTGCTTTTCCTTAAGGTAGGGGTTCAGAAGCATTGTTTTGCATTCCCTCTAGATGCTGGGTGACTAGGGGAAGAGGTAGATTCTAGATATGGCAGTTAAGATGGTATAGTGACTGTACACGGCTGTCCTTGGAATTCCCACGAGGTGGAGGAAACCCAGCCCAATATTCCTAAATTACCCCAGTTTTGTGGAACTTTTCCTCTAATCCAAACCCAAAAGGAGAATCACCAAAGCCTGAGTTTTCCCTATCTTTCCCATAATTAGTGATTCCCTATAAGGATATCTTCTCCATTATAGTTCAAAAAATGCTTTTGCCCGAGATCTAGTGAGAAGAATTAGATTTCCTAATAGAACATATTTATGTTTATGTAGTACTAAGGCAGAAGTATGGTGCGGTCTATTGATAGGGTGATAGACCTACAGTCAGGAAGACTCAAGTTCAGATCCACCCTCAGATAATAGCATTCATGGCCCTGGACAAGTCATTTAACCTTTCTGAGCCTTTGTTGTTTCCTCATGTGGATAATAACAACATTTACCTCACAGGTTTGTTGTGAGGACCAAATGAGATAACATATGCAAAGTACCTGGCAATCCAGTTCAGTAAACATTTATTATGTGTGAGGCACTGTGCTAGATACTAGGGATACAAAAAGGCAAAAGACAGTCTCTGACTTCAAGGAGCTTGTAATCTAATGACACATAGTAAACAACTTTGTTAGAATATGTGCTGCTGAAATGAGCACTACAACGCTTAATTTTTTTTAAACTTGATGTTCAGTATATGGTTTTTATCATCATAAAACATTGTAATTTCCTTCAAATCTCTGATAGCAGCTGAGTAGTCCTTTATCTTTCCAGTTAAATAATAAGTCACATTTAAATAGTGAGGTTTAATAGTTTAATACTTGAAATAGAGAGTTTTATAGGCATAATCTCATTTGATCCCCACAACAACCTTGTCAAGTAGGTAGTGCATCTGTTATATTGTCTTCATTTTTTCAGAAGAATAAGTTGTGGCGCAGAGAGTTTGTGATTTGTGTCTTCTTACTTCTGACTTGGGGGCAGCTGAGTGGCTCAATGGATTGAGAGCCAGGCCTAGAGACTGGAGGTCCTAGGTTCAAGTCCGGCCTCGGACACTTCCAGCTGTGTGACCTTGGGCAAGTCACTTGACCCCTACTGCCCACCCTTACCACTCCTGGGCCAAGGACGGGGACCGGATGAAAAAGGAGGAGGGTTGGGCTTGGGGCTAGCAACCCCACCCTGTAAAAAAAAAAAAACTACATCTGCTAAAGAAACTGCAACCTAAAGTAGGGGCAGCTGGGCTAGCTCAGTGGATTGAGAGCCAGGCCTAGAGACGCTTCCCAGCTGGGTGACCCTGAGCGACTGTGTGTCCCATTGCCTACTGGTTGTGGCCCTATGCTCCTAGAATGGAGTCCCAGGATAAAAAACAAACAAACAAACAAACAAACAAAAAAACTTCTGACTTATTTAGGTTCAACTAAAGCTCCTCTCAGGTCATTTGCCAGAGATTATTACTGAATGGCTAAGAGTCACCAAAGACATTGGGCTTCAGGAGTCATGTGAGATATGATATACTTATGATATACTTATTCCATTGAGACCAAGAGGATTTTTTTATAATTAGAAAATTGCTAGCAGCAAAAGTATGTTTCCTAATTAAAAACATATTATTCTTCACATTCATTTGTTATTATTGAGTTATTTAAGGTTGCTCTTTCTTAATTTTATTTTTAAAAGATATTTATAATATACATTTAAGCTAATACTTTTAACTCTTACACCATTACTGAGGCTTTTTTATAGGGAATGAAGAAATAAGGTCACTCTATTCTTTATGGCACAGAGAGCCCAGAGTTTCATTGTAAATCAGTGAAATAACTGGGCATAAAACATACTCTTTTTCTTCCAGATGGGTGTTCCTTCCAATATGCCGCACTAAGTCAAAGAAGAGCATGTGTCTTTGTTCTGATTGAGTCCTTTGGCTTGATCCCCTGTTCATTAGCCAAACATCTTCCCTGACTCTTGATAATGAACTTCTCCCTTTTTTGACTCCTGCTCTGAACCACATGTTTTGTTGACTTTCGTTTGGGATACTTAAAATTTGTGAACAATGAAATTTTTGTATGAATAGAATTCTTTTATATTTTTTCATACTTATATATAATTTTTGTTGGAAGAATTAAAATTCATTAGTACCTAATGGAATGCTGTGCACTTAGGAGTCACTTAATAAATATTTGTTAAATAATTGGTCAGATGATTAAGGATGTAGACTGGTTGCATTGTCTCCCTCTGGCATAAGGGAATCTGAGGTTTTATCTTGGTTTATTTACTATATCTATCTATTTATCTTAATAAATTGCCAGTTTTTTGGTTGTAAAGTGAGAACATAAAGCTTGAAATGTTGAAACTGAAAGAAATCTTAGAAATAATCAAATCCACTTTTTTCATTTTACAAATAAGGAAATGGAGACCCATGTAGATTAAGTGACTTTCCCAGTGTCACACAAATATTAAGTAGCAAAGGTAAATATTGAACTGATGGTCAGAGCTTTTCCTATTATATCACACTCTTGAAGACTCACTTTCTTCATCTGTAAAAAGGGAATAGGAATCTTTGCAATACCAGCGTTATTAGGGTCATTATAAGGATCAAATGGGAGATGAAAGTAAAGCAAAGTACCTGTTAACTATAATTTTTCTATAAGAAAGTTGATATTATAACTAAATTCTCCTCTATCCATGATAGCTATCCTCCCATATATCTTATAATTGTCCCAACAGAGGACTGTGAAGTTGTTTGCATGTTCTTTATAAATGACAGTGCATACTGTATACATTCTGGAAACTTCAAAATTCTGGAAATTTAAAAAATTTTCATTTTGTTTTTTTCTGATAAATCTGCATACTCTTTTTCTGCTTTGCCAGTAAATAGTGGTTTAAGCTTCTAAATTGAAGCCATAATTAAAAGTGAATAATAAGAAGCACTAATTATATTTGTGTCAGCCACTGTACTTTTTATGGTCAAAATAGAATGGTAGGATTTCAGTTCTGTCCAAACATGCTAACAACTCTAATTAAAATTAAACAGTCTACATACTACATTTGGCATTTTATTGTGGAATAAATATCCACAATCAACTCCTGAGCAAAAGTTTTTCATTTTTGTGATTTTGTGTGGCACAGTGCATGAATCAAACCCTCTAAAGATAAAACCAGATGAAATTCGCTGTGCTACTGATTGATATCTCTCTGTTGTCTTCAGATGATTTTACCTGATTACGTTGGTGCTTCCAGAAACCAGTAGTATTAGTTTGGGGTACAATATGTAGACAGGCTTTTGGGGCTACTCACATCTTAATAGAATCTCATTGGTGGTTTCTGAGACTTCACTGGGTCTGAGTATACAGTCTCTGTCAGCTTTCAGTAATGCCCTTTGACAGATTTAGGGTAGGGACAGTTAATTTCTGAGATGTTTAAAATATTTTTCATTTGTATTTTTGAAGTCATACTGAAATATTTAATCATACTGGCATCTAACTAGATGTGGAAGTCAGAGAAAGAGGAGAAAAGAAAAAGAGCTCGCAATTCCTTTACATTTCTTAGCAGTAGTCTTTCACCTAAGGCTCATTGTAGTTTATTTTGTGGTGGCATCAGGCTATGACTTCCCTACAAAATAGCCTTAGATCAGTGTTGGTGAAGGTTTTCAAGTTCATGTGCCCAAATTGCAGCTTCAAGCTGCCTGTGAGCCTCCACATTACCCCAGATAGTGGAGAAAGGTAGTGCTCACTTTGGGTGAGCTTGACAGAGGGGTGGGGCATGCAATAAATGTCCTCAGGCTCTGGGAAGAGGGGGAATGGAGTAGCTCTCTTCCTCACTTCCCCAGCTCAGCGCATATGCCAAACATTGCCCTAGACCAGGGGTTGGCAAAGTATGGCTCTCAAAAGAGCCAGATATGGCTCTTTCTGTAGGAGCCATAAAGTCAATTTTTTTTCAGGCGCTGTTACAGGAGTGCACACTGTGAGCACTGTACGGCTCTCACGAAATTACATTTTAAAAAATGTGGCATTTACGGCTCTCATGGCCAAAAAGGTTGCTGACCCCTGCCCTAGACTATAGGGGCAACAAGATGAAATTCCTCAGATTTATACTCTGAAGATATGAAAATCAGAAATAGTTAAGTCAACAAGCATTTATTAAGAATTACAATGTACTAGACATTGTACTATGGTTTGGGAGAATTGGGCATATAGAGATGATTCAGCAATGCTGTTGTGGGGGAGGAATGAAGACCTGATTGAAGAGAACATCTTTAAAATGGAAGTTCTTGGAGGAATCAACCAGTGTGAGAGGCCACAAGGGTGGAGGGTATTTCCAGTCTAGGGATGGATTGAACTTCTAGGTGAGGAGTCTTCAATGATTAGTAGAGAACGTCCTGTGGAGATGAGTCAGCAATGCAATCTGGAGAGGAATGAAGACCATGACAGCAAGTAGGAATAAACAAGAGAATCATTATTTGAATCTATTTTCTGGACTTCTTTTAGAATTAGCTTTAGTTTCCAAACCACCCAACTAAATGAATCTATTTTTTCTAAACAAGAATGAATTTTTTTCCCCCTAGATTGAAAGTCAGAAGATCAGGTTCAAATCTCTTCTGAGCCCTCTGGAGCAATGGCTCCCTCTGCTAACTTATTTTGTATACCCTTGAAATAAATTAATTCATCTGTCAGTGCCATTAGCTTCATCTGTAAAATGAAGGGCATGAAGTAAAAGATTCATTCTATCTAGTTTGAACATTTTATAATCCCACGAAATCCCTATTCAAATCATGGGAATAGATTCAGTTTAAATGTGAATTTGGTCTTTCACCATCTTAGCTAAGCACATATATAGTGGGAAACAAAATAATAAGTGATTGGCTAATAATAAATATGGTTCATATTTATAGAGCACATTATATAATATACAAAAACCCTGTGAAGTAAGGTAAGTATTCTTATGCCTACTTTAGAGATGAGAAAACCTAGCTGTAAAGAATTATGTGACATGTTCAAAGTCACATAATTTACATATATCCATCAGTACTTAACCAGCTAGTTCTTCTTACTCCAGTCTAGTGCCCATTCCGCAACATTTTTTGGTACATTTTACTTGTTTTTTCTTTTTAATTTTTTCTTTTAAAATTTTTCTTTTTGTTCATGTACTTATTATTTTTATTTATTTTTTGGTGCATGTACTTCTAGGATTTTCAGAGGTTATCAATAGTTTAATCTTAAATGTGCAACCATTTAGTTATTAAATGTGTAGCAATATAGTTGCAACAACATAGTGTGTTAATCTAGGGTCTTACTTTGATGTTTTATTATGCTGTGCCTTAGTCCTTGAATATGTAACATAAACTATAGCAGGTTTTACTAAATTGGAAAGACAAAGTAAGATGCTGGGGATAGACTATGGTTGCTGTCCAAGGTTCAACCTCACTAAAGTATGGAAGAGTTCATCTGCAACAGGTTGGCCATGTGATATTGACTTTTCAATTCTGTTAATTTAGGAATCCATAGTTTTATCTTACTAATGGATGGAACTTCCAGCTCTAAAATTCTTTGATTCTGAATTGTTCACCAGTTCACCAATATAAGTTGCATTTATTCATGATAATTATAGGTTACACTTATAACATTATTAACTTTAAAAATCTGCATTTAGTCCACCAGATTGTTTCCAGGGAACAAATGAAATGAAGCCTTTTCTCAGAAGAGAGATGTCAGATGTTTTGTACTCTCTCAGGGCAGTTGCTCCACTGATTGTTTTTGCTTACCTGTTTTACTTTGTAACAAGGGAACATTTCATGGGAGAGGGAGGATATAAGGAAAACTTGTGGCACTAAAAATCAAAAAGATAGTATCAACTTTTTTTTTTTTAAATCGGCATTTAAGAGACCAAGAAGATAGTTGGAGGAAGGGTGATTTTAAGGATAGCTATACAAATAGAAGGTAAATTGTCAACCAAAAAGACATAAAATCATAATAAGATAGTATATACAGTGCATATTCTAGTTTCATCTCATTGTCATATTTTACGTATGTGATGACTGTAGTACAGACTTAATTTCTCCAGTAGACTTATTCTCTCCTTGGATATGTAAATAAAATACATTAAGCTAGATTATTTCTTCTTATAGTAGAAATGATCTTGCCCCTGGCTTCCATGGCATTTTTTTTTTGGGGGGGCCCAGGATGTTGGAAGAGCAAGTTATGGTAAATATATATACTCTTTATGATGTAGTCTCATGAGAGGGAGCCCAAGTCTGAGGCCAAAGATTCAGGATTCTGAAGTCAAGAAAGTGATGAGAGCCAGTACCTAAGGACAAAGCAGAATACCCCATATTGATTAGCCCTTAAGTCCTTCTGTCAGAATAGCTGGGCCAAAAAAATGGGGGGGGGGGAAGAATAGGGGGAAGTAACCAAGGGGTGAAGGTTTACAATAAGAGAGAAAATTATCCTGGAAGGAAAGGGCTTGCTGTGAATGGGGTGGAAGTCCAGACCCAGAGACGCCAGTCACTCTGAAAAGGAGCTCAAGGTCAGGGGTAGAGCATCATTAGAAAAGGCAATTTCAACATTAAGAGCTAAATTAGATAAAGTGATTGGATTAGTAGAATTTGCTTCAGGTGGGCTAACAAGAAATAAAAGAGCCATATCTAGGAGTCAGGGCCTGGAGATTTTCAGAGAAGAGCTGTGGGAAGGGACAAGACCTGAATTGCCTGGGGAGGGAAGCATCTTTTTTTCTGGGACTTAGGAAAGCACTGGAATTACTCAAGTCTGAGTCACTTGGGCCTAGGGGGAAATATCCCAAGTCTTTCTTATGCTCTCAACCTTGGAAAATAGTCTGTCCTTGCCCAATCTAAAGGGTTAGACAAGACTAGACCTAGTGTCCCAAGGTGATATTTGTGAACTTGTGAGTTTTGTCCATTTTTATGTCCTAACCTTCTTCTCTTGTATGTTTTCTCTTGAATGCTTTAATTTAGTTTTAAAACTGAAAAGTAGGACACTATTGCTTCGAGTGAATGTGGTGGGGAGGAGAAGAAAGCCCTGTGGTCTTCCTCTGGAGTGGTTCAACAAATCACTGGAAGCTCAGGGTATCAAGAGCCTAAATGAAGGTGCAAGTTGATCAGGTGCCTGGCTGACAGTGGTAAGAGTGAATAAGTATTATCCTGGGATTTTGAGGGGGATGGAGCTCAGTATAGGTAGTCAGTGCCCTTTGATTTTTAAGCCCTGGTTCTGTGGAGCCACAGTCCTACTTAGAAGTTGTTAACAACCTTTAATTCAGGAGAAGGGAAGCTATACTGATTAAGTCTAAAAGAAGAGGGGAAAAAAGAAACTGATGTTTTAATCACAAATTCCTAGAGGACATGAAAGAGGAAAACCTTTTCAAGGAGGGACATGGAAAATGTTTTTCAAAGATATTTTCTTTTCTATCACTTTTAAATACAAAAACCTCTGGAATTCCTTCAGTCCTGTGGATGTATTTTCTGATTTTCTTTGCTTGTTATTAAGTGTTTTCTTTTAAAATTATCAAATCTGACACTTAATAATTACTTCTCTCTGGCTTGAAATGCTCATTAGCTCCACTGCAGTTGCTGTTCATTCATTTGCTCATTCATTCTGCCAGGCAAACATTTATGACGTGCTTACCATATAAAAAGCACTGTGCTAGAGAAGCTACGAAGATAATTAAGACATGTTCCAATTCTGTTGTATTTTAAAGTAGTTTAAAATTAAACAGAAATGAATGTTGTATTGCTTATATTGTGAAATTAAGAAGAAAACATTTCATTTAATAGTATTTCTTGTTTTTTTCCTCTTAATTCTAATCTTTGTCCTCCTTCTACATGCCACCTGTGATCTCTTTTGATACAAAGGTTCTAGATGTCTTAAATATGCATAGAAGTTTTTGGCTCTGTAAAGACTGCCCTTTCAAAACTGAACTAAAATAACACCTTTTTCCTTATCTCTGGCTCCTTTGCAACTTCTTTGAGGTGGGGGAGGAGGTGACTAAATTCCTCAGGGTAAGAGTGTGTAGGAAAAATACTGTATTTAATTAAGTTATTTTGTACTTTCATTCTGTAACTTTCACCTATTAGTCATCAGATCATTCACTTGGATGAAAATAGATCAAGACTTTGGGTAGTAAATGTTCCTCATAGTCACAATTAGCTTTTTCCTCTTTAGACTGTTATTTCACATATTTGGTGCTCTTCCTCTAGTCTGTCTGGAAATTCACCCAACATAACTGTCTGAAAACGACTAATGCAGAAAATTCATCGTATTTCCTCTGAATATATTTAACACAAGTACAAGTTGATTCTTCTTTATTCACCTATGCCCAGGTTCTTGCTTTATACCAAACATTAGGGTATATAACAATTCTGAGGATTAAGTTTGTGACCCTCCAATAGACTAGGGCTTGGGATGTATGAACCAGCTAGTAAGAGTTTCTTGCTGTTGGAGATTCATTTTTCTTTTCTCTTTTGGAAGTATAAAGGGAGAATGGCATACTTTGGGATGTGTTGGTAGCTTTTATTAGACAATAGTCTAACCTAGTTAATGTGGGTAGATTTTAGTAGTATTAAAGCAATTCATATAGTGCTTTAATATTTGTAAAATGTATATGTATATTATCTTATTTGATCCTTACCAGAACTCTGTAATGTAGATGCTAATATTTCCATTTTACAGATAGGGAAACAGACTGAGAGAGAGTAAGTGACTTGATCTGGGTTAGATAGCCAGAAAATATCTGAGGCAGGCTTTAGCGTAGGTATTCATGGATTCAAGTACCAGATGCCTCTGTCCTAGACCCCTGGATTTGGGAGTATTGACTGTGAACTCTTTCAAGCGTCAGGTATCTTTGAGTTATCCCAAATCCTTAGAATCTAAACAGATTTAATCTTTATGCCCTTTCTGTTCCAGCAGTCTAGTTGGATTTTAGAGTTGACATCAGGGCTACTACTTTGATAGTTCAAGTTGGTTCTAGAGCTGTGGGACTGCCTTGGATATTATAGGACAGTATAAGAACAAAATACTTCTCCAGTCCATACCAATCTCTGGGTGACCTTGAAACCAACTAGAGCTGAAATATGTAGATTTACCCAGGATTTAATTTCTAGGAATATCTTAGAAGTCCTGAAAAAAATGGCTTAGATATTGGGGATTCTGTATGGGTATGTCCCATACAGATGGCTTCAGAAGATGGCCAATGACACGTATGCTAGGGAAATTCCAATAATGATGGTTTTCAGTCTTACATTTGCTGAAGACCATTGAAATGACATGTTTCTTTTCCCATTAAGGGGATTTTAGCTCTTAATCTTCAACCTTATTTTGAATGAGAAAATCAGATTTAGAGGTAGAAGGGACCCTAGAGATCATCTTCCTTTTTATTTTTTTTGGTTCAGGAGACTATGGCAGAGAGTGGTGCAGGGATTTGCCCAGATTCATAGAAATGATCCAGGTCCTCTGACTCCAAATCTAATGTTCTTTTCCTTATACCATGCTGCTTTTCAACATCTTGATAGCCTTTTGTGTGTGTATGTAAAAATCAGAGATTTCTTAAATGCAATCCCAACAGCTAGTATTTAATGGTTGTGGTAACATCAGGGCTTGCAGTGGCAGGATGTTGAAAGAACAGAAGGCTGGTTTCTAACCTAACTAGTTGGGATTATGGAAAAGGGAAGTCACATTTCCTGTCTAGGTTCCAGTTTTCTCATCTATAAAATGACAAGGTTGATCTTTATAATAACACCAACAGCAGCTGACATTTATGTAGACCTCTAATATTTGCAAAATATTTTCTATACATTCTTATTTGAATCTCACAACAGCCCTCTGAGACTGATTATCCTCATTTTACAGGTAAGAAAAGTAAGGCCAACAGCAGTGAAGTGACTTGCTGATAGTTGCACAAGTAGTGAGTGCCAACTCTATTATTCTGTAGGTCTATGTGTGGCTTTCATCCGTGTTGTTGCAGTTAAAAAAGTGACTGAAAGTAAATACTCTAGGAGCAATTACAATGTTTTCCCTCTGATTTAAAGTTCTGATTTACCAAACAATGATTAATAATCTTTCTCTTGCCACATATTTAGTGGCCTAATATGGTGATCTCCAGTTTCTCTGAGGAAATTAAGAAATTGTGACCTACCCACCCAAGGTCAGAGGATGAATTTTCAGGTCAGCTTGGTTTAGAACTCCTTCTAAATGTGATTATCAGGCTTTTATTTGGAAAGACCCAGGCTCTTCTCCCTTCTAGTGTTTTCCCTTGTTTTGGTTCTGCTGGCCTTCAGCTAAGGTCATTCTCAAGTGGAACATTTTGCTCAATTCAATTAATTGGGCCAAATCCCAAATGGACGCCATAGAATCCAGTGCTATAAGTTGTTGTCAGAAGAGACCCTGTATTGCAAGTGACTGTTCATATCCCAACCCTCCCCCCATCCTCCCAGGCCTCCATCCTTTCCTTAGGCTTTTGAATTAGCCATTGTTTTCAAAAACAGTAATATATCAGAACACATGATTTTTGTTGAGTTGAAGGAATAAAATCACTCCAAAGATGAAATTCCTAGACTGCTTTGCTGTTTATTTTGGGTGGTTATGTTTTGTTTCTTAAGGCACATAGTGACCCTTGGGACGAGTGGTTGGTTTACCTGATTCTTTAGGGCTGGTGGATTAAGTTGATTCAACAGAGTTCCATAGAACAATGATTCTTCTTAGGTTACTTTTTGCTTTCCCAACTATGGGAGGACAAGAACCCCAAAACAAAAATCAGGATTGTTGTTTCTTGTCTTATAAGGGACATTTTATGTATAAAATGAGCTTAAACAATAGAAGGTGTGAGTATGGGACAGGACACTGATCCCAAACCCATCTTGGCTGCTCATTCTAAAGAATTCTTGTACATACATTCCTGCCTGTGCTCCACAAAGTATTTACTGTAAGCCTTCCTCTTGTTCTTTTTTGTGTTTGGGGATTGAATTTGTTTTACAAGAATAATAATGATAGCTAGTATTATTATAACTCTTGACGATTTGCAAATTGATTTATCCTATTTTATTCTGGTAACAATTCTGTGAAGGTAGGTGCTAATATTTCCTTTTGCAAATAAGGAAACTGAGACACACAACAGTTAAATGACTTGCCCAGGGTCATGTAGAGCTTGTAAGTGTCTGATCCTAGATTTGAACTCAGGCTTTCCCTACCCAACATCTAGTGCTCTAAACACTGTACCACTTGACCTCCATTAGTTAATAAACATTCTTTAAGTGCTTACTAGAAGCAAAATGTACTGAAAAGCTCTTTATTTTAATCATTGCTTCTTAGGTTAATCCACAGAAGGGGAGAATGAGTAATTTATTCCAAATATTCATATGTATTGATATGAAGGTTTTTGTCCTCTGGTATAAAATGGCTAGTATTAATCAGCCAGATGCATTTTTGAGGGTATGTTTCACAAGAGCCAACCTTCTATTCCCCCTGACTCTCATGCTTTTAGATTGCCCCTGTTTCCTGAGCATGTTACTGCTTGACATGCTGATTCAATCACTGTCTGATTTTGCAATAATTCATATTGGAGTGGAAAGCATCATGAGAGAATTTTGCCAAATTTCTCAAGGCCCCAAACACACCCATTTTAATTTATAGTATTGTTTTAAGGATGTACCTGGAAACACACACATACTACACGAATACCAGATTTGGAAGGAGTTGGCTGCCTCTTGTCATTTTTCCTTCTACTCCCTTTGTTTTCTGGATGCATTAGCAAAATGACTATATGGGTCCTAAATCTGTATGTTGGGTGACCTTTAACATGGAGGAAAGTCCTCCTAGCACAGGACTCCTCAGACATCCTCAAGCCCGTATCTTTTGTACTTGATGTAAATGAATCAGATCATTGCTAAATCTTTGGGTGAACCTTTGAAAGTTTTAATTTAACAGTTGAAGGCATTCTTGGAAGAGTAGAAATCTTCAGATGGTCATAATTTCATTAAACATAGAAAAACAGCAGAGAGATTCAGCAACAGGTTCATGACATTGCAGATGCTGGTAGGAAAAGGGAGGCAATTTAACAGTTGGAGTGTTGAAGTCTGGGTTACAGATTTCAGTTTTTTATAGTTGCCCTTAAATTTTTTTTTCCAGTCTTTGTCCAAAGATAGTAAGGAGAGGACTCATCAAGGGAAAAGAAAAAAAAGGTGCTAACTGAAAAGGCAACAAAGGAAATTATATAATTCTTAGGTGTTAGTCTACGTGTAGTATGTCGCTTGAGCACATTTTATACTGCAAAGTCCTGGGTAGCTACTTTTTAAAGAGAAATTGTGTCAATTGTTTTAAGTTACCTTGTAGAGGAAGTCTTGATGTTTCACATGTGTTGTGTTCAGGTCCTAGAAGATATTTGGTTGAAATAAATAAATTTACTTACTAAAATTTATATGAGCACTTTAAGGTTTGTAAAAATGCTTCATATTAACTCTTTTGATCCTCCCAGCAACCCTCTGAGATCGGTGCTTATTATTATCCCCATTTTATAGATGAGGAAACTGAGGTGGACAGAGGTTAAATGATTTGCCCAGGATCAAAGAGCTATCAAGAGTCTGAGGCAGGATTTGAATTCAACTCTTTCTGAGTCCAAGTCCAGCACTTTATCTAGCTGCATAATAAATATTTAGATATCAATTCTAAAGAAAGTGTAAGTATCAGTTGAAGGAACAAAGCCTCAAACATGCTATGCAGGAAAACAGGTACTATTAGATTAGTATTGTGTAAGGGAGGGAAAGTTCATTTTGATCTAAACAGAAGGATATTTTATAAGGAAGAAAGGCAAATTTGAGTAGTAGGAAATTTAGCAATAATTATTCCATCGATTAAGAAAAAAGTTCCTCAAGCTGTTGGAAGGCGATTAGTAATTAACATAGTAACCATTAATAAAAGTATTCTTGGACCTAGAGCAACTTTTACAGAAACACCCAGAGAAACTCATTTTATTTTAAACTGTGCTGTGTGCCAAGAAAGTGGAGCAGTTTGCTTCTCCATGAGAACAGCTCTGTGAAAAATTTGCAAGTGTGGAGTGACAGAGTTGGATGCAGTATCACATGATATCAGGTAATCTTGTGGCCTTTGCCAGCTGAATAACTGGATTTTAGGTTTTCTGCTTTTAGGCATAGTGGGACTGGATGTCAAAGATTTTTATTTTTTTAGATATCATATGTCCTTAAGAATTAGATACTTGAGTGTATGTAATGTATACACATATGCATACATATACAGACCTAATTTATAGGATGCAGAAAAATTAGGATGACTCCTACATAAGATATAATGATAGAAAAAGTTAGACACTGATTTTAGTTTGTGCTCTATGACTCAAGCATATTCAGTAAAGATAAACTATAGTAGTGGGGGTCTGCCAAAATTTGTAGCGGCTATGTTATATCAGACTGGGCTTGAAGAAGGCTTTTTGTTGAATTTAAAAACAAAACAAAACTGTAATTAGACAGGTGTGATCCCTTTGATTATTAAATATCCTTTGGGAGAAAATCTAGTCTTGCTCTGGATTCCACAGACCTCATGCATGATTCCCCTGGACTCCAGTGGGAGTTACTTGGCCAGGCCAGCTGCAGGATTAGAGTTAATGTGATACTAATCCCTGAGATGGTCCCTCAGAGCAGTGCATTGGCATGTTTGTTTTTCACATCCAGAGTCCACAAACACATGCCCATTAATGCTGAACAGGCTCCAACTCACCATTCTGAGACTGGACATCTTAGGTCCAAGGGAGTTTTGAACTTTTGCCAAAACCATAAATAATAGCTGAACATCAAGATCTTTAGACTGGGAGCTGATGTGTAAATGGATGATGCATTGGTGTTGTACCTTCTACACAGAGAAAGGGTCTTTTTATATAAAAGGGGTAATGGGTTCATGCTCTATGGCCTTGTAACAGTGCCTGTTTCTCCGAAACCCTTCACAGGACCTGGTGAAGAAAATGAGATGATAAATGGGAAAGTTGTTTGGAAAGCAGGCAGCATAGTATAGTAATCTATAGTACTTTGACTCAGATCTCTCTTAGATTGGTCACTCAAGGAATGCAAGAACACTAGCTAGCTAGAGAACCTTGGTATATTTTCATATTTCATCATTCATTCATCATATTCAGAGTTTGGCACAATGCATGGGAAATGTGGGGTGTGGTGCTAGAGGATAAATGATTTTCATACTAGTTCCTTAAATCTTGAAGTGATGCAATCCAGGACCTCAGGGAGACCAAACATAAAAAGTTAAAAATGCAGACAGGTGGAGATAAGGATGCATCTGCATAGAAGTGATGAAAAGGTGATGATGCATTTGTAACCCTGAAAGGCATCAGAAGAAACAAATGAAAGAATCAGGGTCTTCTGGGTAGTTGTAAAGTTTATCTGAAAGATCCTTATCCCTTATGGATGCATTTGGGAATCTGGAAGAAAAGAAGTCCACCTTTCTTTAGCTGAAATTTGAGGTCAGACAAGTGAAAAGTGATTAAAATTATTTCTTCAAGTGTCACAAGTGGCTGGAGCCCAGAACTGGAGTCAGGAAGACTTCACTTCAAATTCAGACTCAAACACTAATAAAGTTGTGTGATCCTAGACAAATCACTTAACCTATGTCTGCTTCAATTCCTTCATCTGTAAAATGGAGATAATAATAGTGCCTACCTCCCAGGGTTGTTGCAAAGACCAAATGCTATAAAATTTGTGAAGTGCTTTTCAATCCTTGAAGTCCTGTTTAAATACTAACTCTAAGCAATGAGGATGATGACGATCATTGTGTGAGTTTTCCTTGTTTGGCACAGACAGATCTTAATGGTTCTAATTCTTAAAATGTATAGGTATATACAGATATTTTTGGTTATGGTTAGACCACAAACATTCATGAAGTGCTTACTATGGAGCAGACACTGTGATAGACACAAGAGATCTAAAGAGAAGCAAAAAACAGTTCCTGCTCAAAAGGAGATCCCATTGTAAGCACAGAAATAACTAGGAAAATACAGGATATATGCAGAGTAGACAGAAGGGTATCTAAAGGGAATTTACTAGCAGCTGGGGGGCCTGGGAAAGGCCTCCTTCAGAAAGTAGGATTTGAATGGAATCTTAAGGGAAGCCAGGGTTGCTGAGCAGGTATGAGCATTTCATGCTTGGGGGACTGTCACTGAAAAGGCAGAATCTGGAGATGTATAAAGGGATTCTGTTTTTTTCAGGGAATTGTAAATAAGTCAGTAGAAGGGAAGAGAGTGTAAGAAGCCTGAAAAGGTAGGAAGGGCCAAGTTATGAAGAGGTTTAAATGCCAAACAAAGGAATTCAAGTGCTCCATTTGCTACATTGCCTCCTGTGAGTTTCTGAAATTTCAGTTTTGTAAGGTGGAAAAAAAGTCTGTATTTGTGAAGTTTTAGGTTGCAAAATCCTTTTGGTCTTTACCTGGGGAATTCTCTGTCATCATTCTTTCCACTAAAATTCCTCTTGACAGCATATCTGTGTGTGAGGGCACATGTCTGCTTTTGTTAGTAGTTTCCTTCATGATGGGGATCATATCATAAAGACATGATTGACGAATTTCATGGGTAATAAATTAACCCATTTCTGTCTTCCCTATTAAGAAAAGGGATAGATTGTCCGAAGAGGCTTAAGTGTCATTCAGCACAAGACAGATATATACGGGTCTTGATTGGAAAGGTAATGGATATAGTGTTTCAAAAAGGGCTTTCTCTTTGTAAAGCTTATTTTGGTGTTATGGAAGGATACCATAACTTTCCTCTTCAGTCAGGGTGCCCTGCTCTGTTCTGGAGAGGGAACAAGAGATGTGCCAATAGTATGGTAGTGGGATGATCAGGGAACTCGGTTCCATCCTTAGGTAATGGTATGATTTTGGATACATCATCCAACTTTCCCGTGTCTGTTTGCTCATCTAGAAAGCAGAGATTAATGGAGAACTAATTGGGCAAGATTTGAAAGCTCTTTTATTTGTGTAAATATAAAACAAAGGCAAATGCTTCCCTTTTGTCCAGGCTATTAGCACCAACTTTACCAATTCCTGATTGTCCTAAGTCTTCTTTCCATCCAGGAATAAAAGAATAAAAGACAAATGCTTAATGAAGATTGGGTTGGTGAGGGGGAGGGTATCCCACTAAAGGAAGCCTCTTTATGCTTCTGTGAAAGGAAATACCAACAAGTACTGAAATAATGCTAAGAATGATAATGACTTCATTTTACTGGTACTCTATTTAGAAAAATAGTATGAATCACTAAATTAAAAAAAATAGTATGTATTAGCTTTTCCATTTGACTTACTAAACATCCAAACCATATGTAATTATTTCTTGCATAATCAACCCTCAAAACCTAGCAGTTCTTTACCATTATATAACTCAAAAGTTGTACTTAGTAAATCAGTAGCCACAACTTGGTTGCATTTTCTTTTTCTTTTGGTCAAGAGCTACCTGTTCTACTACTCTCACCCACCCCTGCTCTTTTTTTTTCTTTCCATAAACAAATCTAGATTTTTGAAACATCATGATTTCCCCTCTAGGCTTAAAGCCTGTGACCAGTTGGAATTTTGGGGGGTACCTGTTAGTTGCAACTTTTTCTTGCTGTTGCCCCATCACACCTATCACCAGGATACCAAGTCCTTTGGACAAGAATGCTAGATATACACAATGACCCAAACAGAAGGAACACTGTGTAGCCCCTCATCTGTACTCTGCACCACAACTAGATTTAAAATTGAAACCACTAAGCTTATTAGAGGTCTGCTGCATTGGCCCTGGAATATCATTGCCTTTTTACTGTTTCTCTGATTATTTACCTAATCAACACAAACATTTTAAAACAGTTTACTCAGCTCTACACACCACTCACTTCAATCTGAAAGGATATACTGAAAAGCTGAGGGAAGACAAAAAAGAGTGATTGGGAAATGTGTGCTGAGAACAAGAAAGATGTTTGACTTAGCCTCAGCATGGCAAACAAAATAAAAGACTTACATGGCAACTTTGGTTGGCAGTTGTTTTGGGTGAATTTTGCCCTCAGGGCCGGTTGCTTTTCTCTCTTGAACACCAAAGAGAGTGGACAAAATGCCTAAATGAAAAGTTGGAAAAAGGGAAATTTGGGTAAAAAAAGAGGGGGTGGGAGGATGTGGTAATATGTACTCAACCCTTTCCATTATTTAGAATAGAGATATTTTAGTAGTATAAAAATGGAATACTTGTTGAGATTCATTTCACAAATAGAAGTACCTTCCTCTTATATGAATTAAGTAGCGTATATTGATATCCCAGTTCTCAGTGATTCAAAAATGAAAAACATTTGACCACATTCTATTGCTTTTCTTTCCAATCAGAAAGCTTCATCAGCAAATAAGGAATGTGATTGATGTCCCTCTCTGGTTGAGGATAGAATCCCTGATGTTGTGTTGAAAGCATTTGATTTTAATTCAGAGGTTCTGACTTTCAGTACTAGTTCAACCTCATTTCCCTGTACATTACTTTTCTGATCTATACAATCAGGGGCAACATATCAGAAAAAGAAATTGAATAAGCCATCAAGGAACTCCCTAAGAAAAAGTCCCCAAGGCCAGATGGATTCACAATTGAATTCTATCAAACATTTAAAGAACAGCTAATCCCAATACTTATACAAATTATTTAACAAAATAAGCAAAGAAGGAATCTTACCAAATTCTTTTTATTACACAATTATGGTACTGATTCCCAAGCCAGGAAGACCAAAAATGAGAAAGAAAACTGTAGACCAATCTCCTTAATGAATATAGAAGCAAAAATCTTTAAATAAAATACTAGATAAAAGACTACAGCAATTTATCACAAGGATTATTCACTATGACCAGGTGGGATTTATGCCAGGAATGCAGGGCTGGTTCAATATTAGGAAAACCATCCATATAATTGCCCATATCGACAACCCAACTAATAGAAATCACATGATTATTTCAGTAGATGCAGGAAAAGCTTTTGACAAACTACAACACCCCTTCCTATAAGAATAGAAGGGCCTTTCCTCAAAAAAAAAAAACAAACAACAAGCAGTATTTATTTAAAACCATCAGCAAGTATCATCTGCAATGGGGATAAGTTAGAAGCCTTCCCAATAGTATCAGGAGTGAAGCAGGGATGCTCATTATCACCACTACATTTTAATATTGTACTAGAAATGCTAGCAGTAGCAATTAGAGGAAAAAAAGAAATTGAAGGTATCAAAGTAGGCAATGAGGAAACTAAACTATCACTCTTTGCAGATGATATGATGGTATATCTAGAGAATCCTAGAAAATCAACTAAAAGGCTAGTGGAAATAATAACTTTAGCAAAACTGCAGCATACAAAATAAACCCACATAAACCATCAGCATTTCTATATATTTCCAACAAAATTCGGCAGCAAGAGTTAGAAAGAGAAACTCCATTTAAAATCACTCCAGACAATATAAAGTATTTGAGAATCTATTTACCAAGACAAACTCAGGTATTATATGAACACAACTATAA
The DNA here is from genome assembly GCF_016433145.1 of Gracilinanus agilis. NCBI lineage: Eukaryota > Metazoa > Chordata > Mammalia > Didelphimorphia > Didelphidae > Gracilinanus > Gracilinanus agilis. Next base: position 275,997,702 of record NC_058132.1, on the reverse strand, counting down.
ATCATGGCAGGGATAGATGACATGATATCAAAGATTCTTGCGTGGGAAATAGGACCAATTTTTTTGTTGTGTCCTCAGGAGGCAACTTTCAACTTTTGAGAGGTTTCTGTTGTATCACTGTTTTTGATGTTTTAAGATTTGGATTTGTAAACCTGGTTAGCTACTTGTTAGCTGTGACACTAGGCAAGCCACTTAACCTTCACTTACACACCTCATAAGTGGTTTGAGAACCAAATGAGCTGACCTATATGGAGTGCTCGGAAACTCTAAAATTTTATAAATGTAAGCTGTTTTCATCATCATCTTCAGTTTCTGGGTTGTCTGATAGAAGAACAGACACTTAGGCTAATATGCGATGTTCTTCAATAGTCCAAAGTGATGTCCTAGAATAGTTGTAGAGTTTAATATTTACTGATTCAGCTTGCTCCATAACCTAAGATTTCCACATTGGTCATTTATTCCCTATGTAGAATATTCCAAGCATAGAATAAGGCAGAAGTCAGGTTTCTAGCCAAACTTCTTTTTTGATCCATATAACTACAGTGTTTGTAGTGGTAATAGTCATTTTGCTGCCCTTACCTTTTCATCTAGACACTTGAAATTCTAGTAATGGATCAGATGTCAAAGATAACTTTTCCATTCCTGAACATCACAAAGTTTTCCTAGAAAGTAGTTTTTGACTTCCAGTAGCAGGCAGGTGAGGACTTCACATCTCTTGTTGAACTGATGACCTTTTTGAAGTTAATGAGACCCCATGGGTAAGCCACAGGATGAAAAATGAACCCAGAAAGCTCTGTGCCAACTCAGCTCTGCCAAATGGAAGTGCTTTCAAGTTTTCTTGGATGGTTCTTTGGCACCAAAACAGCTACTATCTCAGCTCCTGTGAAAAGGAACAGAGAAAAAATAAGCCTGATAAGTGCGTGTATGTGTGTGTGGGTGTGTGGTATGATTTCATGTGCATAAAATGCAAAATCTTTTAGTTGCTAGCATTAAGAATGTTTGTTTGCTTTTGAGGGGGCACCCCACTTTCTACCTTTCACGCACATTATTGATGAGGGAAAAAAGGGAGATGAGAGCTACTAGTGACCAGATTGGAGTCTGAAGTCATTGTTCTTTCATTTAGTCCCAGAATAACAGCAGTTTTTCTTGAGATATTAAATTGAGCTTGTAGTGCTGCCTTTATGTTTTTTGGTGTGTTTATGAGGTTTTCTCAATTGTTAACCTTCCTGCTATAGGCTGCACCAACTGGATGTGGAAAATTAATTTCTTCTCAGTCATAGTTTGGTATCTTCTACCACCTCTCAACATTTATGCATGGGGTCTCCTGACTGGTTATTAGCTAGCATAGTAGCTGTTGCTACTACAAGGTGTTGCAGATTACATATTAGCACTAATTCTTGCTTGCTAGGTGGTCAGGGGAACTTAATCTCCCCTTTATCCTCCTCAAAGAAGGGGCAAGGTCAGCATCTTGGCAAACTACTCTTCAAAGTTTGCTGACTCCTGCTCTTTGGAGTGCTTGCCCTGTAGGACTAATGGATTCACAGATGTTTGAAAAAAAAAGGCAGATTTTGGCTTAGTGGGGTTATTTTCTTCATCTAAAGAATATTCCCAAAGTTCCTCCCACCAAAATATAAAGATCCAGCAGGAGAACTGCAGGTTATCATTGGCCAGCAGTCAAGGTCTGATATGCAAGTAAACCTTACAGATATATATATATATATATGACACATTTGGATATGGCCATTATGATGAGGATATGAAAAATCTTTTCTGTGAAATCTATGAAAGATTTTCTCAGACCTTTAGCTACAGGGGAGAATTTGCTTCCTTTCTTGTCTTTGATTGAAAAGAATGTGTTTGAAGGGCAGAATCCATATTATGGTCTTCTTTTAGTTTTAGGAAATTTAGCAAATCAAGTCAGTCAACAAACATTTTTTATCTGTTATGAGCTAGCACTGTATGAATCATTGGAGGTACAAAGAAAGGCAAAAGACAAGGAGCTTTCAAGGAGCTCATGGACTAGTGGGAGAGAGAACATATAGACAACTATGTACAAACAAGCTATAGACAGGATAAAATGGAAATAATCAGCAAAAGGGAGGGAGGAAGGGAGGGACTAGCATTAAGGGGGATTGGAAAAGTTGTGTTATAGAAGTTAAGATTTTAGCTGGGACTTGAAGGAAACCAGAAGGAGGAAAGGAGGAGAAGGGGGTATAGAAAGCTATTCTATATACAGAACATTATGCAGGGTCATAAAATGTCAGACGTGAAAATGACCTTAAAGAAAGTATAGACTAAGTTCTTCATCTTCTACATCTGGGAAAACTGAAAGAAAAGAAAAAGATCCATTCTTGAACTTGAGGGGGTGAAAAATTGAGAGGATCAGACACATTCACAGTATGACTTACAAAAACTATGCATTAATGATTGCAAATATATATTCTTCAAACAAATGCTGAGAGCCTGAGAAATAATGGGTAAGTGTGCTGCTGATGCAGGATTAAGTAGGGCGAAGTGTTTTTTGAGGGGATTAAGTTTTGAAAAAGATCAGAGACTTGGAATAATGGATAGAATTTGTGAAATAATAAGAAATAAGGTGGGTGTGAGCAGTTGGTTGAGGCCTTCAAAGGACAATTTGAGAAATCTGGAAAAAATTTTAATGCCCTTAAATGGAACAACCAATTACTGGTTGTATAAGCTGTGATTTCTCCCCCCCCCCCCCACTTATTCCAATTTGCCCTATATATCATCAGCAGATAACTCTCACTAATGTGCAGCTCTGATTAAGTTATGCCCATGTTCAGAAAATATCTGAGGTTCCCCACAGACTACAAAGTCAACTTTATCCTTAATATTAGGTCTAGTATACTTTTCAAACTTTTTATCTTTGCTTACTCATTTTTTTCCCTTTGCCTCACATCTCTCTCTGCCCTTCCCCATCTACCCCAATCTCTGATGACTGAAATGCCCTCCTTCTTCAAGGTTCTGCACCAGTGCCACTTCCCCTGAGAGCCTTCCACATTTCCTGGAAACCTCTCTGTTCTCTTACTTTGTTTATTCTTTTCTTATGGCCTTTAATCACTTTTTGCTTCAGAAACAGTCAAGCTGTTTAAGTGCTTTGACAAAGGTAATAAAATCAGAGGACAGACTTGAACCCAGTCTTCTGACTCCACAGCTTTATCCACTGAGTGACACTACCCCTCAATATTAATGTATGTTAGCAACTAGTTATTAATTAAACCATTTACAAATTCTTATTGATGAACTGAGGTGTTAGTAACTTGATAGGTCCCCATTCTTAGTAGTATGAGACAATGAAATGGCTTCCTTTGGAAATGGAAAAGAAGAACATTCAGAAAAAAGGAAGTGAGAGGTAATGAAAAATTTTTGCCTCTCTCATGGTTCTCCCTTGTGTCAGCCTTGCTTAAGTTAACCTCAGAGGCCAGTAGGGGTTAAAATGGCCTAGTAGGGGTTAAAATGGCCTTTCAGAGGTCTTCTTATTTAACCTGAGTCAGCTACAGTGATATGGTTAAAGAATGCAATGGTCCAGAGAGTCAAGATACATTTCCTCATCCTTTTATTTCTCTGTCTCCCAATATTGTAGGAATTTTGTTGTGAATGACTTTGAGCATCAATAGCCTGAAAAAATGTTATTATAAAAGATACTCTTTCTTTAAATTGAAATTTTCAGATATTTTTTGTCTTGCTAGCTAGTTATTGGAGTCCTGAATGGTCAGCCAATTCATAGGTTTGCTTCAAGTAGATGGACATATTTCTAAGTCCTTAATTATTATTCTTTGGAAAAATCTTGAGTGTTTCATATCTTTTTTCCCCCAAAACCCACATTTAGCCCTTATAGCTGAGAAAAGGGGGGTTTTGGTTCAGGTACAGCATTGGTTTTATATTATTATTACCTGGGATTGAATCTAGATTGGAACATTTTATGCTTAATTTTTTTCTCTTCAGGCTCAGTTTCAGGATGTAGTCTTAACTCATTCAGCAGTCCTAAAAAGTGTCAGGCTCTATGTCTGCACATATATGTGTTTCTAGTTTCCTTGGGCCAAGGCTTGTAGCTATATCTTAAACCCAAGGCTTCCTAACTCTAAGGCCATTTCTTTATCTGCTACTCTATATATATAAGAGATATTTAAGTCCTGCATCTCAGATATGCTTGCCATATGACTATAGATGAGTCACTTAACATCTCAGAGCCCTAAGTAACTGACAAGTTGCTATTATTCCATTAGGAATAATATGGATTGGGAGAGGGAATTTCTATAATGCCAGTAACTCACACCATGAAATAATAAGGCTCATGGTGCTAAAATAGATATTCAATAGTTTTTGCCTCTCCTTGTAAAAAACAGAATGGCATTTTAGCTGATATTGGCTGGTAAGAAAACAATAAAAGGAACTCATTTTCATAATCACAAATATGTCTTTAATGAAAAACACAAAGCTACAAATTTGGCTAAAAGTTTCCTGGGAATATTTATTTCTAAAGCATCCATAAATATTGATTAGGTTCTCGATAATTGACATTTACACGATAAATTGTTCTTGTTTCTCTGGTGATTTATGGCAATTTAAAATAAATTGGAAAAAAGTACCAATCATTTAAGTATAGAGCTGTAGAATTTAGAGCTTCAAAAGGCCTATATGAGATCTTCTAGGCCAACCCCATTTTTAAAAAGATGAGGTAATTGAGGTAGGGAGGTAGAGCATATTATCTAAGGTACTACAGTTTATTCTTAGCTGCCCCATTAGAAAATATTGGTCACTTTAATGACAATAATCAGATCTGTCAAAACTAGATTATCTAGGGAGCACCTAGTGACTCAGAGAGCCAGGCTTAGAGATGGGGAGGGGAGAGCCCTGAGTTCAGATTTGGCTTCAAACTTTTCCTAGCAATGTGACACTAGGCAAGTTACTATCCGCCACTGCCTAACCCTTACTGCTCTTCTTCCATGGAATCAATACATAGTATTAAGGTTAAGGTTTTTTTTAAAAAAACAATAATAATTAGATTAACTCATTAACTTCATTTTACAGATTTAAAAATGAGGCCTGATAGATAAAAGAAGTAGCTTACCAACTCACAGAATGACTTAATGGCAGGGTTGGAAATAAAACCCATATAATCATTCATTCATTTATTGATTAATAACCTAGGTTCCCTACTTTCCTGACCCATGTACTTTCCACTTGTTCCAACCTATCATTTTCATCTCAACAAGAGATCTTCAGACATGAAAAGAGTCACTATTAAGGAATTTAAATAGGAGTAAAGTGTGTGTGTGTGTGTGTGTGTGTGTGTGTGTGTGTGTGTGTGTGTGTGTGTGTGTGTGTGNTGGAATCAATACATAGTATTAAGGTTAAGGTTTTTTTTAAAAAAACAATAATAATTAGATTAACTCATTAACTTCATTTTACAGATTTAAAAATGAGGCCTGATAGATAAAAGAAGTAGCTTACCAACTCACAGAATGACTTAATGGCAGGGTTGGAAATAAAACCCATATAATCATTCATTCATTTATTGATTAATAACCTAGGTTCCCTACTTTCCTGACCCATGTACTTTCCACTTGTTCCAACCTATCATTTTCATCTCAACAAGAGATCTTCAGACATGAAAAGAGTCACTATTAAGGAATTTAAATAGGAGTAAAGTGTGTGTGTGTGTGTGTGTGTGTGTGTGTGTGTGTGTGTGTGTGTGAGAGAGAGAGAGAGAGAGAGAGAGAGAGAGAGAGAGAGAGAGAGAGAGAGAGAGAGAGAGAGAGAGAATGAATGTGTGTGTATTTTCTTTTAAGGCTTTCTATGCAGGTATTATTTCCTTTTGACAAGGTTATGTGTCTCAAATGAAAATGCTCAACTTTAAATGTACCTAAAAGATATTTTCCTTTTTTTAGGTAAGAGCTCCCAATTAAGGGAGAAAATTATTCCTATTCTGATCACCTGGTGGAGAAAGCTGAGTGATTTGTACTACTTATTCAAGGTACTTATTGAAAAAACAGATTTTATTTCTCCAGTCCAGTTGAGATACTCAAGAGCAAAGTAAAGAAAGCTTTTGAAGGATCTTTTGAAGGTCATATGAATTTCAACACATATTTCACCCTGGGAGCGGGTGCTGTTCAGTTTTTCCTCAATTACAAAAGAAATCTTTTGAAAGGGATTCAGTGTTATTCAGTGATGACAAAGGAAGAGAGACAAATGGATTCAATAGGAACAATGGACCACAGAATAATTTGCAAGCCAGGGTCATCCCTCCCCCTGGAAATTCTCCATCTGTTATCAAATCTTTACCATTTTCCTTTTTCGTATTTCTCACATTTACACTTTATTCTCCTTTTCTTAGTGCTGCCACCTTAGTCTGTGACCTTATCACATAATGACTCAATTACTACAATTATTTCCTGTATGATCTCCCTGTCCTGCTGTCCATCTTCTATTTGATTTCACACATTGCAGCCATATTGATCTTCCTAAAATGCTGATTTTATCATGTCATTTTCTTATCTAAGTACCTGCAGTGGCTCCTTGTTATCAACTCATAAAGTTCATCTTCTTCTGCCAAATTTTCTTAGTTCTTCACAGTGTGATCTCATCATAACTATCCAATTTATGTTTTCTGCTGCTCCCAAATATTTAACTATTTAAGAGACTCTAGTCAGGTCAGACCACATATTGTTACTCATTTAGGATATGCCCATTCCTGTCTCTCTGATTTGCTTGTGCTATTCATTGCATCCTGTCTGGATTGCTCTTTCTTGTTCTTTTTCTCTTGACAAATTCTACATAACCCTAAGATCTGGTTCAAATCCTACCTCCCTCATTAAATTTTCTGACTTCTCCAATCCATAATTCTTTCTATGACAGTTAGAATGCATAATTTTATCATCTAGCAACTTAATATTTGTTCTCTCACAAAGACCATTCAATTAAATTCACCACACATTTATTATGCACCTATAATGTGTAAGGCATTCTGTGATGGTCAGTCATTTTATTTATGTCTGACTCTTCATGACCCCATTTGGAGTGGTTTGCCATTTCCTTCTCCACTCATTTTACAGATGAAGAAACTGAGGAAAACAAGTTATGTTTCTTGCCCAGAGTCACACAGCTGGTAAGTGTCTGTGGCCAGATTAATTCACAAAGTTAAGTCTTTTTGACTCCAGGCCTGGTGCTCTATCCACTGCCCCACGTAGGTGCTCTAAGGTATCTCTAATAAATGAGAATAGAAAAGTTTTGAAATGGTCTCTGTCCTTAAAGGAACTTACATTCTGCTGGAATATAATAATATCATGTTTTATATTTGTTTTGATTCTGTTACAATACCTCGAATAGTTCTGGGCACATGGAACAACAAATATCTGTTAAATGATTGATATCAAAAGAGACAAGGCTGACCAGTTCCACTTAATTTTGTTAGTCATCTTAAGTCCTATAATAAAGAAATTCATATAATATACCATTCTTGTCCCTATAATGAATTGCCTCAAACCTGGAGTGCTTATTCTGCTTTACATGTTTCTAAGCTTTTCATATTGGAGACAGTGAAGTCATTGAAACATGTCCTACCTGCAATTCCATACCCATGGGAAATAATACTTCATTAAAAATCTTTTAGGTAATGCATGTTTTTTTTTGTTTTTTTTTTAATTTTTTTTAATTTTTTTTTTTAGACCCTTAACTTCGGTGCATTGTCTCATAGGTGGAAGAGTGGTAAGGGTGGGCAATGGGGGTCAAGTGACCTGCCCAGGGTCACACAGCTGGGAAGTGGCCGAGGCCGGGTCTGAACCCAGGACCTCCCGTCTCCAGGCCTGGCTCTCAATCCACTGAGCTAGCCCAGCTGCCCCCGCATGTTTTGTTTTTGCTCTTCTGTCCCTACTTTTAAGGTATTTTTTCATGGTATGTTAAAAACATTTGCCAGTTAAACTATAGGTCTTCTCACCTGCTAAGATCTGACCTGAGTTTTCTTGCCAAGGAGGGTAGATGGTATCTGTGATTCTTGAATCAAGTTTTGGACAGTGTGGAAAAAAACACATAGAATAATCTTCAGGAAGTTCTTTTCTCTGGAAGGGATATTTCCTGTACAATACCTCCTGAAGTATTTTCTTGGTCAAACAACCTGGTCTGCCCCACTCTGTTCATAATGATAAGACTCATAAACTTTCTGATAAGCTCTCCTTTGACTAACCTTGGAATATAAATAAATAGGCCAAGCATGAAGTAAAAACTGGATTTCTTCTCATAAGGCTTTGGAGGGTGATATAAGTTAACTTCATCATACCACTGGAGTCCATTCATTCAAGAAACATTAAGGATATTTGTATCATAGTAATGTGCATATAGTAGTCCCTCCACCTTCTCTAATGCTTTGATACCTTTTTTTTTCTATTAACAATATTACAATGAATCAATGCCGAGTATCAATTCCAAGGCAGAAGAGTGATGAGATAGGCAATTAAGGTTATGTGATTTGCCCAGCATCACACAGGTAGGAAAGGAAGTGTCAAATCTGAGGTCAAATTTGAACCCAGGTCCTCCTATCTTCAGACCTGGCTCTCTATTCACTGAGCCTCTTAGCTGTTTCTTCATCATGCAATTTTAAGTTGCTTGCATAAGGTGGGAGGGAGAATAAATAATAAAATGCCCACAATTGAACTGCTTTCCTAAAGTATATAAGCCTTTCCCAAGGTTTTTTGTTAAGTTGTGTGTATCTCAAAATAAAGACTTTTAACCTATTGTCCTTTGAGGCACCCTAAAAAAATGGGAATTTGTATAGTCTTTTTTAAAAAGGAGAATTTTTAGCTATATATACTTTAGCTTTTAAGAGAAAAAAGGATTGCTAATTGAAGCATTAATAAAAGACCATAGTAAAAGACTAGATCTACAAAAGAAAACCCATAATGTTCTTTGGTTAACTTGGCATTCACTTGTCATGTCTAACAGCATCAGCTTCACCCAGCAAGGGCACAGGGGCTATGTCAGCATTTCCCATGTTGGAAAAACTAATGAAGCACATGTGCCCTGTGCCTCTGAGCAGCTATCAAGGATTTGTGAACTGGAGAGTTTCCATTTCACACACATGCAGAGTTTTCTCCTCTGTTCTTTTTACCTCCTGTTCCCCTATTTCTTTCTGGTCTTTATTCGTTGGTAACCTCTTAGATATGTGACCTTCAAGTTTTAATCAGTAGCTACATGAAAGGGGGAACAGATTGAATGCAAAGATGTCATTTTCTTTACTCTAGGGCTATGAGAAGGGATCTATTTTCAATTTTTCTTACCTTCTGATGGATTTCTGCAAAATTAATTAACAGTATAGAATTTCTTCCCTTTTTTCCCCATGACTTTCCCCGCCTGAAATAATCTGTTGTTTTATAGCTAGAGCAGCATGACTCCTGCCTTTGCAGGGAAGGGACTAGTCAAAGTTTCCATAGCAAATCCTTCTCTTTTTAAAAGTTTAAAAATTCCTTCTCACAATTTACTTCTGGCTAAAAATGTATAGGCCAAGCCTGTATTGTCTGGGAGGAAATTTTCATTGGAGCAGACTAAATATTCCAACTTAGAGTCACTTCCTTATTTGAGGTTCTGATGATTCAGTAGGTATATGATATTTGGAGGACCTCTGGCTTCTGACTTTTTTTTTTTAATTGAGAAGTTTTCTTGGGTCCTTTGATAGGTCTTTGGTCTTATTGGTATAGATATTCTCCCTAGAAGTTAGATAAAAACCCACCCATGTTTTTTTAAACTTTATGAACTCCTTGAATAATAAGATGATAGATATGGCGCTAGAATGGACTTTAAAGGTCTTCCAATTATAACTTCCTGATTTTACTGATGAGGAAATTGAGGCTCAGACAGTTTAAATGATTTGCCCAAAGTCATACAAAGAGTTGAAGACAGAAATGGGATTCGAATTCTGGTTCTTTGAGTCCAGATTTTTCCCTGCATTTTCTTCTAAATCAAAAGAGAATATTCTGAAAGATTTCCTATTCATAACTACTCTGTTTTTCTCCATTCCCATCTTAATGACTCACTTTTTTTTGTTTGTAGGCAATGCTTTGTAGTCATATACCATCAAAAGATGAATATTATTATTATCATTATTATTTAATCCTTACTTTCAGTCTTGGAGTCAGTACTGTGTATTGGCTCCAAGGCAGAAGAGTGGTAAGGGTAGGCAATGGGGGTCAAGTGACTTGCCCAGGGTCACACAGCTGGGAAGTGTCTGAGGCCAGATTTGAACCTAGGACCTCCCATCTCTAGGCCTGGCTCTCAATCCACTGAGCTACCCAGCTGCCCAACAGATGAATGTTATTGATGGAAAGAAGTTTTTGTTTTCAGGGAAAGGCTTTGGAGTCATTGACAGTCCAACATAATTTGTGAAATGCAGCCCAGTCCATTCTCTTCCTTTTATTTAATTCTGGTCTCAGGTCATTATTCATGTGCAGTTGCTCTTTAAGTTTTATTTAAAATTCATTAAAAAAGAAAATAAACCAAAGAATTCAACTAAAACCACAACTCTTTCTTCAAAATTGAAAAAAAAAAAGTAGATTTGTTTGTAGAAAGGAAGACTTCATTCAACCCTCTTATTTTCCCTCAAGCATAACTGCTAAATCTTTGATGTGATAATATTTGACAAGTAAATTATATAAAATATTGGTGAAAGTATAGTGCAGTATCATCTATATGCATTTCTTTTTATCCCGCTAATGAACTCCTGCTCTGGTTTTTCTACCAGATAAGGATTTTCAATGATTTCAACCAATTTTAAGGGTCACAGTCTTAGGAAGATCTATTTTACTTCTTCCCATTATTACTTTTTCCCTCTTTTCTCCCATATACTTAGAAAATATTCTAATGTACTATGTTATATATATCATAGTACTATATTCTATACTTATTGTTTGTTGTTCAGTTATTTTGGTAATGCTCAACTTTTCATGATTCCATTTGGGGTTTTCTTGGCAGTAGTGATTTCTCATGCCCTTCTCCAGCTCAGTTTACAGATAAGGAATTGAGGTAGTTAAGGTAAAGTGACTTGCTCAGGGTCTCACAGCTAGTAAGTAACTGACGCCAGATTTGAACTCAGGAAGATAAGTCTTCCAACTTCAAGGGGCAGTACTCTATCCACTGCCCACCTAGCTTCCTATGTATTTATTATACTACTCTAACTTAGAAAATATAATCTCTTTTAAACATCAAAATGTGGATTGACTTTGTGGGTAACTTCCGCATACTTTAAATCCTAGATTGTCTTCTCACTGTCACTCATCATGCTTCCAGTTGGATCTCAGTGGGGGTGTATACAGTGTTCAGAAGTATATATTTTATATTATCTACAGCAGTGCTTTCCTCTATTAGCAGAGGTAATCAAAGTTGACTGTTAGCTTTCTGTTTTAATTACTGTCACTCTTTGAAGTTTCATGACTTATTTAAGGCCAATAGGCTACCAATTATTTAACCATAGAGATTCTAATTATCAAATGACATAAAAAATTTAGAACTGATAGGGATTTTTTAGATGAGGAGGTATAGTCCTAGAATGATAAATAACTAACCCAGGGTCACCCAGGTAATAAGTAATATAGCTGACATTCCATCTTAGGTCTTCTGATGTCAAATTCAGTTATCTTTCAGTGTACTATACTCTTTTTTTGGTTCTGTGTTGATTAGTATAGGCTATTTAATCAAGTCAGATTAGAGAAAATACTTTGAATTGTTGAAGGCCTTTTCACAACCATAATGATATAATGGGACTAGATCATATGTAGACTCTTCCAAAATTCCTTTTGACCAAGAGTTCCATGTCCGGTGGTTGGTTAGAGTTAGAATTATAGCCTGTGAATGTGAAATATACTAAAGCCAATAGTTAAATATAAGCACTGAACTAGTCACTCATCTTAGTCCCATTAGCACCTGGCCTTAAGTAGTTTGACATTCTAGCCAAAGCTCCGTCCTCTTCAACAAACACTGATTAAGTGTGTACTGTAGTCAGGCACTGATATAGGTGATTAAAGTAGAGTCACAGAATCTGAGTAGGAAGAAGCCACAGAATCTTTATCAGAACAAGAAGCCCTTTAAAATCAACCCCAACAAATAGTTATTCTCATCATTTGAAGTCTAAGGGAACTCACTACTTTATTATGTCAGCTTCTTTCTATTTCAAAGTTTTTCCACATAATGAGTCAAAATGTGTCCCTTTGTAAGTCCAGTTCCTTGCTCTCAATTCTACCCTTTTAAGCCAATATGGAATAAGGTTAATTTCTCTTCCAGTCTTCTTCAGGTGGGGCCTTTCCATTTTCTTCAAATCGTCTTCATGGATTCTTGACATTTTTTTTTTGATCTGTGATCACTTCATCCTTTTTGAAAGTCACAAACAAGTCATTCTGTCAAGAGCTGCTGCTCTCAGGGAGCTAACATTCCAGGGAGACAATATGTAATAGTACAGTTTTGAAAATGGAGGGTTATCTTAGAGGGAACGCCTCCTTTAGATTGGAGGACAGATGAGTTTTGGTGGAAGCCAAGGAGACAAGGAGGTAGACATGAAAAAGAAAAGCATTTCATGTGTGGGGAAAGCTAATAGGAATTTTTTGACCTTTAAACCCCAGACTCCTAGGCTACATATTATCCTTTTATTATTTACTTATTTATGTATTTTAAAAATCCCTTACCTTCTGTCTTAGAATTAATACTAAGTATCAGTTCCAGGATAGAAGATCAGTAAAGGTTAGGCAGCCAGGGTTAAGTGACTTGCCCAGGGCCACAAAATTAGGAAGTGTCCAAGGTCAGATTTGAATACAGGTCCTCTCACCTCCAAGGCTGACTTTCTATCCATTTCTAGAGTAATTAGAAATGGATATCTGAATGGATGTGAAATAGGTATAGGGAACAAACATAATAAATACATCTAACAAACAGAGAAGTCTTAATGGGCCCCCACCTTCAAGGGCTCAGATAAATAAGCTGATATAATATCTAGATAGAAATAGCTAACTTTGAGTTTCTCTCTGCATTTCAGTATTGTTTCAGATTTTTAACATTGGTCCAGCATATTTTGTGTGTGTGTGTTTGTGTTCAAATCCCTCACAGTTGTTTTACGATTCATGGAACTGAAAGGCTTTTTTGTGGAATCTATACAACTGCCATATTCAGCCCACTTTAAAAAAAAATACTTGTCAAAGTAGAATCCAAGGCTTCTGGTGCCACCCCCATCTCCATGCCTCTCTGTTTACTCCAAACAGAATCAGTTACTTCAGTGACTAGTGGTAAAGAACTTCTAGGACCAAAGACTTTCTTTGTGGAAATTTTCCAATCTCTTCTCACTGATTCCTCCAATGGAAAGATAGAGTTTGAGGAAATTAAGAAGGAAAATATTCACTGGATCAAATAGATCATAGTTTTAACCACAAGCCATGTTCAGCCCACAGAGGTTCCCTTAAACAGCTGGACAAAAAGGCGACTGGCCTTGTATTCATTTGTTGTTGGTGGCTTTTCAGAGCAACAAAAGCATGCCTGTGTTTTGCTCACATGGAAGTTTGGCCCTATGATTCACCAATGGAGAGGGTGAAGGCCTTGTCACATTCTGGTGGGTTGAGACCACTGAGTGGTGAGTGGGGAGCCATGGCCTCTGTGCAAAGACAAATGTGGGTTGTAAGAATCTGCAAGCAAAATAAATAAATAATTCATTATAAGGGCATTTTTGTAATGGAAGAAATATGACTGCAATGACCATTCCTCACCTTCCCTGGGATGCTTGCTTTGGGGGTATTTTGGCAGTGTATAGTCAAGACACTTGGGAAATGAGTAGGCAGTTAAGATTTTTTCTGGGAAAGTGAGGAAGCAACTCCTTTAACTACAGGCAAGATTATAGCTGGAAGCTGTGTTTACTTTTATAGAAAGTGAATAGCTCCTCTTTTTCTTTCCTCTCTTGGGACATTCTGACATTTCTTTAAATGAAATTTGTAGTTAATTGAGCACCCCCATATTCTGGTCCTCCAACCCTACTGTCAGCATTTGTCAACAGCTGAGAGACTGCATACTACTTGGAAAGAAGGTTGATGAAGTTACAGCACTAATTTAATTAAACAACTGTAGCAACAACTGAATACTGGGGCTTTTTTCTCTGAGTTTAACTAAGAAATAAATGTCTGTCACATATATGAGAAAGAGAGGGGTAGAGAGTTATAAAAGACACATCAAACTATGGATTGTTGAAGGGATCAAGTTCAAAGGTTACATGCTTTTGTTTTAACTCTTCTCCTGCCTAGATTTCTAACTATTTCATTGCTCTCTGTTTCTCTTAGAATATGAGAAGAGGAGATAAAAGAAGTTAAAAATCAATTATCCTCAATTTTATTCCTTTATTAGCAGCACTCCCTTAGCAGTTAGGGATGTCACTGCTGAAGGAAGCAAGCCAAAGAAAGGGAAGATCCTGGATTTAAATTGTTTATTTTTCTATCTTTTGTTACAAAGATTAATCAAGCATAGTTAGTGCACTTAAAAAAAAGGATGCAGCAAGTTGCTCTTAATATTTTAGCATTAATCAAGAGGGCTTGTAGAGTACATACCTTCTTTTTGAAAGAGCACTAGAAAGTAGGCTGTAGAACGATTCTAGTTTACAAACTAACAGAAGAAGGAAATGGTATCCCTCTTCTCTGGCACATCTTGGTTTAGCTGGAGAGAGTAAATGTCCTACAACAGTTGGGTCTTTTTATGTTTGAGGAACTTGAGGCAATGTTACTTGAGCAAGACATACAGCTGGTAATTGTCTGAGTACATATTTGATTTCAAACCTTCCTGACTTAAGGCTCTGCTCTCTATCCACTCTACTACCTAGTGGCCCCATTTATGCTTATATAATTCAGCTATATTCATATAATCAACTCTATTCAGCCAAGCCATGATCCTCCTGGAGAAAGCCCTTCTAAATATAAAGGCAGAATCATGTATTTTTTAAGACAACTTATGACAGTGGTTAGCTCCAGTTTGGGGACTGAGGGCTAGAGGATGTGTTATGGGAGAGGATTGATCTCATTATGGGATATATAAGTCTAATTCTGTAGCTGCTACAGAGAAGAGGTCAAACTAATGGGAAGTCAAAGTTTATTAAGAAACAGAGTGGCTCTTTTTTAAAAACAATTAAACATTTTAAAGTCTCAGGATGGTGATTGCTTTTGTATTATTGCAATACTTGTTGAATGGAGAGAAAAATACTACAAAGTTTCTAACCTTCAAAATGTTTGGATTTTGTATTATAGGGGATTTTAAAATTCATATTTTAAAGCAGTTTTGAAGTTGAGATGAGGTTGTGTTGGTTAAACAGTGAAATGCTATATAGGTTGCTACGTCTAATTATTATAATTTTTTCTCTTAGTGTCATGTGTTAAATTTAGATACATCAAGTCTCATCTCTAGCTCCCTAGAGATATCTAGGTGCAAATCCTCACACATGAAATTTGGAGCATCTGTCTTTTGGGAAATGTGTGAGTATATCATTTGAAAATTAACTACTGTTAAAAAAATCTTGCTACCTCTTAGGCAAAGAAAATGAAGAACTGTAGGGGGAAAGCTTCCATTCAAAGAGAAGGGAAATTTTGAGCATATGTATGGCTATGAACTTGACTTTGCGTGGAATACTCCAAAATATTTGAATTCACTGGAATGTCTTGTAAAAAGCTTGTTGATGGTGAGATCTCTGTGGTAGATCACTCAACTCAAGCTTTGCCCCTTTGGGTGCTTTACTTCTTCTGGGAGCCTTGTAAAAATCTATCTTAGGTTCCTGCCTTTGATGATATGACTAAGAAGAATCTCAGACCTGACTGTGACTTTTTGCTTCTATTTGGAGAATCTCTTGTTAGGGAGACTGACCTGTTGACAATCAAAGAACTGCCTCATTGATCTGTATAGCTGTGGCTGAAACTGGGAAAGAATGTCAAGAAGGAAAATAGAAGAGAAATAGAATTCCAAAAAAGTGAGCCAGAAAGGCCCCTCACCAAAGAAAAAACTAAAGAAGCAGCCTTTTAGAAACAAAAGACTTGAAAGGCAAGTGGGAAGAAACAGAAAACTAGAAAGAGAAAAACAAACTAGGAAATCAATGAAGAGAGCAAATTATTAACACAATAAACAAATGAATGGGGAATCAGAAGAGACAATATGTTTCACCTTTTATAGGTGAGGGAAAGCATATCATTGAAAGGACTAAACAAAAGTTAGATCAAATTTGCCAAAAAAAAATGTCATTGATGTTGATTCAGAAATTAAATGACCAAACATGTCAGAGACATTATAGAAGGGATTCATACTTCAGTTATAAGAAGGCATCAGGCTAATTGACTTCTCAGATCTATTCCAATTTTAAAGTTCCATGCTAATATCACTATCTATAGAAAATAACTGACTATGAAAAGTTGTCTATTTGAAGGACATTGTTTATATTGGAAGAACACTAATTTCTAATTTGTGATCAGGTGAGAGAGAGGCTAGATTTTTTTGAAAGAAGAGGTACAGAAACCCCAGAAAGATGTTTTAGAGAAAACAATGGAAATTAAGAAGACCAATTTCTATTATTTTCAGAGGTGAATGGAAAGGAAATAGAATTTACAATTGGATAAGATTTTTAAAAAATATAGAGACTGGGTTTTAATATATTAGAGCCATTGGCTTTGAAGCTAAGTTAGGTCTCAGATATTGCTTCTTCTTGAGATCATCCTTAGCTTTCCAAAGTAGACAATATTCATTGTGCTAACATGCATACTTTTTTCTTAAGTGAGTCAGAAATGCTTCTTTTTTCACTTCAAGAAATCCATTGGAAATTCCATTTCGGGTGATGGGGTTCAGAAGGAAAGGACAGAATGCCTATCTATATAAAGTGGTTTTTGTTATACAAAACCTTGATTCCTAACTTAATTTTTGCTCTGTTAGAAAAATACCTCATCATCAACTAATGAAACTTGAAAGACTTGAAGATGTACAGTCTACATGACCACTTATAAATTGAGATGAAACAACTTTTTAACTAACCTCTTTGTCTCTAGCATCTTCCCACTCTCTTTAGCATCCTAAACATTATCAATAGATATATTTTCTTAAAGCATCACTCTTTTTCATGCTCCTTCTTATTCAAGCTCTTTCAGTGGAGTCACCTATTAGATAAAGTTCAAATTCCTTTGCCTTGCATTCAAAATCCTCCATAAAGGTCATCTTATGTTCTCCTTTCCACTTTTCTTTCACTTGTTCAGAGGAACTCTCCATTTTAGCTAGATTAGGCTTGAAGACAGCTAGGTGGCTAGGCAGAGAATAGAACACTAAACCTAGTAGCAGGAAATGCTGAGTTCAAATTCAGCCTCAAACACTTACTAGCTGTGTGACCCTGGGCATATCATTTAACCTCCATTTGCCTCACTTTCTAATAATAATGGCACCTACCTATTAGAGTTGTGAGCATCAAATGAGAAAATTCTTCTAGACTGTCTTCCTCCTTCCCCTGCACCTATTAAAAATACTCATTCTTTAGGACCCAGTTGAAGTCCTTTTTCTTCTTTGAAACTTTCCATGACAATTCTTTCTTTTGCAGTCAGTGATATTTTCTCCCCATGTTGAGCTGCTATAAATCTCTTACAAGCCAAACCTATGTTTCACTCATCTTGGCACAAGCAACTCATACAGTTTAGTCACATAGAAAAATCAATTTGTTATATGTCATTCATTTTATCTTAAGTCATCCTTATTGACTTAATTTTTCATATTTGTCCATCTTGTGTATCATAAGCTCTATGAAAACAGAAATTACATGGAATATTCCCCTTTGTGTTCTCTAGTGGACCTAATACAATGTGCATTTAGTGTTATCTTTATTTTTGATGAATGAAATGGACTAAAGCTTTTCAGAAAGTTGGTTTCAGTCATTTCATTAATAATTTCCCACCCCTAAATTAGGTTGAAATGTAAATAGAGGGAACAAAATAACCTACTGGGAGTTTATAACAAAAAGAGTTAAAAGAGATAACCTTGGTTATCCTCTGGATTCTTAGAACATATTGCTGTTGGTACCATGGAAAGTATGGAGTGGAACTCAGTCTGTGCCACAGGGCTAGGTGCTGAGTAAAGCAAACTGTATAGTTTAGACTCTGGAAAACACCTGTGTTGGAGGTGAAATTTTTGAGACACTGGGTTTGTCGATCTTTTTTTCCTCTTTTCATTTTTATCTGGATTTGAAGACTAGAAAATGAGGTGCCTTCAGAAGGAACTTTGTACTTTCAAATTTCATTATGATCCTTTTACTAGTTCTTTGTGATGACTGGAATGCAAAGAAAACCAAAAAGTCTGAATTCCCATTGAACCAAGGCAGTTTTTGGAAGGCAGCCTTTCGTAAATACTCCATGCTTTTTATTTTTCTCGTTAAGCTTGAAATTGTTACCATTATTTTCCAGTCACCTTGGGGGTTTAGGCTCAACTGGTTAACTTTCTAAAAACTTGCTATTGGTTTTTTTTCATATTTGTGAGATTCTTATGACATCAATATGAAATTCTACTGAGAAAAAGGCCTTTTGGTGAAAAGTAATTTGGACTTTTTTATATTTTAAAAGTTTTCATTATTTTAACAATCAGTTTTGAAGGAGATAGGTAGATCACATAATAGGTTTTCATTGGGAGAGAAGGTTTGTTTTTTGTGACTGAAGTTCTACATATTTTAAATTATTAAAGGTATAAAGTATGGGCCAGAAGAAAAGGCTAGCTTAAGGATAACAGGTGTTTCTCCTAAGTAGGAAGCTATCACCATGGAAACACTATGTGAATTGGAAAGCACCAAAGTTTCCTTCTAACACCCTAACCACTAAACAAAACAAAGTTATGTTTTATAGAAGAGATTATTCTGGTTATCCAAAGGGAAGGATCTAGCACTGGATAAAGGTGCTTGGCAATTTAAAAATAGCTTTCACTTTCATTCAACTTGTTGGTATTCTCCACAGTGATGACTAGCAATATGCTAGCTATCAACTAACCAGTTAAATGTATATTATTCACTAGGCCCATTGCTAGGTTAATGCTATATAAAATATAAATTAATATAACCCAATGTAGCACCAACAGGGTCTAAGTATTATTCTATGCACAAATGACTTGCAATTAATTCATACTTTTATTCTTTTTTTAAATTTTATTTTTATTATCAACAAAACACACTTTTATATTGGTCACTGTAAGAGCACACTCATACAACCCCAAAATAAAACTGCAAATACACTGATGTGGAAGAAGGATGGATGTGGGTCAAAGAATACTATCTTTTGACTCCAACAGTTCTTTCTCTGTAGTTGGATAGCATTCCCCGTCATAAGTCTTTCAATAATCTATACTTTTAAAGAGCAAACTCAGTGATTTTAATGATTAAAATAATTCTTTAGTTTCATATGCTTGCTCCTTTTAATAACCATCATGTGATATAATATCCTGCCAAATTAAATAAATTCTGAGAAAAAAGGAACCATTGACACTGTTACTACAGTTGAGCTTTTATTTCCCCTGGATGGAAATCCGCAATTTGTACTAGGACTCAAAATCAGTAATTTAGTTTTGTGTGCTCACTCAGGAGCCATTGAGGTATCTTGACCCAGTCATTAAGTTCAAGAGTATATATTGAGCATGTATGATGTGCCTAGTGACCTCTTAAATGTTTTAAAGGAATACAAGAGAAATATTTCTGTTTATTACCCTCTAGGAATGAAAGTGTTTGTAGATGAGGCAGGCATTCATCAGAAACACCTGCAGCACAATGAAAGGTCCACATTTTACTGAATTGTGTAATGGAGTCTAAAAGTGCTTTAGAAAATTGGAGAAGGTGGAGATAAAGGTAGGCTCTAGTGACCCACAGGGTTTTACTGGAGGAGGGGGAACTTAAGCTAATACTTAAAGGTGATAGACAGGTGGGGAAGATTTTTAAGAAGGCCATTTCAACATAGAGGAATAGCAGGAACAAAACCAGTTCCCAGCTCAAATGATCAAGAATCTATTTTTGGTAAGATTAATTACCTCTTAAAAACCACAAAAGAAGAAGGAAACAAATAAAGCTTTGGAGATACCATAACAGCAGTATTAAAGACCAACCTCCATTGATTGTGGCACGCCCACCCCCACCCCCCTTCACAATAGAGCCCCTGTCCTGATAATCAAAGAATGCTTCTTTTGTTGTTGTTGTTGTTGTTGTAGATGTTTAGAAGAGAGCCCACTAACAATTTAATGTCTGTAGTCAAAAAGATTAATGGTCTGAGAGGACGCTTGTTAAGGTTTGGGGGACCTGGGCTCCTCTTCTGCCTGCTGTTGCTGAGCTATAATATCTTTTAATTTGTTAGCTTCAAAAGATGTGGAATAAGTATGTTAAATCTCTTCAAATGGAAAGAGAGCAGTTTCTCTTACCTTGGACAGAGATCCCACCCCAGTGACCCCTTAAAGATCTTTCCAAATCTTACCTCCAAAAATATTTGTGCATGTGGAGTCATGCTTTTTTGTCTTTGCTCTCATGATGATAAAAAGATAAGATGTACATTTCTATAAGAAAGCTATTTAGTAATTGTTCTTCTAAAATTTTTTAAAGATGTTTAAAACTTACATGTTTGCATTGGTCATCTCCATTAATAAGCTACTAAAGCTTAAAACTGCACTGAGACTTTTGGCATATCATATACAGGTGTATCGAAAATAATTATGTTTAGAATAAGTACAGGGTAGTTAAATGCAAGGTTAGGAAGAAGGACACTAGCCTTTGGAGGAGCAGCAGTGTCTCTGAGTGAAAGATCTTTGGGGTGTGTGTATTGAAAGACTGAGGGATTTTGTGCTGTAGAGATGAATAGAGAGGCTTAGTTTGACTAGCCCTGAGAGTGCAAGAGGGGTAACATATGATGAAGCTGAAAGCTAGATTTTATAAAAGATTAAATGAATTATTTGTAAAGTGCTTTGTAAACCTTAAAGAGCTATGTAAATGATAGCCTCAAATTCTGTGATATTGAAAAAATCCTCTTCAAAACTTTTCAGAATAACAGAATCTTAGAGTTGGAAAGAACCTTGGATATCATCTAGTCTTACTTCCTCTTTTTAAAATGCAAAGGGAAAAAGGGGCTTACCCAGAGTTATAAAACATTTTAGTGGCAGAGCTGATACTTGTACTACATTGCCTTCAGAATGCTTAGTAACTTTTTTACTCTTCTGTGGGTAGTAACCCTAGTTGGGGGCCATGTGTTTACACACACAAACACACAAGCACACACGAGTATGATGAATATTTAAATCAGAAAGTTGTGAAGCATGGAGAAGAAATATATGATGTGATCCTTGACTTCAGTAGACTTACACTCTAGCTAGAGAAATGTTAAAACAGTCCCACAGATAATAAACAGCATAATAATTCAGAAAAAAGAGGAATCAGTAATACGTGGAATGTCACCCTAATGTATTAGAACCTATAGTAAAAGTGCAGATATTTATTTGTATTTTGAGCTTTCAGGGAGGACTTCATGGAGAAAGCAGGGCTTCAGCAAAGCCACAAATAAAATAAGTAGAATGGGCAGAAATTCTAGGTTAAAATATAATAATAACTAACATTTATATAATGCTTTATATAATGTGCTTTTACATATATTAGCTCATTTGATTCTCACTATGAGAACTGAAGTAGCTGGTGTTATTATCCTTATTTTAAAAATGGGGGAACTGAAAGTCAAGTACTCTGCACTCCATGCTGCACTGAAGAAAGCAAAGAAGTACTGACTTTAACATAGGGAACAACCTGTTTTTAAATCCTGCCTCTGACAATTGTTAGTTCAGTGACCATGACCATTCATTTTTTCTGAACCTGGTTCCCCAGTTCATAAAATTAGGCTTATATTATTTTGTAGAAATGTGGCAAGGATCAAGTGTGATAGTATATGTAAAAATTACTTTATAAACTTTAAAGTGCGGCGTAAAGGCAACATTATTATAATCAAACAAAATTAGATGGGAGTAAAGTTTTGCCAGACCAAACTGAAGATTGGTTGTTTTTTTTTTTTGGCAACAACTAAAGACAGAATATTGTGGTTCTTTCCTGCACCAGTGCCCAGCAGGATGTGTTACTATTAGGTGTCTCACCTTGGACCCCAGTACTGCTCTCAGACTTTGGCAGCAGTGTGCCCCAGGCTAGACAGTTGGTGTAGGTTGAGAACAGATGGTTCAGTAGCTCTGTGTTATTGACAGAATTGCTTTCCTCCTGGGGCATTTCTTTAGAGCAGTCAATCTACTTCCATGGGAAAGTGATGTCAGCAGACTTTTTCCAGGGTACAAGTCTTAATGCTTTGTACCTGTATAGCAAAGGAGGTGAACACATTTATACTCCAGGGACTCTTTAGGACCATTTGGGAGAGATGAAAGTTGTGTTGATCAGAGTACCAGTTTATGCTGAACTCGGAGAGTTATCTGTCATTGAGGGTTGTCATATGGGAAAAAAAAAATTCAACTTGTTTTCCTTAGGCAGGGTGGAAAGTGTGGAAGGAGGGAAGTAGGAAGGCAAAAATAATAACAACTATGGTAGAGATTAAAGGGATGCCTTTTGTTTTTACTCAATGTAAGGGAAAACTTCCTAATGATTAGAGTTGTCTTCCTTTGCTTTACCTCCAAAAAAAATTGGAAATGGGTTGCCCCAGTAAATAGTGAGTTCCTTGTCACTGGAGATCATCAAGCAAAAATTGGATGACTGTTCTAAGACATTCTCGAGGGAATTCATGGACAGAGGTGGGGTTTGGTGACCTCTGATGATCCTTCTAACTTTCCAATTCTAGGACTCTTAAGTATAAATTTCACATAATTTGTGATTCCTTGGTTTTGAGCAATTAATTCATGAGTCTGTGGATTTTCTTATTAGCCATAATAGGACTGAGAAATCCAAAGCATAATGGCAAAGAATCCCAAGGATGTAGGTCTGATTCCTGATTCTGCTAATCACCACCTTTGTAATTGATGCAAGACATATTTAATCTCTAAATTTCAGTTTCCTCATCTGTAAAATGAAGGTGCTGGATTGTGTGATCTCTAAGGTATCTTCCAGTTCTGTTGATGAATCCCAAGTGGCTTTTTCTTCTTGCTCCCAGAGGCAAAGCCAGAAAGTCATCCTTGAAAAAGCAACAAACAAGGCTCCTGCCCCTGCTGAGGCTTTCTTCACCCCAGGGAGAAGTGTAATAACAACGCTCTACATGATTTTTGGTTGGTGCCACAGAGGCTGCTTCTGGGCCAACCTAGCACCCAAGCTGCTCAGAGTGTTCTGGCCTGAAGCTTTTACTGTGTAGATGATTATTCATTCTCCTCCTCCTCCCTCCTCTAGAAATGTGGAAGGTTTGCAATAGCCTAAGGGACAGTGTGAGGCAGGAATATTGCATTCAGGAAATCTGCCCTGTGCAATAAGTAAACTCTTGGCCTTGCCCCATATTTCTGTAAGGAGGGCTGAGACTCATTCTTAGGCAGAATGATAATTTGGTCTCCCCTCTTCATGAGAGGTTAGGTTCTGGATTCATGTGTAGTTCTGTCTTTTTTTATCAAAAGTGCCAACAAATTTCTCTATAAGAATAACCAACCTATCTGTACTTTCAAATAGATGGTCACTCCTTTTGGAAAAACAAAACAAAATAAAACGCCAACTTCTCAAAATAGATGGAAACAGAGCCTTCACTCTTAATAAATACCATATGTGCTTATACTGAGAACTTAGTTTATCCTATTTTGTATTACTTTTTTTCTCTCCCCTTATTTCTTTTGACCCTACATTCTATAAATAAACTGCTATAATAGTATTTCTCTTATGAACATGA
The DNA here is from genome assembly GCF_016433145.1 of Gracilinanus agilis. Classification (NCBI taxonomy): domain Eukaryota; kingdom Metazoa; phylum Chordata; class Mammalia; order Didelphimorphia; family Didelphidae; genus Gracilinanus; species Gracilinanus agilis. Next base: position 275,973,862 of record NC_058132.1, on the reverse strand, counting down.
TTAGCTTTTCTGGTTGTATTTGCATGGGTGATGATGCTACATCTTTATAAACCTTGCCATCCTTTCGCACAATGTGAATTGTTTATTGAGCTGCCTTCTCTGCAAATGTTTTCTTTAGTTTGGTTTTGGGGCTGAGGTGGTCACAACAGTGATCTTGGTGTAGGATTTATTCTGCTTGTCATCTTGATAATGGGCTGCCTGAGAGTTTTTTGCACCCCTCTGTGTCTGTCTATCTATCTCTCTGTCTGTCTGTCTATGTCGTGGAGGGGTTGGGGGCTAGGTAACAGGGAAGGGAAGAGAGGGAGCCTGCACACATTCCTACAGGCACTCATTCTCATTCCATACCACACTTTGCTTCTGAGCAGGCCTGATGAAACTGTTTAACCTAATTACCATCTCAGGGATTTATTTAACTCTCAACTGAGGAAGCCCAGAGAAGCAATAACTTTGATTTAACCAAAGATAGCTTCATTTTAACCATTCTGAAGAATTCTGACTTCATTACTTCCCTTGAGGCCTATTCATTAAAAATAAAATCTTTCTGGTTTATCCAATGAGATTCCTGTATCCAGTGTTGGTCACTTAAGAGTCCAGATTTGTTTTGCTCCCTGAGTGTAGACAAATAGGGTTCTAACAACTCTGCTCTCATTGCCTTGGAGATGAAGTCTATTATGTAAGATTGACTAGAAGGCAAACCCTATGGAAAGAACTGTTGGAGCCTAGTTACTTTTTGGGGAAGGCAGGATCACATTTTAGTGTGTTAAAATTACCAATAAACCATATTTGTAGAGGATGTGTATATGGATGTATGTTTGATTTTTATTAGTTTCTCACAATAACTTCAAGGGCTATGTACAGCTCCCTGTGACTCCCCCACTCCCACTCCACCCTCAGCAGCTCGTACCTGAAATAGAATTTTATATAGTACTTTTCAGTTTGTGAAGTGTTTTACATTCATTATCTCATTTGATCCTTGCAACAATCCTGTGAAGGAGGTTTTGTAATAAACATTGTCCTATTTTTTTAAACCCTGATTCTGTCTTAGTATCAATTCTAAGACAGAAGAGTGGCAAGACTAGGCAATTGGAGTTAAATGACTTGCCCAAGGTCACATAGCTAGGATGTATCTGAGGTCAGATTTGAACCCATGTCCTCCCAAATCCAGACCTGGCCCTCTACCCACTATGCTGTCTAACTGGCCCACATTATCCTCATTTTATAAATGGCAAAACTGGTGTTCATAAAAGGAAAGGGAGTTGGTCTGGTGGGTTGGACTATGATTTGAGCTGAGGTTCTGAAGCAGTGCACCATACTTCCTAATACTGTACTCATTGGATCCCAGGTCCTTGCCATCCACCTTATTATTGGCCCTTATCTTTGCTGTCTCCCACTATTAGAATATAAACTCCTTGAGGGTAGCTTTCTGTCTTACTTTTCTATTTGTGTCCCCAGCACTTAGCAGGCTTGATTTAGGGCTTTTTCATTCATTTTTCTTCATGTTGAGGATTCACATTATATAGCTTAATAAAATAACACAGTTATATTTGATCTCTTCCTTCTAAGGATTTGAGTGCTTTAAAAGCATCGTCTTCTGTGTGCTGTGGTTGTGAGTTAAGATTCCTGAATTCTATTTTTTTCCTCTTCTCTTAATTACTAACATGACTTTTTGCAAATCCCTTCACCTCCATTTACTCATCTATTTTAAAAAATCAGCAGACTGGAACTAATGGCTTTTCAAAGTCTGTTCAGATTTTAAAATCTCATCTATATATTAGTTGATAAAATGTAGACAATAGAGGGCTTAAGGGAATATGACATAGTAAGTTAATTGATCATTGGCTTGGGTTGTTTTCTTTAGCAGGAAAGGGGCTCTTTGTACCAACAGTGAGATAATAATGTAATGGATTCATTTTAGCTACAGAATTGTAGGATATGACAATTAAACATTCTGTCAGCACATTGGATATCCTGAGCAACCATGAAGAGCCTTTGGAGTGCAACAAAATGGAAGACAGTTTTGGGGACCCCAAATTCCAGTTTGGAGAATATGAGTTATATTTTCTGACTGAAACACTGTGTTCAAACATGAGCTATACATTATATACTAACAGTTAAAAGTGGAAGAAAGTACAAGATCTGTGATATCCTATCTGTGATATCCTAAGGTCTGACAACCTTATCTAGTTTGCTAAGTCTTTTTACATTGCCTTTGCCAGAAGTAAGTCACATCATCCCCTAAGGTAGCTAAATAGGAATCATAACTTCTTTAGTTACAGGAGCAAGCAGATCACTGTGAGGGTTAGAATGACCTGCCAAACTCTCCAGAATAAGGCTACAGCTGCTGCAGGTGGTCCCTCAAATCTTCTCCTTGTTTCAGTGAGCTTGCCAGGCTTTGAAATATTGGTTGATACCAGGTGTTAAAAGATAAATTTTTTTTCTGCTTTCTGAAATGAGGAAATTTTTTTGTAGTCTCTTAACTATACCATCTTGCTCCATAGAGTGCCATACGTAGGGAGAAGTATGTACAATAGATGCATTGGAAATAATATGCAAAGTTCCAGTAAAGCGATTAGTTTAATTGGGCTCAGGTCTAAATACCTCTAGCTGTTTGGGGAAAAAAGAAGGATTTCAATGTAATCAAAATCTATTGTTTTGAATCTTCTTACTGGTAATTAAAGAAGCATTATCAAAAGATTTTAATCCGCTAGTCCTGGATTAATGAATAAATATCGTAAGGAGGGAAAAAGGGGTTTTTGGGTTCAGTATATTAAAAGGTGGTCACCAGGGGAAATCTCCCCAATTTAGGAATAACCTCAAGTCAAAATTGACTTTATGGAAGTTTATTTACAATTGAGAAAAAAGAGAGGAAATAAGGAAATAAGAATCTAACACAATAGGTAAATTACTACGATCCTCTATTTAATCCAGGTAGATCTAATTAATCCTCAGCCGAGAATCAGAGGGCCAGAGGCCCTCTAAATTCCTTTAGAGAAGTTCAGGAAGATTCAGTCAGTCTTTAAACTCACCACATGGACTTCAAAAGAAGATATTTAAAGCAGTCTCACCAAGGTCTCGGCATTCTAGCCAGCACTCCCCCACAGAACAGAAGATCCTCTCCAGCAGAAGACCATCTCCTTTTAAAGGGGTCACTTATGTGTCACTTCCTGTGCCTCCCTCCTACTTTTCGAGTCTAATCACAATAAATGCTTCTTATTAGGACGCCCAGGGGGTGGTCAGTCGATTCTGATTTGTCACTTGCTCTAGCACATCTGGGTTAAGGACCTCCCAGAATTTGGAGGTGCTCTCACCTTTGGTGATTATATCTAAAGATGGGCAGTGTAGACTTAATCTAATTATCACAGTATCCTATGTGCATATCTACATTTCCTCAGAATTACCAAGTGGTAATTACCAAATTGGGTCTGGTCATACCATAAAGTCCTGTCGTATGGTATAAGTTTCAAACCTTTTGTTTTATGTGTTGAGCTTATCTCTGCCGGGTACAGAGTAGGTGCTTAATTAAGGTTTATTGATTCCCTTCACTGTCTCCTTCTACCACAGCAGTGTAATGCTAGTTTCTGGGATCTGACATGATGCCATTTCTAGACATAGAGCATGGCACATGCTCTTGGAGACCATAGGCTCTGAGATCTTTCCCCTCTCCAGCCTTTTATAGCCAATACCACTTGTAGAGCTCAAAGCCCAGTTTTGCCACTTATGGCCATGTTGGCTTGGCTCTCCCTGTTCTGTTCCTGCAACTCTTCTAAGCTCTGCCTTCTGATGGGACACTAGATCTCATAAGTTGGCTTTATTCAAGAAACCTTACAGTCCAACTCCTTCCTTTTGTAAGTGAGGTCTAGAGAAGTTAGCTGACTTGCCCAAAATGATACAGGAGGGAATTCAAAGCAAGACCCTCAGATTCCAAATCTGTTCTTTCTTAGTGTGCCACAGTTCTTCTTGGTATAGGTGATTGTCAGAGTTTGTGCCATTGGGGAGATATTATTCTTTTAAATCTTACAGTTGTCAGCACTTCATCAGTTTCTCTTGTTTTTATCATTTAATTCAATTAATAATCCATAGAATTTTTATATTTTCTGATTGAGTTTTTCTTTACAACTTTACAAATCTTTGTGTGATGCCAAAGCTAAAAATAAGACAGTGTTAACAACTTACTAAAAACAACTTGTACTTAGATTATTTGGACAAGAAGGCTGTTTTATTTTTTTTTTTGGATGTGTTTTATATCATATATATAACCCAGGGTTACAGGGTCAGTAAATGTCAGAGGTGGGATTTGAACTCAGATCTTCCTGACTCCATCTCCAGCATTCTACTGCACCACCTAGCTGCTTCCTAGATGGTCTCTAATACCCCAATCAGCTCTAAATCTATGATCCATTGAGTCATTCACAGAGATGATGCCCTTTCTTGACTGGACTTCCTGCCTTTTCATCAACCAGTTAGCCTAGTGATATTTGGTGCTGTAACTGTTATAATTCTGTTTCCCTATGCGACCTGATTGCTTAAATATAATAAATAATTTAAGATCACTTGATTAAATAAGAAACCAACTTTGAGAATAGTATCCAGGAAGTATCTATGTTCTAATCCTTTCTTTGATAATGACTTACAAATGGCCTTTGGCAAAACCATTTAATGTCTTATACCTTAGTTTGGCACATGTAAAATGAAAGCAATTCTTTTCTTCAAAAACTCTCATAAAAAGGTTTTTAATTTTTCAAAAATTATAACAGCAATTGAGGAAATGGAGCCAGAGTGGTCAAGTGAGTTGCCCAAAGTCTCCCAGCTAGGTAGTAGCAAAATCATAAGATTCAAGAAACTAGAAGCATTAAAATTTATGGAGTTCTAACAGTATCCTAGGTTCCAAACTGAACCTCAGATTAATTGGCATTTCTACCCCTGGGCTCATCTTCTCAATTTCACAGATGTGCTAGATTTACAAACATGAAGAGAGGAAGGGACCACACTCGGGGGATTTAATTCTTAGTAAAGTTCTTTGAAGATGAATCACTTATCTGAGAGCCAAGTATGATTATAAAGTCAGCATCTTGACCCAGATTTTCTTTTCATAACTAGTACAGTGTGATTCTTATCTCTCCCCAGCTCTCATCTCTTTGTGGCTGCATTTTTCTCCCACTTTTTTCAATTTCCTCTTCTAGAATCTTCCAACCTTCTTCCAGTTTTTATGGAGAACATACAGCATTGACTGCTTACAATTCAGGGGCTTTTTCTTTTCTTTTTTCTCTTGTTAGTCTCCAGGACCATGCCCTATCTGAAATTATCATCAGTGGAGGCTTTATGGTGACATGGTTCTTATATCCAACTTTGTATGGAGTACCTGTTTATCGCATATAGTATTGTCAGCATTCATGTTCACAGCAGAGAAATCACTGAACTTTTGAAGTATCATGGCTCATAAATATTGTTGGGTGTTTATAGATCATGAATATTTAACTAGACATACACACATATGTACACATTATATACACATGCAATATCTGCAATTTGTCTACATGCAAATATTCATAGTATATATGCATTTACAGGTATAGATGGCATGTATATATGCATATACACATATGTTTGTGTGCATATACCTATAGACACACACACATAATTCCTTTTCTAGGAATTTTTCTGCCCAGCAAAGAAGAGTTAGGTGATAATTTTAGAAGTAAATGATGGCAACTTCCATCATTGTCATTTGTAAGAGTCTTGAGTATCATCCTGTTTCTGCCATTGTCTTTTGATAAATCATAAGTTCCACCAATTGTAAACTGGGGGAGTTGGGTTAGATTATTGCTAAAGTCCCTTGGAATTCTGTGACTTTAAAGCATTCAGGAAGCAGGAGATCATTAATTCTGAAGCAGGTTTGTCCAACAGGAGCCATGGACTACCTGGCTTTGAGATGTAGCAGGGAGCAACTTAGTAGAAAAGCCCTAACTATGGAAGTCAGAATTTGGGCTTAGATACCATCCAGTCTACAACTAACTTTCCATGTGTTTGTGAACAAGTCTTTTAACTTCTTTGAAACTGATTCTCTTATCTATAAATTATGGGGTTGAACAAGTTGATTTTTAATGACTCATCTCATTATTCATACCACCCATAATTCAGTGATTCTAATTGCACTATTTTATTATATATTTTTTTATTTTTACCTTGATTTGGAATTTTACTGTGATGAGGAACTCTCAGATCAGCAATGGTACTATAATTTAGTATTACAGAGTGGTCTCAGTTGTTAAAAAATCAAGTGACCTGCCCTCGGGTAGTCCCATAGCCAGTGTATGACAGATGGGTCTTTTTTAACTCTGGTAGGGAGGATAGCTCTTCAGCGACACAGTCTTTCTTAGTTTATAACTATTGTAATTTGTTACTTATCTCAAATGGTATCACTGGAAAAGCATTTGGATTTGGAATCAGAAAATCTTCATTTGATTCTGGCTCTTGCACTTATTAATTTTATGAGTTATGGAATTATGTGGTTGGGGATAATAATACTTATAATTCCCATATTCTAGGGTATATAAACTCCAAAATACAAATTGTTATTACATTATCTCTTACATCAGTTTTCCATAATTCCAGGTCTTCTATGCCTTAGTAGAGAAGTCTTACGAATTTTTTGGAGCTTAAAAAATGGATCATAGTCAATCTTCTGATGCTGAACCTCTCAAAAAATAGGCTTTTCCTCAAATGGCAGATATATAATACGTTCCCCAGTAGTTCTGTGCTTTGAGGCTTTTGAGTTTCATAAGGTCTTTCAGAATTTGTGTACTGCCAGGATAATGCTTAATCTAGGATCTCTTTGACAAGGGTAAATCTTTAGATTGGGATTTTAATAAAGGATTAAAATGATCCTCATTATTATTACCAATTGGGAAATAAGAAAAAGAGTAGAGAAGTTGGACAGATTGTTCTACCATATGCATAAATCCTTCACTCTTAGTCATTGGGTTCTTAACCTTTTTTATGTCATGGGGCCCCTTTGGCAGTCTTAAGCCTATGGACCCTCATCTCCAAAAAATATTTTGTTGCCTACCTTCATAATTGAAGTAAATGCTAAATTTCAGCTAGATAAAGACATAATTTTTAAAAATCTAAGTTCATGGAACTCCTATAATCTATTCCCAGAACTTAAGATAAGACTCCTTTTTGTTCAATTGTTTTTCAGTAATGCCCAACTCTTTTTGACCACCTTTTGAATTTTCTTGGCTTGGAAGCCGAGGCAAGCAGGGTTAAGTGACTTGCCTAGAATCCCACAGCCAGTAAGTAGGTGATGCCACATTTGAACTCAAGAAAATGAGTCTTCCTGATTCCAGGCCCAGCACTTTATCTACTCAGCCACCTAGCTGCCCCTTAAGAATTCTTTTACCGGGTCTTTAAAAACTGATTGCAAATGACTTACCCAGTTGGAAATAATGTTTATACAAATCACCTCTTTTTCCCCCTTACATTAATGGGAAAAGTGGAAGCTAAAACAAACGTTGTCCTTGCTTTGATTAAGACAGAGTAAAATGAAAACTTAGAAGCCTGTGGAGGTTATCAGTGAGCAAGCAATATTATTTGTGATTGGTTGTCTTCAACTTCCCTTGGCCAAGGACCTCATATATAGTGCAAAGTGACAAAGCTTAAATCTTTGATTCCCTTTGCATTGTTGATGCCAGACAATGTTTAGAGTTTGGCTGATGCTGTATGAATCAAGCCAAGCTAATCATCACAGTCAATTCCAGGAACAAGTGATCATCCATTCTGGTTGTTTATGTGAACAGGATAAAGAGCCCAGTCAGCTAACCTGTCAGTCTAATCACAGAAACTGAAACTTAGAGAAAGTACAGACTAGCCATTTAAAAGAGGGCAATCAGTTAGTGCTTCCAAAAATAGTGTGTGTGTACCTTATTAAAAAATAAGCTGTCTTAAAAGTAAGAATGAAAGAAATTCTCATTATTGAATGTTCTCACTTTCATTTTCTGGTGAGATGGCCAACCCCAGTTCTGTAGAAGTATTAGAGAATCTTTGGCATGATCTAAGAGCTCTCCCTTGCCTGATAAAAAGGGTCAAAGGGACAGAGAAAGTGGTATCTTACTATTATTTGAAAATTTTTGCTTTCAAAAATATATTGTGAAAATAAAAGCAAAAAGTTTTTTTTTCCTCCCTGAACTACTTCTAGTAGAAGTAGACTGGAGATCTGTTTGACTTTCTTTTCTCTCTCTCTCTCTCTCTCTCTCTCTCTCTCTCTCTCTCTCTCTCTCTCTCTCTCTCTCTCTCTCTCTCCCCTTTCTTTCTGTCTTAGTAGTAACTCTGACAGAAGGGCAATTGAGGTTAAGTGTCTTGCCCAGGAANCTCTCTCTCTCTCTCTCTCTCTCTCTCTCTCTCTCTCTCTTTCTCCCCTTTCTTTCTGTCTTAGTAGTAACTCTGACAGAAGGGCAATTGAGGTTAAGTGTCTTGCCCAGGAACACACAGCTAGGAAATATCTGAGATCAGAACTGGATGTAGGACGACCTGTCTCCAGGCCTGGCACTGTATTAGTTGTGCTACCTAGCTGCTCTTTACATTTGCTTTCTTTTCATCATCTGAATTTGCATTAGATCTACCATTGGCACTTTTTGGCATAATGGTGAAATACTAGCTTAAACTGGTAAAATACCTTGAGGCATGGTTCTTTCTTCTTGAAAATAGACATTTTACCAAAAGAGAGAGAGGAAAAAGAAAAGGTCTGTTCAGATTCTTTGTTAGAAGTAAAAGATGGTCTGGATGTATCAAATAAGATGTTTAGACCTCATAAGGAAAGCTAAATTATTTACCAATTCAGTCAGAAAGTTCTTCAGTTTGCTGTGCCCAGCACTTGTTTGCAGGGTGCTTAATATAGGCAAGGAACCAAAAATAAGCAAGAAAATCAGTTCTCACTGTAATCTTTCAGCTGAATTCGAGGAGGTGGGGATTTCTATCCCTCTAGTAGGACTGAAATGGAAAAGGAAGTGAACCAGTTCCCAGCAGCCTGATGCACAAGAGGGCTGGAATTAATTCTTATTTTGTTGTGGTTGGGTTTAGAAACTCTTAACCCTGTCTCCTCCCACTTTAGCCCTTAAATAGTACTCTGTGATTAAATGAGATCAATTGGAATCTTACTTATTTGGCTAATTTAGTACTTCTACCTATTGTGATCTTTGTGAAATTGTGCTCCTTTATTCTCTGGGCAGTTTGTTAGGATATCTGATTTAGGGAAGTGGGGAAGGGCAGCAAGTGTCTTTGGTAACATTCTGTAGTTGAAGCAGAATTAAGCAGAATTGAAGCAGATTAAGCAGAATTGAAGCAAAGAATTGAAGCAAAATTGTAAAGAAAGGAAAGGAGATAATTAACCTTTTAGATTCCAAGGAGTAGCCCTGTATCAGCAATTGTTTTTATTATGTTATTAGCCAGGGAGGTGATGATTTTATTGCTCACATTAGTCTGGCTCAAGCACATTATAATAGTGTGGCATTATTAGCCAGGTACATTGTCATTATCCCTTGGTATAGAAATCTTTTGATATGATAAGCATCTTAGAGTAGTACGTTCTAAATTAGTAGCAGTAATAAGAAATAATTCCTATATCCTAAAGATGTCTAGGTAGTAATATAGGGTACCCCTCTGTTCACTATTCTTTAAGAGGTTCCTTCATTTGCCTCGTTGTTAGCATGGTCACTGAATCAGTCCTTATGTGTGCCCATCTCTCTTCTTCTTTTTCTTTTCCTCAGTCTCTCCCTCTTTCTTTCACTCTTCCTTTTCTTCTCCTTCTCTCCCAGCTGTAGTGTGCATGCCTTTTCCTTTACTAAACCTAATGTGGGAGAGGAGTAATATGAGTAGCTTTCATAAGCTAGGAAAGGTTGTTTTTGTGTTAGGAAGGTTCACAGCTTTAGATACAGGGGCCCACTCTGGGGGCACCCATAATATGCTCTGAAGTAAAGATACCAGGAAAGATTCTTTCAAATAGGAAATTCTCCCTAAATTCTCCTTCCACTGATAACAGTTTTCCAGTTCTTAATAATCTATGTAAACATACGTATGTATGCTAGCTGCCCCTACATGTATTTATGTGGGTGTAGGTGTATGTATAACACATAGAAATACATATATGTATATGTGTGTGTGGGGAGAGAAAGAGAGAGAGAGAGAGAGAGAGAGAGAGAGAGAGAGAGAGAGAGAGAGAGAGAGAGAGANAGAGAGAGAGAGAGAGAGAGAGAGAGAGAGAGAGAGAGAGAGAGAGAAAGAATAGTCATAAAAGGAAGTGAAAAATGGATAGTTATCTAATTTGTGCAAAACAAAACAAACCTACCTTTTGGCTATAACATTTAGGCACTTGAGACCAGCAATTTCATTTTGTTTCTAATTATCTGAGTGGTTGACTCAACTCTCTACTTCATATTTCATATGTAGGCACAGTCTAAAACTATCCATAGAAAACACTGACAATGCCCTTCTGTTGGAAAAGCCTGGCTGAAAGAAAGGCTCATATTGAATTTCATGGAACATGGAACATTTGTACAACTCCTTGCAGTGGAGGCCCCCTCCCAATTCTCCCCACTCCCACCTCCCACCCCACTTCTCTTCTCCCTCTTTTTCCTCCTCCAGTTTAATCCTAGGCCAAAATTTATTTAAACTCAACTGAAGAAGTGACTTGTAATTTGCTGTCAGTGGTCTCCACCCTTTGCCTTGAAGGCAGGGCAATTATCAAATGATCTGGACTCCATACCACTCTGCTTTGACTTCAGGAAAACCCATTTGTGCTCCATTGGTGAGAATTGCTTCTAGACTGAGCTCAGGCCGAAGCTGAGCTGTGCCCTAAACATAAAACATTTTAATTAAATGGAATAGGAGATAAGTAACTTTCAATATTTAACTCAGATGCAGTCAGCTGTCATTCTGCATGTATCTTCTTTGCTTTAAGGCTTAGTCACATTCAAATGACTAGAGTCTTCACTTCTGGGCTTTTTGGCTAAGATCAAGGGCAAATGACTAGAGCCTTTGTGATAGGAATTCATGTTTGTCATGTGGATCAGAAAGATCACTACAAGCTTAAGGACCAGCAGTGCCCAGTATTTCTTGAGCTTGTGATGGGGAGCAAGGGAAACTTTGGGAAAAAGAACTTTTCATGCCCCATCCTCCATGCCTGGAACTCTTTTACCTCTGCCACATAGAATCCCTCTATATGTTTATGGATAAACCCTCTATGTAGTGTAAGGACCACCCTCTAGGTGAAGCCTTTTTTGAACCTCCCCCTAAACACACACATATTCTCTCTGTCTCTGTCTCTGTCTCTCTCTCTCTCTCTCTGTCTCTCTCTCTCTCTCTCTGTCTCTCTCTCTCTCTCTCTCTCTCTCTATCTCTCTATCTCCTACATGTGCTTGCATATATTTTGTTGTAGGTATACTTATGTATGCCCTGATTACTTTAGAATTAGTAAGAATTTAGTAAGCTCTTTGTGAGTAGGGAATATTTGATGAGATCATATTTGTGGAGTATCCAGCAGGTCTTAAAACAGTATAAAAATGCCTAATCATCATCACCATCAGTTCATTGACTGAACTTGTATCCCTAGTGCTTAGCACAGGGTCTGGCACGTGGTAGACATTGAATAAATTCTTGTTGATTGATCGACTGGGTACGTAGCAGTAGATATGAGCACTGGGGAGTACCTACTAATGAACAACTAAATTGTCATGGTCCGTAGAACAGAAAAGCAACAATACCTTGTATATTTTAAATGAGCCATACGTGTTCTTTAATTATATATTTATAGGAGGTGTAATTGGGGACCAATTAATCTCAAAGGCCATTGTTCCACTACAGATGAGAAAGAAAGACAACTGGGAGCTACACAGGAAGCTGAGGTGCAGAACACCTGCTATTTGCGTCCATGTCCCAAAAACATTAGAGTAAATTTTCTTACCTAGAGTAGCCATGCATGATCCATCTGCCTGCTTATCTTCTAGAGTTTCTGTGTAAGATCATAAAGTTTGTAAAGACTCAGAAGTATAGAAGTGCTATCTATTCTGTCCCTGACCTATGACCCTTGAACTCTGGGATTTAATTAACTTATTTATTTTTTTGGTGGAGAGTGATATGGTTGGGCCTGTACTCTAATAAAGTTATTTTGGTGGCTTAATTGAGGATGGGTTGGAATGGGGAGAGACTTGAGACAGGTAGACCTACCAGCAAGCAAAACAATGAATGAAATATACCCAACATGAAGCCTTTAAGTTGAAAAGTTATAGAATTACCTTTAAAATAAGAATATAATGAATTAATGTTTCCTTATGATTCTTAAAAGGACAAAAAAGGTTTGAGTTGGAATATAAAGATGTTTGAGTATATCTTAGAGCTTATTTTTGGGTATAGCTATAGGTGGATCTTTAGGAAAAAATGTCACCAAAAACTATTAGTTATTTTGGGGCTGAACTTAAACTATTCGAAGCAGATTATTGCCAAACCGTGTCTGTATTCAAGCCTAGACGTTAAACAGAAGGCTAAAAAAAGATCATGCCAGTATTTTTTGGCAGTTTAAATAACCAGGTTACCCACCTTATAGACAGTCTGATTAATTGCCAGGAAAGCATCTGAGATAGATGGGGGGGGAAATCAATATAAATCGAATCTAGATGGCTTTGGAGGTCCTGTCCAAATCAGACTTTCTGTGATTTAGTCCATTTTAATGTTCATCAACATAGCCCAAATCTTTTTTTAATAAGATATCCAGATGACCTAGAAAAAAGAGGAAATAATAGAGCTGATTGGACTCATTAGAGAAAAGGCTAGTTAATGGAGTGATCCCATGAGTGTATCTTAGACAATCCACAAGCAATTCCTACTATGTGCCAGATACTGTGCTGGGTACCAGGGATATAATGACAAAATTGAATTAGTTTCTACTCTCAAGGAATGTTCTAAGCATTAATATATTCACCAATCTATGGAAAGATCTAAGCCGTTATATTTGTTGGCACAGAAGCGAGCATCTGATTGCTACAACTCAAAAACCACAATTGCCTGACTGTTATTTTATTTCTCCTTTGTCAGAATTAACAAAAACAGTAGCGACACCAAGACAGGTCACATAGACAAGATCTGCTTTAAGAGTAATTTTTGGGAATAGTATGAAGCACCCAAAGGCTAAAAAATGGCCCCAGCAATAACCCAGAATTCTCTACAGTAGGCATTCTCATGAGCACGACTTCCACGGAAACCAGATGTGGGCAGTAAAAAACTTATCACCAGCCTAGCACGAACTATTCATTTTCCAGTGAGACCACCATAGAGTCTGTGAATAGAAGGCCTGTGTTTTCTTACTGGATGACTCATTCTTGAACTATAGTAGGAACAAAATTTGGACCTCTTGGTAGGAATATTTTAAAAGAATATATACAATTCTTTCTCTGGAGGTGGACATAAACAATTTATTCTTTGAACAATATTTCTGTTGCTGTATAGAATATTCTCTTGGTTCTACTCATTTCATTCTTCATACTTTTCATGTCTCCATGTTTTTTTTTTAAATTAACTTGTCATTTCTCATGGTACAGAAATATTTCATCACAGTCATATGCTACAACTTGTTTAGCCATTGCCCAATTTCAGCTTTTTGCCACCACAGAGAGAACTGCTGTCAATATTTTAAAAGATATAGGTTCTTTTCCTTTTTCCCTAATCACTTTAGGAAACAAACCTAATAGTGGTATTGCTGGATTAAAGGGTATACCCAGTTTTATAAGTCATAATTCCAGTCCATATGGACATAATTCCAGATTGTTCTCCCATATGGAGACAAGACATGATACATAGCAACAGAAATATTGTTTGAAGAATAACTGGTTTGTATCTACCTTCAGAGAACGGATTGATAAATAGAAGCAATTAAGACATAGTTTTATATATATACATGTATCTTTTTGTCAAATAATGGCTTCTTTAGTACAGGGAACCAGGGAAGGAGATAACTGGAAACTTTACTATAGCAAACTACTGATTTAAAAAATATGTATATATTTTTAAAATTAAAAATTAAAAAAAATACTAATTTAAAAAATATATATGCCAGTTATATTTTATGAGGTGTACACACATAGATGTACAAATACCATCCCACGTTTTCATTTGGGTGTTAAATATATGTGTCTAATCAGTTTCTTTGTATACATATGTTATATACATATACATACCCCTTGCCTGGAATGCTCTACCTCTTGGTTATGCTGGCTCCCTTTAAGTCTCAACTACAAATCTGACCTCCTGGGATAAGCTTTTCCTTCTATTATTAACTCTTGTTTTTACATTTTTTTTTTGCATGATGTCTTCCCTAATCGGATCATTTTGATTACCATTTAGGGCTTCATTTCCTTCTATCTCCACAGTTTAATCTAGCATATAATAGTGATTTAAAAATGCTTGTTGACTTATATATGAGGCATAAACATGTATTACATATTGTATTCTTTATGTGAATAAGAAATTTTTATATTATATACCACTAAGCATTTATGCATAATATATTCACACATGAATGTTTTGCATGCTATCTTGTGGCTGTTGGGAAATATAAATACCGAATGTATATATGATCTCACATTTTGGTATCTTCTTCATAGTAGATGAGATCAGAATTGAAGAGCACTGTTTTTTGTCTAAAAACATCTCACATTTAAATATTATATCACAGATCATGGCACAGATCCAGAATTGGAAAGACCTCAGGCCAACTCTTTCCTTTTACAAAGGAAGACTAAGGATGAGAGAAGTTAAATGACTTGCCCAGGGTCTCATAAGTGGACTTTGAATTTGGTTCCTTTGAAACTCTAGAGTAGTGATTACCAAAGTGGGTGCCACCGCCCCCTGGTGGGTGCTGCAGGGTTCCAGGGAGGTGGTGATGGCCACAGGTGCATTTATCTTTCCTATTAATTGCTATTAAAATTTTTTTAAATTAATTTCCAGGAGGCTAAGTAATATTTTTTTTCTGGAAAGGGGGTGGTAGGCCAAAAAAGTTTGGGAACCACTGATCTAGAGCTAGTGAACTTTCCACTGTACTTTAAGGTTTAGAAAACACTTTTCTAAATACAGGCAATGAGAGTAGTAAGGATTATTATCTCCATTTCAAAAATAAGGAATTTTAGGCTCAGAGATCTGTTTACTTGCTTGTTTAGTCATCAGAACCAGGATTTAAACTCAATCCTTCTGATGGCAGTTGCCATGCTCTTTTCACTGTGTTTAGCTCCCTTTTCAAGACAGATAAAATGAATTGTAACTGCTAGAAACATGGACTGGATGTCGATTTTGGTTTTTTTCCATCATACAGACATAGTCGCAGTGTAGTTGCAATGATCTGAACTTGATAATTAAGGCTCCAAATAAAAATTTAACTTCAGTCCAGAAAGATTCACTTAGGTTACATACACTGATAAAAAAGATCAAATAGTGCGAAATTTTCTGTTGTATTTTTCACCTTATGAAACAGTCTTCTTTATTGCCTGTTTTCAGTGAACTATTTTAGCATCTTTTTCTTTGGACTAATGAAAAAATAGTATTAGTTCCATAAATAAAACCTTAAGGCTAGCCTTGAGATGACCCTCTTCCAAATGACTCTAGCCATTTGGAGAATGCTCTTAAATCACACTGTCTCAGTCAACTTTATAAAAACTTTCAAGTTAAATTGCTGTGAACTTTCCCCCACTCTGGGGACTGTCCCAGTGGATTTGTACCAGTGACCTCAGTAACACTGAACACAGTGGAGTCTTGTTAAGGAGTCCAAAAGTAACTTTCTCTTACCTTTCTTTGCCAGTTGTCTGTGTAAATAGTTTATGACAGGTAAATATTTCAAATAAAAAGGATATTAAGTTTTAGTACTGAAAAGGCATAAACATTTATTTTTTTATCTTTTCCCTCCATTTTGCTATTGACTTTTGCAAGAGGGGCTCAAGTTTAGTTTCTTCCCTTTTGAGACTTATACTTCTATAACAGGGAATATATGTAGCATATTTGTTGTTCAGACCCTCAATTTGCCCTTGACTATTCTTCATCATCACTGATCATCATAATGCATTTATAGAATGCTTTAACATCTGTGCAAATATCATTTATTCTTCACAGTAGCCCTGTAAAGTAGGGGCTATTATTATCCCCATTTTATAGATAAAAAAACTGAACCCGAGAGGTTAAATGACTTACCCAGAGCCATATTGTTTATAAGTGTCTGGGGCAAGGCTTTCATCAAGTCTTCCTGACTCTAAGACCAGGGCTATATCCAATAGCTTGAACATATTACTGTACTAAAGCAGTGGAGAACAGAGCAGTTAAATTAGTATTGGAGTGATAAGGAAGAATACTCTCTTAGTTGTTTTTCAATTGTGCCCAACTCTCTGCAATCCAGTTTGGAGTATTCTTGGCAAAGATACTGGAGTGGTATGCCATTTCCTTTTCTAGCTTATTTTGCAAATGAGGAAATTGAGACAATAGGGTTAAATGACTTGTCCAGGGTTACCTAGCTATTAAGTATGTGAGATCATATTTGAATTAAGGTCTTCCTGACTCCAAGTCTGGCATTCTGTCCACTGTGCCACCTAGGTGCCCAAACTCTCTTGGTTAGAAGACACGAAAGCATACTGAGCAGAATACCAGATTCATCTCTATGATAGACATTTGGAAAGGGTGTCCAGCTGGTGGGGAGGGAAAGAACAGAGAGGTGTTTGCTTCTCTTACAGAATAGATGCTTATTGAAATGTTTGTGGAATTGAGTCAAAACCCTTCTTCCCCATTCCTGCCATCCCTGTACACATACTAACAGGGCTTGGGTGTGATACCTTGAAGCTAAAAATGGCTAGCCCACCATCTTCTGCTGAAATCAGCTTCATCTGGTTGGATTGCTCATTAGTTCCGGCTGTAGGGAGATAGAGAGCTCTCTGAGACCCTCCCTGTCTGGGACAGAGCCTGCCAGAGATCCTCTGAAGCTCTGGATGTAACTCTACACACATGTTTATAAAATGATGTATTTCTCTTTCCAAGCCATTGGGTTATGACTAATCAGTAGCATTCTCTTCTTCAAAAAATGGAAACACACCCACAAATGGCCAGTGTTAAAAATAAAAAGTGTAAGACTCAGAGTGATTATTTTTGTGGAAGGAAACCACGAAATGGACAAAAAGCCTGTTTGTATCAGGTACAACTCTGTTGGGTAATATGTGGCGATGATTTCTAATTTAGCCTGTGAAGGTTACAAAATACTTTACATGAACTTTTTAAACATGATGTATCACAGAATCACCGAATTTGAGATTTAGAGGAGACCTCATCAGCTATCTAGTTTTGTTCCTCCTGCTGCTATTGTTTCTGCTATTATTATTCTTATTAGCTGATACCTATATAGCTCTTTCATTTTAACACAGTGCTTTGCAAATATTCTCATTTGATCCTCACAACAACCTGTAGAAGTTGGTGCTATTATTATCCCCCCATTCTCTAGATGAGGAAACCAAGGAGGAGCAAGGTTTAGTGACTTGCTTAGGGTCACTATAAACATACCCAGTAAGTGATTGTCCACCCTCCACTTGAAGATCTCAAGTGAGGGAGTATCTACTACCTTTTCAGGCAGTTAATTCCACTTTTAGACAGTTCGAATTTTAGGAAGTTTTTCTTGATATCAAACCTAAATTTGCCTCTCTGAAAATTCTGACCATCACTTCTGTTTCAGACATCTGGGACCAAACAGAACATGTCTAATCCCTCTGCCACATGACAGCCCTTGAACCCAGCTATCATTTTCCCCCTGAGTTTTCCCTTCTCCAAATTAAACATATTCATTTCCTTTAACCATTCTTCATATGCCATATACTCAGTCCTTCACAACCCTAGTTACTCTCTTTTGGACACTCTTTAAGCTATCAATGCCCTCCTTAAACCCTGGTCCCAAGAACAAAACATAGTACTCAAGATGAGGCAGCATATTGCAGTGGGACTATCACTTCCTTATTCCTGGAAATCATGCCCCTCTTAATGCAATCCAAATGCACATTTTAGTTTTTGGCTGCCATATCATACTGCTGACATATTGAGCTTATAGTCCCTGAAAAACTTCCAGATCCTTTTAGAAATTGTTGTCTAGCCGTTTCTCCCCCTCTCCACCCACCCCAATGAAATGTCCAAGTAGCTTTTTTTTTAATCAATAACTTGGGTATTTGATCCTTAACAAAATATGTTATTCCTTTTTTGTAGATGAGGAGACTGAGGCACATTAAGATGGTGATTTGATTAAGTCACAGTTAATAGGACTTCCAAATCCAAAATTTTTGACTCTAAGTCTAATATTGTTTCTGCAAACAGACCTGGTCTAACACAAGGAGCTTTTTTTAAGATTTGGATTTAGTGAAAAAGAGTCAGACTCTGCCACCAGAAGCTCCCACTTAAGGAGAATTTTCAGCAGGATGTCCAGAGTACTTCATGTGTGGTTTCCTTTAACCTTTCCTCCCTCAAGTCTTGGCTTCTAACAGGGTCCATCAGTGGCTGAAGGATCCTGTGGGTATTTCCTCTTGAAACCTCAATTTTGTAATTTGGCTATAAATGTTCACTTAAACTTGGAGTGTGGTAGCAAACCTATTAATCCTCTCTTTAACATTTAAATAATATCTGTCACTATATGTTACAATGTGTAAACATGAGAGAAGTATGAATGGTTTAGTAAAGGAGAAAGAAATAGGTGTTCTTGAGCTGTTTGGTCTGTCAGACAAATAACAACAACTTAACAAGAGCAATAATACTAACATTTATATAGTACTTACTATGTTCCAGCCACATTACATATATATTATCTCATTTGGTCTTCATAACAACCATGGGATTATTATCTCCACTTTACAGGTGAGGAAATTGAGTCAAACAGATGGTAAGTGACTTGCTCAGGGTCACAGAACTAGTAAATATCTGAAGCCAGATTGGAATTTAGGTTTTCCTGATTGCAGGTCCAGCTATAACTATTTCAATTATGAAAAGAAGATTGTTTATTAGAGTATTGAAAAAGAGGTTGATATTGTGTGACTGCCTCTGAAACCTTTGAAATATACTCATTTGGCAAGAATATTTACTAACTACTCAGTAAGCAGAATACTGATATTAATTGAAAGGGATTCTTGCTTTTCAATGAGCAATAAATAACATCCTAGACTTACCATATATTCTGATATAGGTAGCTCCAATATAAAAATTAGCTGTTTCAAAAGTTCATTTGTAAGTCAATTGTTTGGACCTTTTCCCACAGGAAAACAAAATACTAAAAAAATTGTTCTTTCATTCCCTGTTTAATTGGCAAAACACAAGTTGCTTAACCTATAATGTAGATGAAATACAATGTCTTTGTTTTCTCTGTCAAATGGAGTATTCTTTCTTCTCAATCTGCTTTCCCATCCTCAATAAAATGATTATTGTACCTCAAGAAATTAGATTTCTTTCTCCATTTCTCCTGTTAAAAATATGCTAGCTCCCTTAATTTAACCCTTGCCCCAAAGAAGGTCAGAGAATACTTTTTTTTTGTTATTTAGAGGTCAAGGAATCCCCACCTCTACCCTGCTCATTCCAACTGCTTGTGTGTTTAGGACACACTGGACTTGATTCACACCAAAGCAGAAACATTGGCCCTTTGATTCAGAATGACAATATCCTAGAAGTGATCTTCCTCAGCACATTGGTTCAGAGACCTCTCATGCTCCCTGCACTGGACAGGAGAAACATTCTCCCTCATCTATGCCCTCCCAGAGGATCCTGCTGCCATGGAACCCCTCTCTTGGGGGGTCTGGACTGATCTCTCTAGAGGTCAGACCTCTATTGTGCTTCTGCCAACATACCCTCTCCTCACCAGCTGTTCCCAGTGCCACACTTTGGGGTCTGGAGGTGAGGGAGAAGATTGGAGGCAAGTTTCTTTTGCATGATTGGAAAACTCTTTCTCTCTGTTAATAATTGCTCAATTTTGAAGCATGTGAGGACTATACATGGATAACTGGGAGCCCTGAGGATAAATATATATATATCAAAGCATTGTGCTGGTCCCCATGGTTACCACTGTCACACTCATAATGTCAAGCTCAAGTCGTTTTCCTGAGACCCATGTCAGGCTGTAGTAAGGATCCTCCTGTGTCATATTTCATTTTGTTTCCATCTCTTGTTTCTGTAAAAGAAACAGTTGTAAAATTAAAATAACCTGTAGGATATTCAGCAGCTGTGCTGTGCTTACAATAATGTTTTGGTGTAGTTGTAATGCCCTTTAGGATCTGTTTCCAGTCCACTTTTCTAAGCCTGTTACATATAGAACCATGGGGGCTTCCTAGCTTGTCCCTATACGTGACATTCACCTCTCACCTATGTACCTTTGCCTAGCCTCTCACAGCTGTCTGGACTATGTGCTGTCCTCTTCCTTGCCTTGTAGAACAACTAATTTTCTTCAAAACTCAAATTAAATGCCATCCTAAGAAAAGCCTAGTCCAATTTCCTCAAGTATTAATTTTCCCTAGTCTGAAAATGCCTAGTATTTACTTTGCATATATTTTCTGTTTATTACTTGTTTCTGTTTATTTACTTGTGTTCATATTGCTTTTCTTTGTCAAAAGAATGTCAGTCAATAAACAATTTTTAACTGCCTGTGATGTGATGCTATCTCTTAGGGATACAAGTACAAAAAAGATGTCTGGCCTCAAAGAACTGATAATCTAAAAGGAGGCTGAAAAAGGTAGGCAGGGGAAGGAAGGTGCCCATCAGGAGAAACAAGGGGAGGGTCATGGTGGAAAAATCCAGAGGCAGCTAGCTGATTGGAAAAACTGGCCTGGGCCCCTTCCTTAAACAGAGGTTCTAGTTGGAACTTTCCAATTTCTAAATTGGAGGGAAAAACTGTAGGAAAGGAATGTTTTGATCTGGTGTGAGTTTGAGGGCTGAAATTATTTTACAAGATGAAAAGGTTTCTGGGGCGTGATGGAGTGGTCTAGACTTAGGGAGGGAAGACAAGGGAATAAACATTTATATTACCTACTATGTGCTCAGGCACTGTGCTTAATGCTTTACAAACACTCTCTCATTTGATCCCCACAACAACTCTGCAAAGATAATTGCTGTTATTATCCCTATTTTAGGTTGAAAAAATTGAAGAAACAGAAATTGTGGCTTGCCCATGCTCACAAAGCTAGTAAGTGTCTGAGGCTGGATTTGAACTTAAGTCTTCTTGACTTTGCTTAGTACTCTATTAACTGTGCCACCTGGGTGCCTCTGAGTAGTACTGTGGATTGAGAATATTGTAAATTCTTTGATTCAGGGGATCATTTCCTTTTTGCTTGTGTTCCAAGGACCTTTCACATATATCCTTAAATATTTGTTGACTCAATCAATCACATTTGACTAACACTTTTCCTTCACTGCCATTGCAAATAGAGGAAAACTTCTCATGATTCAAACCAACAAAAGTCTGACCTTTCTGAACATTTTTAGTCTTGAATCTATTTTATTATAACAGAGTCCTGGAGAACTGGGCTGTATAGAAACTCTATACTCTACAAGAAATCTTGGCTTTCTAAATAGTTGGAGGCTTCTAATAAATATATATTTATCAGATACAGAAGAATTAAAAAAGATAACAAAAAATAAAGAATAAAACTTTTTTTAATCAGAATGTTCAAGAAAATGGGATGTTCAGATTAACTGAATTTTCTAGTAAAATCAAGGTTAACCACTGTAACCCTCCGCCTGCTCCAATCTCAACCATTGTTAAAAATTATTTTGAAATGTCTTCTAACTTTCCAACCTTGGGCAAGTCTTATGTAGAGGGTAGACAATTCAATGTTTATCTGATGAATGTGGGTCTTCTAGTGGCTTAAGGGCATCCTTTGGAATGTCAGCTCTTCTTGTACAGAACTGCAGTTGTAAATAGAATGTGTAGGATGTTTGGATAATGATGTACTAACCCCAAAGTAGTCTAGAAGTTTTGTTGTTGTTGAGAAATTCCCACTGCCAACTTGTTTTCTTGCTAGTTGTGTATTTCTCACACAATTAGATGGATGATGATTGTTATTGTTCAATTGTCCAGTCATATTCAACTCTTCATGACCCTGGGGACCATACCGTGCCAATGCTGACAAATAAAGTTTTCTTGGCAAAAATCTAGGAGTAGTTTGCCATTTCCTTTCCTGGTATATTAAGGCAAATAGGTTAAAAGATTTGCCTAGAGTCCCACAGTAAGTGTCTGAGGCTGGATTTGAACTCCAGTCTTCCTGACTCCACATGACTCCAGATAAGATATTGATTAACTTGTCTGCCTCCAAGGCAAGCAAAGGTTAACTGATTTGCCCAGAGTCACATAGATAGTGACTGTATGAGGTCACATTTGAACTCAGATCTTTCTGACTCCATATCCAGTGTTCTCTGTCTTTGTTATATCTCTACCCAGAGTCCTCATCTATTAAAACTTCACTGTTTGAACCAAATACATCATCACAAAACAAAATGGATGATTAATTCAGTTAATTGCTTAGATGAGCTGTAATTTATATTTTTCAGTGTAATCATGGGGTGTTCCATTAGTGGGTCTTTCTTTATAGTACATGTGTTTTAATTTGATGACATTAGTTTGTAAAGTTGGGGTTCTGTCTTCTACAAATTACATTACTCTTTTCATGACAGTTTTGCTGTCATAACCAGAATATCTCACTCTCCCATAACCTGAGCATACATAACTTACTTTTCTGAAGGAGAAATTTGTCTCTAATGGAATTCAAAGTAATGGTAGGGAAAGTAACATGAATTCACTTCCTTTTGAAATATTTTTATCTATTCGTAGGCTTAAAATATTCCCCCCCCCCTAAATCTATGCACTTAGGAATTCTAATCTGTAGGTTAAAGTTTCATCTTAGTTTTTTTAACAAAAGAGATAGAGGCTTGGGAATTTGGGCATATTCCCTTAATGTAAATTAGGGACTTGAGTGAGATTTCAGTTGCTTTCCCTTAAAGTTAGTTATTATCTGGCCCCAGATTCCAGAAATGTCAATGAGACCTTTTTGTCCTTATCCAAGGTATACAGCCCTGAGAACTGAGATTGTTAAGAAATATTTTTAATAAATGGATGTTGTGTCTTCTTGGTTTCTGTTTTAAATACACATAGAACTTATTTCTAACTCTTTCCTCCCTTGTTTTTTGGTTTACTGACATCTAGGTTGTACAGTAGATAGAGCACTGAACCTGAAGTCAGGGAGACTTGAGTTCAAATTTTGCTTCAAAGATTTACTAGCAGTGTAACTACGGGCAAGTCATTTAACCTCTGTGCCAGTTTCCTTATAAGTTAAATTGGGATAATAATATTTTGCCAATAAAATGAGATCATATTTGTAAAGTGTTTTTGTGTGTGTATATGTATATATATACATATAGTTACATATAGAAATATATATGCTTATAGGGTAATAGTAATAAAAGCTAGGACAGACATGCTATATATAATAGTAACAATAGCTAGGATGGATACATACTAAATACCATATACATGTATCATATATTAGATATCCTATATATATCAGAGTGTACATATCATATATCCTAGATCTTATTATTTCTATTGTTATTAATTATTATTAAAGCTTTGTGGTAGAGTGGGAAGAATATTGGATTTGGAGTTCAAGGAACTCTCTTGAATCTAGCTTGTTACCTTCTGTGTGACCTTGAGCAAATTAATGTTTATGGGCCTCCAATTCCTTAGATGAAAAATGAGGTTGGATTAGAGGATCTCCAAGTTCCCGTCTTGCTATCAATATTATAGTCCTCTGTACTTATATGTATAACTTTACAAAGGACAAAAGTGGCTACCACGTAGGGAATATCAAGTTCAGTATTGTGAACTTCTGTGAAAATGGAGGAGACCAGAAGCTCATGTGCTCCATAGATGACAGGATGTTAATTAAAAGCAACATAGTCATGGTAGTGCCTGCCCTGAAAGAAGTTGAGAGGGTGTGAACCAGCCAGAGACTCACAGGTTGGCCCAGGAAACAGATTGATGGTAGCTCCACAAACCCAGTTCCCTATTTATTGGATGAAGTATTCCAGGTGTCAGTGGTTCCTAAAGCTCCCTCTTCACCCAAAGAAGATATTGCACTAGTTGTGTGACCCTGAGCAAATCATTTAGCCCCAATTGCCTAACCCTTACCACTCTTCTGCCTTGGAGAAGATGTTTCTGTTAACATCAATGAAAGATTCAGAGGTTTACAGAAAAATAACGTGGAGAATTTTAAAGTTACTTATTTGGTTTGGGTTACTGGGAGATATGACCTGATGGGGACAGAGGAGGATTTCTTGTGGACAAATTCTACTTATTTATACTTTACTTATTTCTTCTTTTTGTGGATGATGGAATGGAACTCAAGCATCTCTTTGATGGCATTTGTGTCATCTGACTCTGTGACAACTGAAATTTCATTTTGACATGCTCCAACTAAAATATACACTGCAGACTAACTCTGTGCATACTTTGGTTTACTGCCCTAGCAGTCGATCCTGTATACACTGAACTTAACTTTCCTGGAAGATCTTGGCCTCCGTTCTGACTATGTTCCCTTGTGCTTGAGCCAAGATTTTAACAACCCTCCTGCATGCAGAGACTACAGATGCTTCTCTTCACTCTTTGCTGTCCCCCATTAAGAAAAAATTCTAACTGATAAACAGAAAACCAGTTTAAAATATTCAACTAGGTAGTGACTTCTAACCAAATGAATGATGTGGGAACCTTGGTCCATTCTTGAGAATCAGGCTAATAACCTTATGTTATCCATAAATTAAAAAAAATTAGCTTTAGGAAATACCCCATAGCAGTGGCTAAATCAAGCAGCTCCCTCCTAACTCTCCTGCTTGGCATTGCATGGTATCAGTCTCAGAGCAAGTCTGTTACAAACTAGTGTGTGTGTGAGCAAACTATCTGATGGAAAAAGATTTACAGATGGGCCAGAATGTCTAGGCAAATCCTGGGATAAACAGTCTGCCAAACAATGCCTGGCTGTGTGGAGAAAAAAAAAAGGAGAAAAATAATCATCTCAAAGGCAGCTATGTGCCTTCCCTTCCCCACCCCTTTGCGCCTTCCCTAGAACAGTGTCATCTTCTTCTCAAGCACCCCATCTTCCCCATGACCTATCCAAGGGGCGCTTATGTTTTCAGGCCTCCTAATGTCGGGTATGGGAGACATTTAAGGACACCCTGAAGGGTGGGGCATAGAACGAAGGGGATCTTGTTGAAATCCCATTTTGACTTTGATCTGATCCCCAGTTTCACTGAACAAATTCCTTGAATTGAGTTACTGGGCTATCCTGGATGAGTTCTCAGCCCTTGTTCCATTGTTATGCAAAGAAAAATAACAACCCTTTCTAAATGAACATCTGGTCAAGGAACTATCCTGATTTAAGAGGAAATTCACTGAATTTATGATCTTTTTACTCAGATATAAACTGGAGACTGGCTCGGGAGATGTTGTGGAGCTCTGTTTCGGGGTCAGGGTACATGGGGTGGGGAGAGGCCCACCCTGGGCCTGCTGCCTAGGCCAGAAAAACAGCTCCAATCAGCAGTGGCAGCCGCCAGGGATGCTGTTGTTTTCTGTCCTCATGCAATTTTCTGAAAGAACAGTGGGTGTGAATTGTTGGCTCAAAGCTGTTGTGCTTATAAGGGTTAATCCAAACTGCTGATTTGGCCAAAAATCACTTTACTCTGTTTTTCGGGTTGTTTCCTCTGCCTACCCTTCAAAAAAAATCCTCTTTTATATGATTTCCATTTGGTAAAGCTTTTGTGATACACGTGTGTATTATACATCCATACAGAGAAAAAATCATTTAGAATTTTTGACCAAGTTGTCCAAGTCAGGATTGAGCTGAGTCAAAAAGAAAGGAAAATTTTGAATCTTCTGACACTTGGTCGTTTTAAAAATAATGTCTTAAGCATGTTCAGAGTCTGAAATATTTGAAATAGATTTGTATTCGTATTCTAAAAAAATCTGAGTTTCTAAGCATAAATTATTTTCTAAAAAGTGATCTCTATAGTATTGTCTATGATATAGCATTAAACAGCTGTTTTATTTATAGTCTATTAGCATTCTAAATACTACTACTAGCAGTTCAGAGTATTACAATAACAGCTTGGTGGGTCAGTGGACAGAGTGTTTGTGTACTTGTGAACTTGAGTTCAGATCTTCAGACAGTTGCTAGCTGTATGACCCCGTGTAACCCTGCTTGCCTTAGTTTCCTCATATGTAAAATGAACTGGAGAATGAAATGGCAAACCTTTCCAGTGTCCTTGCCAAGAAAATCCCAAATGAGGTCATGAAGAGTTGGACATGACTAAAGCAACTGAACCACAACAATAATGGGGATAATAATAGATTCTACTTTACTAATCCTGCCAAGGATAGGATGACATATTTGGTTTTCTTAAAATTTGATTTTTTAATAATTTTATTTATTTATTGCCAGTTATATGTAATAACAAATTTCCACACAAGTTTTCCTAAGTTATATGATCAAACTTATCTTCCTCCCTCCCTTCCCTTCCCCCTTCAGTGCTGATAAGTGATTCAGTATGGGTTATATATGTAATATCATGCAAAACATTTCTATATTGTAGGAGGATATATTTGTAAAGTGCTTTGCAAACCTTAAAGTGATATATAAATATTTATTGCTACTATTATTATCACTATTTAAGGATTATTGATGATGAGAGGCTTATCCTTTTCCTATTGAGGACAGGAAGAGAGGAGATTGAGTTAAGCTGAAGTAGTAGATATTTTCGTTACTTATTAAGAAGAATTTAGAGCTGATGGACATTGATAAATACCTCTCCAAGAGCTGCTATGGACAGGGAAGTAAACTGACTTTTTGTACTGGATCTCTTCCTGATTATAACCTCAATGTTTCCTCCTAATTCTGAGATTCTATGATGAGATAATTTATATTAAAAATTCATTTCCCTCGTCTCACATATAGTTTCTGTTTCTGTATTTTTTGCCCTAGTATGGATTATATTAAGATTAACTGTCTATAAAAATAATTCTCTCTCAGGAAGGGTTTGGTAGGGATTATTGCCTAATGAAATAATAATATCAATACATATCTTTTCAGGAAAGTTCTCTGCCCAAGAAAAATTGGTTCAATATTTTTGGTTCTATCATCTTTGAACATCCAGTACTAGATATGTAGTATGGTCATTACAGCTTTAGCTTTTATCAGCTGGAGGGCAGTCTTAGGTCAAATGCTTTGGAATTCTTCCTCCCACCTGGTCTCCTTCCACTTTTTAGTAAATGGGAATCCTTAGAGGGGTATGAAACCTATGACATCCACT
This sequence comes from Gracilinanus agilis, assembly GCF_016433145.1. Classification (NCBI taxonomy): domain Eukaryota; kingdom Metazoa; phylum Chordata; class Mammalia; order Didelphimorphia; family Didelphidae; genus Gracilinanus; species Gracilinanus agilis. The sequence continues at coordinate 275,946,484 of NC_058132.1, read as the reverse complement.
TTTAATTGTTTATCATTTTCTTCTCTGTTTGTATGGACATAATTGTATGATCTGGTGCTTATTGATAGGTCATTGAGAAGATGTAGTGCCCAAGAATCTTCCCAATTAATCTTTTGTTTGGCTCTTGTTAAAACTACAACCTCCTCCCCTCCCTTCCTCCAAGTAATAAATAGAATAAGGAAAGTACTTGGCTGGGTTGACCTTTTCTAGCTGATATACCCCTAAGCAGTGCTGATATATTTGTTTATACACTGTCAACTCTTACCCCTTTTCAGAACCCCAGGCTCTATCTATCTGTGATCAGTGATAAAGGTGCTTCTTTCCCATTAGCATCACTGGGAGAGAACTGGTGTTAAAAAGATGGGGTTTTATGTCATGGAACAGCTTGGATTGTCAAAAGTGCCTTCCAATTTCCCAGATATGATCAGTCCCACTCCCCCCACCCCATTTAAATCTGGCACAAGTTTATGATATGCCTGCAGTGCCTGTCCAAGGTATATTATTGCATATAAGCTATAAAGATCTTGTGCAGTTAGCATTTAAGTTATTGTTTTTCTTTAAGAGGCAGCATGTTGTAGTGGGTAAAGGGGACTGTCTTAGGAGTCAGGCAACACAGATTTAAATCCTGCCTCAGATTCTTATTAGCTGTGTGATCCTGGGCAAGTCAACTAATCTAAGTATCTCAGTCACTTCTTTATGACTCTTTTAAGTTACAGACAGATAGTGGATGTATACTGGGAGGAAGTTTTCATACTAGGATATTCTGTACAACAGTAAACTTACAGGATGGAAAGACAACAACAAAAATTCCTTTAGTTATCTCTATAATATGCAAGTTCTTTCTTTTTTTCCTTTTGGCTTACCCTGTAAGTTTCATAGTAAATGCCAAAACATATTTGTCAGTCATCTGTTAAGCTCTGCTTAGCTCTGTGTTAGAGGCAATATGGATACAGATATAGATAAGATAGCAGAGAAGACATACACGCAAGAAACCTAAGGACAGGTAAAATAATGTTTTAAAGAACTAAACAATGCAGTATAATTGGTTAATCACCTAAATACTTAGAGATAGGAAAAAGTTCAGAGAAGCAGGTAGGAGTAATGAGAGAAGGCTTCATGAAGGCAAGGTTGGTTAAGATTCAGTCTGAAAAATAAAAATCTTTTCCCCACTAGAATTCATTTTTATTTTAGGAATGAGATCAATAGTTTATGGTATCTTCAATCAATTTCTCTGTGTGTGTGTGTGTGTGTGTGTGTGTGTGTGTGTGTGTGTGTATACATATACACTTTTGGAGTAACTATAATCAAGTTGATAGACTCAATATTTGATTTCTCTTCCCCATAGTAAAAATAAATATCCAGACTGAACTAGCCAATTTCTAAGCTAATTTCCAGTTATCAAAATGTACTATCTTTTGAATCTATAAATAGGACTGCTTAATATCAGGATCAGCCTGGATGCTTGAGTTTTATAAAAACAGCTTTGGAAAATTTATTAGCCTTATTTTTCAGAAAGAATAATAGCACTGTGGATGGAAAAAATTTTTTTAATAGTGATGAAATATACATTTTTAATGATTTCCATAGCTTGTTTTAAACTGTTCCCATGGTTCATTTGGTACTCTATCTATCTTTAGTGGATACAGCCCAATGTAGTGAAAGGAGCACTGGATTTGGAGTCAGGAATTCTAGATTCAGATATTGTTTCTGCTACTAATTATTTGTATGACTTTAATCAAATCAGTTTACCACTCTTGGCCTCTTTTTTTTCATCTGTAAAATGAGGTTAGAGATGACCTATGAGGTAACTTCTAGCTTTAAATTATAGAATCTTATGAAGTTCTCTGTGCAAATATGGAACTATGGAAATAGGAATTAAATTGTCCCTTGTCTGAAATATATTGGTTGTTAAGTAATTTTGATGAGAATGATGCTTTCTTTATTATTTCTTTTCAGTATTTCATGGAACTATCTACTTCTCTTACCCTTTGTCCAGCATTTTGTTGAGTCATGGACATGGAAACTATGGTTTGATATAGATGGTTAATTTGGAATGAGGTGTTTCTTTTCATGCAATGTATGACAAATGGTGGAATAGTGAATGCAGGGAGTTGATTATTTTTCTAAACAGTGAGCTATTCCTTTTATATAGTGAGTTTTTTGTTGAACTCAAACTATAAAAAGCCTTTGACCTCTGTGTTAGTGTATTTCATATTTCAGCCTTGGGGTCTGACCTAAAGTATAAAGTAGCTTTTGAATAACTAAGGACACAGCTCACAACAAGCTATTAAATGAAAAAGGAGTCTAATTATGTAGTTTGTAGGCCTTTGCCTCCCAGAAAATGAGATGGGAGTATAGTTAGAAGAAAAACATCATCTTAGCATCAGAATCCCACAATGCTGTTAGTATAATGATATTATATTTTGTTATTTCTATTTACACTTAACTTTTTTGTCTAATAAACATAGAAAACTGAGTCAAGGTGGGCTTTTAAAAAGGTTTTCTAAATAAACATCCTTGGGTATAAGGATCTTAATTTTCCCAGAGGGTTTGCTATAGAGTTAAGTTATGATTTCATGTAAGGTCCATGGACCAACTTAATTTTACATAGTCTGATGACTACATAATTATTCTAATTATCCATTTACATATATTATGGGATAGGGAGCCTCTTAGAGTGACAAGATACTTATTGGAGAGCTGTATCAGCTGCCTGGGACTCTGTCTTCCTGTTGTTTTTGTTTTTCTGAGAAAATCTGACTTGCTCTTTGTCTGTTAGAGGAATGACCTGAGAGCTCTTGGTTTCTTAGGCATGATTTACATAGATGTTACCTTGAAGATATGAAAGTTCAGGGAGGGAGGATAGGGGTGTTTACTAAGCTTTGTATATAGTAGCAACACTGTTAACATACTCTTTTTTTGGCCACGATTCTTTACTAATAGAAACAAAAAGCCTTGAGCCATAGATATTTGTGAAAGTCTGCCAGATCTCAAATCAGACCTTTCTTGATTTCCTTATCATGTCCTTGCTCTTTCCTTACCCTACTTTACAGCTTAACCAGATTCTGGGCCAAATTGGAGAGAACATCTGATTGCCCCACTAGGAATACTGAAAAATCCAAAAACATAGTCCTTATCTTAAGGAGTTTACACTGTAGTACAGGAGATATTATAGAAAAGCATATCAGTTAGCCAGCAAGCATTTATTAAGTACCTCTTGTCTTCTAGGCATTTTGATAGGCTCTGGGAATACAAATAAAATGAATGAAACAAGAATGAATAGTGATACCTCAAATTTGCATAGAACTTTAAGGTTTCTAAAACCTCTTCACTCAAAATTGTAGGTAAAATAGCTTAAGTATTGTGATACTCATTTTATAAATGAGGGTGCTGAGACTTAGATTTAGATGATTTGCCTGTTGTCACACAGCTAAGTGTCAGAGCTGGGACCTGAACCCAGATTCCCTATTTTTTCTCTTAAGTGAATAGAATAGATAATAAGTGCTATAAGAAGTTCATTTTAAGTGGGCTGATGACTTTATGACAGCTATGGATAGATGGATGTAGTCTAGCTCTTCTAAAGCCTGTGATAGCAGTAGTCTGTCTCCCCAGCTGTGACTCCATCTCCATGAAAATTATTAACTACTTCACTTCCAGGCCTGTGGATAAATCCATACTTGCTACATATGGGCCAAAAGTAGGATGGGATATAGAAAGTGCTTGTTTGTATTAAATTCTAGCTTTAGGTTTTGAGATTCATGTCTGAGAAGATCATTGATGTGCTGATGTTTTGAGAAATAAAATGCTTTCAGAAATCTTTTTAAAATTTGAATTTTAGCACATTCAGATTTTCTTAAACTTTGAGAGTCTTTCCAAACATGTGAGGACTGTTAAGAAATAGCAAAGGTTCCTCTGTGTATATATATATATATACATGGGCACACACATGTTAGAAGTAAATGTTACTATCAATAGATGTAATGTGTATCGAAGGAAAAGGTACCGAGGAGTAGTTAGGTGGCTTAATGGATAGAGAGCTAGGCTTGGAGACTGAAGGTCCTGGGCTCAAATATGACCTTGGACACTTCTTAGCTGTGTGACCCTGGGCAAGTCATTTAACTCCAATTGCCTAGTCTTTACTGCTCTTCCTCTTTGGATATACTTGGATCAATTCTAAAGTAGAAGGTAAAGGTTTTTAAAAAATATATCTAGAGATTCCTTATTATAAGGAATTATAAGGACAGGATTCATGTTATTTGGGGGTGGAAGCAGTTAGTTCAGAAAATTATATGTAAAGTCTTTCCTCTTTTTGCATTTTGACTTTTGACACCAGGTGAAAAGGAATAAGAGATTAGATAGTGGATATTGTATATTTGTCTATGGCTAAAGTAGAATAGGTACAGAGATTTCAGATGTTAGAAGACCCACTTCTAGGAATTCTTTTGTGGCAGAAAGAGAGAGAGAGACAGAGAGACAGAGACAGACAGACACTCCCAAGTGCTATATCAGAAATATATTGAACACATGTTACGTATTCTTTCTTTAGTATAGCACTAAGACACTGTCAGAAAATATGGACTTCTTACTCTTCAGTTTTCATACTTTCTACTCTTGGAATTAGTTGGATGCTCTAATTGCTGAGGTGACTAACTTCTAAGACTTTTTATAAATAAGTTGTGGAATGTTTTATAAATACTGCAGACATCCATAGGAACTGTAGTCCAAAGGAACAATAAATCTCTGAAACAAATATAAAACATTACAAAAGAAAAAAGGAGATCTGGAAGACTTTCCTGGCAATGTTGCTAATTACTGGAATGGATTACCAATGGAGTTAGAAGCTTTTTTTTTTAATAACATTTTTTAAACCCTTAACTTCTGTGTATTGGCTCCTAGGTGGAAGAGTGGTAAGGGTGGGCAACGGGGGTCAAGTGACTTGCCCAGGGTCACACAGCTGGGAAGTGTCTGAGACCGGATTTGAACCTAGGACCTCCTATCTCTAGGTCTGACTCTCAATCCACTGAGCTACCCAGCTGCCTGAGTTAGAAACTTTTTAAGAAAAATACTGGAGTGGAGGTCTTTAAAAGTAGACTCGAGTCTCATTAATGTGATAGATTTGTGTGGGTTCCTGTCAAGAGGTTCATAGATAGAATAACTGATTGCTCTTTTAGTCCTTTAATTTTAAAAAGACTAAGGGATATCCATTCCTTCCTTTCCTCTCTTCTTCTATAAATAATGCACTGTACTAGATTCTAAGAATGAAATAAAGACAAATAAGACATGGTTCCTGCCCTCAAGAAACTTAGACTCTACAAGAAGATATTAGATGTGCACAAAGAACTATAATTAAAATATAATTCAAAATGTAAAAAGAGATACAAGTACTATAAGAGTTCAAAGAGTAGGGTGGTCACTTCCTATGAGAGTACTAGATAGAACTCTTTTCTGGGCCCTCTTCTCTATATGTCATTTGCTGATCTCATCATCTCTAATGGATTTAATTACTATATGCTGAGGATTCTCAGATCTACCTATCCTGCCTTGACCTCTCTGGTGACTTCCAATTTTACATCTCCAACTCTTTTTCAGACATCTCAAACTGGATGTCCAGTAGACATCTTCAACTCATTATGTCCAAATTGAACTGATTATGTTTCCTCTTAAATCCTCTTTTTTCTCCTATTAAACCCTAATACCATAGAAGGCCACACCATTCTTCTAGCAGCTAGGAGTCATCCTTGACCCCTCACCAATCTTCACCATTTTCCCTCCCCATATCCAGTCTGTTCCTAAAGCCTATTGATTTCACCTTTACAAAATCTCTCAAATATGCCCTCTTCTCTCTTCTGACACTGTCTGGCACTCACTTCATCCTTAGACTATTTCAGTAATCTGCTGGTGGGTTTGGCTGCCTCAAATCCCTCCATACTGTGATTCCATCTACTATTAGATCACCAAAATAGTCAGTCATGTTCTCCACCCTGCCTCCCCTCAATTACTCAGTACACTCCAGTGGCTCTGTCACCTCTAGAGTCAAATACAAAATATCTGCTTGGCATTCAAAGCCCTTTATAAATTGGCCCCTTCTTACCATTCCAATTTTCTTATAGTTTACTTCCTAACAGGTACTCTTTGATGCAGTGACACTTGCCTCCCGCTTGTTCTGTGGACAAGACATTTTATCTTTCAGCTCGGGCATTTTCTTTGACTGTCTACCATGCTTGGAATACTCTCCCTCCTTATCTCTGCCTACAGGCCTCCTCTGATTCCCAACTAATATCCCATCTTTTATAGGAAGTCCCTTCCAGCCCCTTTTCATTCTAATGTCTTCCCTTCACTTTCTGTTTATCCTGGATGTAGCTTATTTTTCAATATATCTGCTTGTTGTTGCCTCCATTAGATTTTAAGCTCCTCTTGAAGGGAGAGACTACCTTTAAAAAAAATCACAATGCCTCCTTAATAAATAAAGCCTCTACATAATAGGCATCTAAGAAATGTTTGCTGATTGATTGATCAATCCTGAGGAAAAATAGTTAAGGGAGTTTGAGGAAGGCTTTATGGATGAGAGAGAATTTAAGCTGGACCTTGAAAGATAGGTAGAATGTCATTAGGTTGCTGATGGCAAACCTATGACATGTGTATCTACACTGGCACATGTAGCCATTTTTGATGACATGTGGCCGCATACAGAGAAGTATATTATTTAAACTATAAATATTGAGAAATAATGGCTTTTTTCTCAAAGTGACACACCACCTGAGTTATGCTTGGTTTTGGGGCAAATTTCGACACACCAAGCACAAAAGGTTGCCCTTCACTGCACTAGGTAGATAAAGGGTTGGGGGAGCAGAGGTAGGAGCACATTCCTGATATAAGAAAAATATGAGTAAAAACCAGTAGGAGAACTGATATGTGTTCAAGGGCTTTAGAACAATGTCACTGGAGCAAAAGATATATGAATAAAGATAATATGAAGTGAGTTCAGTAAATCACATTGAGACCAGGTAATGGAGGACTTTGAATGTCTGATTAAGGAGTTTAGACTTTGTTCTTTAGGAAGTTCAGAGTATGTATATCTGTGGCAATAAAGAGAGAGATAAACAGCTATTAGTACATTCAGTTTCAAGTTCCTGTTTTTGTTATTTTGGGTATTTGATGTTTGGCTTTCCTAATGCTGGTTTCTGGAAAGACTAAGGCACATTATGTTGCCAAAAAAGAAACCTGGATCCACTAAAGAGTTTGTCTGAATTTCAGTCTCAGGCTTCCTCCAGCCAGGAGAAGAACTTTTTTGTCTGCTTTCACTTTCACAGGGCTGAAAGTTACAAAATTGACTTCTGAGGCAAAGCTAGATTGAATTTTAAGAGTTCACTCCATGTTAAAAATCACTTGAATATGAATCAAGTTGTGCTGACTACATTGTGGAACAAGTTAGGTGAGGGAGGAGAACCCTGAAGATAGAAAACATATTATTATAGTCAATACCCAAAAATGAAATGAAAAGCAAGATGAGTATTAGATTCTTAGGCATCACTAACAGAGCAAGTGTTAAATGGGTCCTCTCCCAGCCCCCAAAGAACAAGAAATTAATAGTTTGAGTCTCCTTAGTTGGTCTAAAGCAGAGCAGAGCTGTCCCTCAGTGGAGTTTTGAAATTAGGTGATTGGCTGGTTCTTTCAGGCTTCTTTTGTGGCCCCTCTTCCACCTCACCTCACTCACACTAACATTTCTCTCCCCTAGGTCACCACCCAATATCTCTGGGTGGGGATATTAGGGTTTGAGGAGTGAACTCCATCATGGGTACACCATGACTGATGTTCTTGGGAAAGAAAAATGATCTCGTCTCACCGTTTTCTAAATATTAACTGACTGTGGGTTTTCCAGACCAGTCCTTCCCCTTCCATCTCCCACTCTCCTAATTTATGGAGCTTAAGGCTCTCTAGGTAGAAAGCTTTGAGGTTGGCAAGTTCGAATCTAATTTAGAGTTCAAGAATGTTTACTTTATCCTCATCAAAGTCCTGTTCTTCTTCAATAGGGGATGGTAGGAAAAAAAAACCCTAAAAAAAGTCAGGGTCTGGAATGTGTGTTAGTCTTTCCAAACTGAATTAACTATTTATATTGTGAGCTTCCACCCTCACCCCACCCCACCAAATGTGGCTAGTGTGTCTATATGTGATAGTACAAACAATGCCTCACTTTGTTTCCTATCCGCAGTTTCAATTTGTAATGTTTATCCTCTAAATTTTGTTGTTTAGTCATTTTTTCAATCATGTCCAACTTTTAGAGATCCATTTCTGGGGATTTGGGGGGCAAAGATACTAGAGTGGTTTGTCATTTCCTTCTCCAGTTTCTTTTATAAATGAGGCCAACAGGATGAAGTGACATGCTCAAGGTCACACATCTAGAAATGCCTGAGAGTGGATTTAAGCTCAGGAAGATGTCTTCCTGACTCCTGATATAGTGCTCTATCCACTGTACCATGTTCCTGTCCATTATTTAAATTACAGATCTTAATTACATTAAAAAATGTGGCTAGGGAATGAAGAGTTGGGTTCGGATGAGGAGTCAGGAATACTGGATTCAAGTCCTACCTCATACATAATGATTTTGTGGCCCTGGGTAAGTCACTTAATCTCTGTGTTCCCGGGCAATGGCACATAGTAGTCACTTAATAAATGCTAGTGGACTGACTGAAATGAGGTGATGTATGTAAAGCACTTTGTAATGAATGAATGAATTAAAGCATTGATTAAATGCTTACTGTATGACAAGTATTGTGCTAAGAGCTGGGGGGGTACAAATAGAAAAAGTCATTCTTAAGGAGTTCCTTATCTTAATTGAGGAAGCTAGCATGAAAAAGAAAGCTAAACTGCAGAGTGAATTATAAGACCCCCAAACCCTGAGCCCTCAGTAGGGAGACTGGCTGAGAGGTCCTTAAATTACATCTCTAGGTCAGATGACGGTCCTCAGAGGTTCATTAGACATAAAGTCAGGACTTCAGAGGACTTTAGGATTCAGTGGCATAGCAAATGGGAAACCTTATTAGTCCTCTGTCACATAAGAAGGATTCGAATTTGTGACCCTAAACTCATTCTGAGGATGGCATATAAGTAGTCATAGTCCTCTTTGTAACCTGTAGCTCCACTGAATCTGGGCTGCTCCCTTGGAAGGAGATATTGGTGAGGAAGGTCAAGTTGGAAGGCTTCCCTGGTGATAGGTCTTCTTGCCAACCAGCTTGCTGATGGGGTCTGGGTAACTCGACAATTATTATTATCTTACCTAGGAGAGGCACTGTGAAATAATGAAATTGACCGTATACTAAATTCATTATGTTTCTGATGTATGTTATTGAACAAAAGGCTCTGAAGGATATTCTATAGGGAGCTGTTTTTAATTGCAATCTTTTCTATTTTGGACTTTTTCCCTTAACATTTCCATATGCTTTATATCATAAAAATGTATTCCTGGACTTATGGAAAGAGTATGGTAGAAGAAATCAGCCTATATCCAACTCACTTTTCCTCTCAGTGTCTAGACCCAAGTCCAGGTGGCAGCCTTACTTGGCAGGATGTGGTCCTCTTTCCAGCTACGTGACAGCTTTGTTCAAATGAACCCCTTTTTGGACAATTGTTACGTGCCAGCAGGATGTTTCTGCTGTTTTTAGCAGTTCAGAGTCCAACTGGTCATCATTAATGTGCATTCTTCAGTTTAAATACACTAGGAAAAATAAGTCTCTCTAGCAAGCTTCATATTATATCAGGAATTAGATGAAGATTTTTTTTGTCCTGTAAATGGAAACTAATATGTTCTGAAGATTGCTTCATTAATTATTTAATGAATTCACCTCATTGTTTTTGTTTTGTAAACACATGAATCTAATCTATGAAGCTATATGATAACTTTTAACTTCCTATATATAAATTTGTAAGATATCTGCTCAAAACAACTCTAGAAATGTGCCTCAGTTTTACAAGAGATTTTTCTTCTGCCTTGAAAACAGCTTTCCATGCTGATCCAGGGCTGCTGAGCTAGTATCAGGAAGAGCTCAAGAGAGCTTCATGGAAAGTAAGACTATCTAAAACTAACTATTCATTTTCTGTTACCTCCAATGAATAGCTGGTATAGGAAATTCAGTTTAGGTTGCTTTAAACTGATGGGTGAGGAAATTTCCATAAATACCAAAGGAATGAAAGTATTTCCTTGGATTAGAAGTATTTTTGTATGAAATAATGGGGCATGATGCACAAAAAATTGAATTATGCCCATGACTTAACCTACCCAGATTTTGCTTTGTCAGGTATGTTTTTCGTTTATTAAGATAAAAAAAAATCCTGGATGTATGATGGCCCATTCCAGTAGTCTCTGCCCCTGGAGAGGCTCAGGTTAGTGACTGGTTGAGCGTTGGTGTTCTGAGGTGCAATGGGCTAAGCTGACTTGGTGTCTTCTCTACAGGCTGTCTAAGGAAGGTAGAACCAAGCCAATTTTTGAACAGATTATATCAAGGCTCCTTAGCCCATGAGGGTCCACTGCATCTCTAGCCTGGGGGAGATAGGAAGACAAAAATCTTTTTTTTAATGAGTTTTTTTAATGAGATTTTTAAACTGTCACCAAAGTGCAATTTTATGCCTCTCCTATCTTGAGATATATGGTAACATACCTATGTTGCAGGTATATTACCTTGGACATGATGCAAATGTTTCAGCTCATGACAGCTGTACTGGTTATGAAGTTCCTGGAAAATAAATTGGTAATGGACCATATAACAATAAAGATAAAAAAGAGTTCATTTCATACTGTCATTCCTTTCCCTAGAGAAAGTAGTATAGAATAATTTTCTATATTAGTGAGGTTGAAAACAAAAGCACAAATGCCTCAATTCACTCACAGTTTCATTTATTCTGAATTATGATGTAGTTTTTTTTTAAATTGTGGAAATAAAGTTCATCAACACATTCCAGATCCCTGGTACATGAGTTTGTATATCTATCTAAAGATATGGTTGCACTGCAAATGTATGCGATCACATAAACTATCTGTGAAGTGATGGGATATTTTTGCAAATGACCATAGATGGGATTATAGTGTATTGGAAGCTATACTTTGTACCTATGTGTATTCATATCAGAGGTGTCCATTATTTTGACTGGCAGGCTGATGAAGTCAAGAGAAGGGCATGGGGAAGTTAATACTTCTCTCTCAGTGGCACAAAACTACTTTTCCTCCTCCCTTCTATCCTCTTTGCCTTGATTTAATGCCTATTTTGGGGTGGTATGCTATGATTTGCTGATCAGACACATCAATGAGCCTGATCAAAGCCCTGGACCACTAGCTGCTACTAACTTACCTTGCTGCCCAAACCTGTTATATATGTTTACTTTTCTCAGGTCTGGAGGGACTGCTCCTCCTCCTTTGGTGTCTATCTGCCACCTAGCTATCTCTTGTGACTTCACAAGGCTGTAGTATTCAGGCTAACCCAGGGAAACTGAGAAACGTCAGACTTGTCAGTGAATTAGAAGGGATATCTACCCCAATCATGGAAAACTTCCTCCTTCCACCCCCCAGGTGAAATGGACGAATGAGGATGATTTGCTCCAAAGGCCATGAAGGTGGCAGAAGCAGGCACTGTGGAGTGCTTAAAGCCTGGTTAGATGTGGAAGAAGCCAAGGCCATCTGCTGCATCTTGAGCCATCACTGCTTGTGATGATTCATTTGACTTTTGTCTTGACATTGGACTTAGATGACTCTGGAAGAGAGAGTAAGGCTTGATGCAAGTCTGCCTTGCTTAAATCCAACTTACGTGCCACTCAAAAAATATTACCAGTGATGTCATTTTTGTCCTTTTGGAATACAAAGGACAGCAACCAGCCACCTTTCTCAGGTGGCTGTGTACAATCTAGATATAAAGCCATAGAGTATCTTTGGTTCAGACTTGTTAAAAGTTGGATCTCTAAGGAGCTTATTCTTTGTAGAGAACTACATTTAAATGAGTGACAGAGTCAGATGCTTAGATTGAGAAGCTTGTTTGTAAAAGAGCCACTTCAGAGAATATCTTTTAACCACATTTTGATTTTTTTGCACATATATTTAATTTCTAGGATTGTGTTAGGCAGCAGCTGGGGCAATCAAAATCATACAGATATTATTCAGGCTTTTCTCTCTCTTCTTCCTCTTCCTTTCTCTCATTATTCCTCTCTCTCTTCTACCTCTTGTTCTTTGAACTTTGTCTCTCTCTTTTTGTCTGTATCTCAGCTTCTTCTCTTAAAGAGCCTAAGCCATCCTGAATTGAAACCCCCAAATTCATTTTCTCTTACAATGTTATTGTGGAAATAGCAGTCCAGAGTTGTATGTCAGAGGTCCATTCTGCTCATACCCATATCATATGTGCTGATATCCACTTTTTTAAACCACAATTATTTCTGTGTCATGACTGGTCATGTAAGGTTAGGCAAAAACATCTTTATTCTTTTTTCCTTAAAAGCCTGGATTTTGCTGAGCCGGCAGAACACATTTTTTTCCTCCTTTCATTGTCACATGACCAATTCACTGGGGACTTTGTGAGAAGGAAATCTTTGTGTGATTTTTTTTTTCCTTCAGGAGAGAGATTGAGGCTGGATTTGAGAAAACTGGCCAGGAACTGAGTTTCTTAGGAAGAAAGTACAGTATTGTTGACAATTAAGTGTGTGTTGAATGAAGAAAGGAATAAAAATTTCTTAGAAATAGCAGTAGTAGAGAGGTAGAAGTGAAATCCTTTAAGAATTAATGAAATGTCAGAATAGTAAAATATTTTAAAAGAATCACAAAAAAAGTTAATATTTTCCTCCCTTTTTAAACTTATAAAACAAGGAAGCTACATTCAATTCAGCCCGCTTTTCTTGCTTTATTTGACCCCTATCACTAAATGGACAATCATGAAGTTAACACATTTGCTATTCAGATGACTCTTAAAAGTTCTTGAGAAAAGTTCATTTCATTTCACTGTAAAGTAGCAGACAACACTCCTTTTTTTCCAATACTGTTTATATAGTAGCTATGAACTCACTAAAGGTACTGAGGTAAATATCATCCTGGCATTAGGTGCTAATTATGGATCATTCTTGTCTACTGAACATTTATAAAAATCTCAGAAATGTAGAGTCAGCTTATTTTCTCCATTCTTGACTTGACCCTTGTTGTTCACATCCTGAGTATACAACCTCTCACTCTAGTTTATCTGACGTTGCACTCATTGAAATGCAAGTTTTGAATAACTGGTTTCCAGATTAATGAGGTTTTGCAAAAATGCAAGTTTGAGATCTTTTATTTTTCGCAAAACTGAACATGATAATGACATATTGGTTTATATATATAGCCTAGTAGTTTGTCTTCAAGAGGCTAAAGTTGGCAATGTTGTGACATCAATTTGCTGTTGTTTGCAACAACAGCAAAAACAAATCAAAATGATGATTGAGAACTTAAAAATAAGTTTTCTAATAAATTCAGGCTTCTAGTTTGGAATAGGAGCCATTTAATATCCTAATACTTACGAATTATAATGAAAACATAAAGAGAAATTGTTTTTGAAGGGTTTAATAAGAAGATAAATGTTATATATAGAAGGGAAATCTACTTTCAGACACATGAAAACTTCATAGGTATCTGTTAGGTTTCAAGAAAAATTTATTTACTTGTAAAGAGAATGTAAGCCTAATACTCTCTTGATATGCTAAGATTAAATTTCTTTTAAATCTAAGCTTCTGAATCATATGACTTAGTTGCATCCAAATATTGTTTGTGCTTGAAACATGAGTGTACCCTTTAAGTGTTTAAGCTTAAAGATTTTGATTTGGAGTACTTCAACAAATTACAGAAAATTACTCTGCATTTACAGACTACTTGAAGAAAAATTTAACTACTATTGCACATTTAGTTGATGATACTATTACATGTGTTGATATTTTTGTTTCTGGGAAATGCCTAGAAAAATATCATTGGTCTTTTATGACAGTTGTAATCATATATGCATACATAGATTTATTTACTTCTTCCTACTATCTGACTATATTACTTTTAGACAAGTTATCTATACGGCTGGGCCTTAATTGCTTCATTTCTAAGATAAAGGGGTTAAAGTTGGATAACCTCTAAGATCTTTTTTGGTTGTCCTTTTATATGATTCAGGAATTGCTTATATATGAAGGCTGTGATTAGTTTTATTAATAAGCTCTAATATGTATATATATGTACATATATATATTCTCATATGTTTAGTTTATTGTTTAAGTTTAGTATATTGTTAAAGGTATTTGACTTAAAACCTCTTCCTGAGAGTCAGCTAGGTGGCTCAGTGGACAGAGATCCAGGACTGGAGTTGGAAGGACCTGGGTTTGAATTTGGCTTCAGCTTCTTCTCGCTGTGTGACCTTGAGCAAGACATTTAACTCCAATTGCCTGGCCCTTAACAATCTTCCACCTTAGAATTGGTACTTCTTAGAGATTCTAAGGCAAAAGGCAAGGAAGGGTTTAAAAAAAAATCTTCCCAAAGACAGTAAGATCAGAAGAAGAGACAGGGTAATAGGATCATAGACTTAGAACTGGTCAAGTTGATATAAATAATCATTTTTTTTCTTTTAATGAAGGCCTACTCTCCTACCTCTGTCTTTCTCCTCATTTCCTTAATAAACTGTTATTTTTATTTTTAATTGTAATGGCATGCACATCTTCCCTGTGTACTCTTAAAGGGGGCTCAAAACTATGGTCTCAAGACAAGAGTAGGACCAGTTTTATCCCTCTAATATCCTAGTCCAGTCTGATCAGTTGAGTCTTGTTCCTTTGACCTGCCCACAGAACAAAGCAATGGGTCAAACAGTTTAGTTACTTTGCTTTGCATAATTCCAAATTGATGTCTTGAATGGTTGAACTACCTCCTACCTCTCTCTATAGTCTACTTTTGTTTCTCTACTGATACCTTTCTTATTGGTCCAAACTACACCTTTGTATTCATTCTTCATTACTTATCTTTGCTTCCATTATCTGTATATGTCTTCTAAAATCAAAGTTGGTTCTATACATCAGTCCCTCTAGAAAAGATTCCCTGTTTCTTATTGGAATTGTTTCTATCTTCATAATTTTATCCTTGAGTTTCCCATCCCTCATGGCCTGAATTTTGTAAAACATAGTTCATGGGATCCTATTCTTCTTATGATCCCTTTGAAAATTCTATTTCAAATCTAGAGTCCATGTCAGACTATGTTTGGCTTGCTTCTTAAGAACTCTGTCATGAACTCTAAGATAGTGTCCATTTCCCCCCAAGGTTCCCATTGTTTCTACTTCAGCTATCATTTCCTTCTTGTTTGTCAATCAGGTCAAGAATAGCATTTTTCCTTGCTGCTTCCTCTGCCTTTTGAAGCTTGAATTTATCTTCAAAGTAAACCAATAATTTATTAGCTTCTCTGTTTTGGTTAGAGACCAAACTCAGCAGATGTTCAGATAATTGAAGGTCCTTGTTACTGTTATGTCATGTTTTCATACCTGACTTGTGATGTTTTCTGAACTCACCTGTCTTCTCCTCTTCTATTCAGACTATTCCCATGACAGTCTTCCTCCTCTTTTTTTTCCCTATACTGATCTTCACTCAAATGGTTTTTGTTATGGGTCCTTCCTCAGATTTCTGAATTTTCTCATTTGACTATTTCTTTTTGGTATAATATGCTTCTCTTTTGAATAGTGTATGCCCTTCTAGACCCACATTCTGATCATAAATCTCATCTCACTAAGTTCCAATTTTTCCTATGAGGTCAAATTTGCTACCTTGCATTAGATTCTTTAGCTTTAGTAATGCCAAACTCAAATAGAAATTTAGGAAAGTAACATTTATTAGGAAAGCAACATTAACATTTATATGTGTTTTATTATATTTTAATCTTTTTTACCATTAATCAATTATATTTTTTTACCATTAATCAATTATATTTTCATCTGGGCCCCCAGATACTCTGGGACAATAGTGCACTGGATGGAATGCTGGACTTAGAGTAAGGAAAACTCATCTTCCTGGGTTCAAATCTGGCCTCAGACATTCACTAGCTTAGCTGTGTGACCTTGGGGAAATCACTCAACCCTGTTTGCTTCAGTTTCCTCATCTATAAAATTAGTTGGAGAAGGAAATGGCAAACCATTCTAGGACTTTGCAGAGATAACTCCAAGTGGGGGTCACAAAGAGACAGTGATAACTGAAATGATAAAAACAAATCCTCAGGCACTCCCAGAGTTTTGCTGGCCAGAGCCCCCCTCATGGATTTGATATCTCTGCAATTCTAATTCACCTTGTTTATTATTCATATTTTATGCATTTGTCTATAAACATTTGAGACTTTAATAGCTCATTATTTTCTTCAGAAATACATTTCTGCTGTTTATATTTTTCTTACTTTTGAGTGTAGCATCTCTACAACAAAGAATACAAATTGATAGATACAAAGGCAGTTTTATCTCTTTTTTTAATGGAGGATTCAAAGATGAACAAGACATTATGCTCACTTTTAAAGAATTTATAGAATAATGGGTTAGATAAGGCATGTATTACTATGTGGTGTACACAAGTAGCTATAATATATTTTGCAAAGTAATAAGGGAACCAACCTTTATGGAGCTGCAGCCTAGCACCTGGCCCTGCAGGTGCTACAACCACAACTTTCAAAAACCCAGGGAAAAAAGCTCATCCCAGATGTCCCTGGCACTGTCAAATGTTTCAACATCAAGAAACTTACGGAAGGGGCAGCTAGGTTTCTCAGTGGATTGAGAGTTAGGCCTAGAGATAGGAGGTCCTGGGTTCAAACCTAGCCTCAGTCACTTCCTAGCTATGTGTCCTTGGGCAAGTTAGTCACTTAACTTCAATTTCTTAGCCCTTACTGCTCCTCTGTCTTGGAATCAATACTTCATATCAATTCTAAGAGAGAAAGTAAGGGTTTAAATAAAAAAGACATATAACTTCTTTAGCACATAATATATTGATTACGTTTGAGGGATCTGGCTTGGCCAAATCATAGAGGGTATTGAGGACCTGAATTTGAACAATGGCAACAGGAATGAAGATGAAGTGATATGGCAGAAATATTTTGCTTAGAAATTCATTGGTGACTAAATATGGAAGATGAGGGAGAGGGAAGCTTTAAGGATGGTTCCAAGGTGATGACTTGAGAGTACAGATGATTTTGCTCGAGACATAAGGCACATCGATGTCATGGAAAGAGCTAGATTTGGAGTCAGAGGTGTGTGATTCAAATTTCAGCCCTATCACTCAGTACTATATGACCATAACCTCTTTGAGTGTTAGAATTTCCTCCTCTTTAAAATGAAGAGGTTGGGTTAAGTGTCCTCTAAGTATCCTCCCAGATCTAAATCTGTGATCCTATGAACTTAATGTATTGGTGATATCTAGTTAGAGATGTTGGAAAGAGATTTGAGCCTTTCTTTTTGAGATGATAGTCAGAGACATGAGACTATATGGAATCACCATAGAAAAGATGATATAGAGAGTAAAAGGGGAGTGAGAAGAGGAAAGAGTTTAAAGCCTCAAACCAAGTTACATCCCTTTTCAGTAGAATACTTTCATTTCTCAACTGTTAGATAAGTGAGTTAACTATAGTTTTTTTTTTAAACCCTTAACTTCTGTGTATTGACTTATAGGTGGAGGAGTGGTAAGGGTAGGCAATGGGGGTCAAGTGACTTGCCCAGGGTCACACAGCTGGGAAGTGTCTGAGGCCGGATTTGAACCTAGGACCTCGTGTCTCTAGGCCTGACTCTCAATCCACTGAGCTACCCAGCTGCCCCTTTAACTATAGTTTTTAATTTATTTTCTTCTCAAGAAAAACAAACTTGTTTGTCAACATTGCCGATAAGGATCTATCTCTATAACTAAAGTCAACCAAAGAATCTATAAGGTGGAATGGAAAGAGAAGAGTAAACTTAGGTTAGGGTCAGATTTCAAAGTTGACTTTAGGAGTGAGAGTATTAGAGCTCCCCCCCCCCAAGTAAATCATAAAGTCTTTGTCACTCTCCCTTTTTACTGTGACCTTTAGCTATTTCTAAATTTTGTTTTGTTTGCACCTTGTGGTACAAGGAAAAAGACGGATCTGAGTTAGGGAGTCACACTTCAGATTGCCTAAAGCCTCAAAGAAACAAAACAAGCTGTAGATATGTGGGACATGGCTGAGTTGTCCTGCATGACCTTAGACTGCAATAGGACTTGATGTTTCCCTTGCTGGCAGAAAGTTTGCTTAGTTTGGGTGTGTTTTCTCTCCCCTTGAGCAGGGATGGAGAAATTAAGGAGTGGAAGGGCATCAGAATGCAAAAATTAAGTGGCCACTGGAGTATTTGGGGCATCTCTCCAAATACATAGAGCTCCCTTGGAGGACAACTAATACTATTTTGTTGAAAACAGAACACGTTTTTCCATCTGAGTGCACTGAGTGGGTGGACTAACAACCTTTAGCAGCCCAGGGTCATGTCCCCATGGCCCACTGTCCAGGTTTACCCATCTGAGAAGCAAAGGGATTGGATAAGGGCAGAACTATCCCCACTTTGCACACTGCCAAACCTTGATCTGAAGGATTCACAGCTGAGGGCTTGTTTCTGAGAAGCTTGGCTGCCTGCAAATATAGGTGCGCACTTACCCTGGAAAAGGATTTGTTTTTTTGTTCTTTTCTGTGGTTATTTCCTGTTGCCCTTTGGTGGCCTCTACAATACAAATGGGACTATCCTTCCTTGTCTCTAGGCCAGCAACAGAACACGCACTTTTGTAGGGTTTTGGTCAGTGGAAAGAACAGTCTAGCTGGGAAAACATAAAACACAGGAGTGACTTAAGTGACACTCACTTGATTTCCTGTGGATGCTAGCACAGGGTGGGTGCAAACAACAAAGGCTGAACCCAAAACAAACAAGCTTTCTTTTCTCACTAAACTGTCTAAGGGTTTAAGTCCAGCAATAAAGCAATTAGTTGCCTAAGAAAATCAGGTTTCACATTTTACTCACAGTATTTGTCAGCTGTTTAAAACAAGTGTTGAAAATGAAGGTTTCTTTTTGCCAGTATTCTACAGTTTATTTTTAAGTTATTTAATTCAACAAGTTTTTGTTAAGTACCTATTCTATCTGCTACCAAGGGGTGGGGGGAAAGGGAAGATAGCGTACTCTGGATGCAGTGGAGTTCAAAGAACTCTGAGCCTAAAGTTAAAGAGGGCCTGTTTTCTGCATTTAATACTATGAGACCTTGGCCAAGCCTCACAATTTCTCTGCTTTTCATTTCCCCTGTTTGTAAAAAGATGGAGGAATTGGACTAGATTAAGGCACCTCGGGTCTGGGAACTTAAGAAATATTTTTTAATTACTGCATTTCAATTGGTTTCCTTCATGATCCCATGTATTTTACTTTATGCATTTAAAAACATTATTTTGAAGAGTCCAGAGGGTTCACCAGACTACCAAGGTGGAGGGAGCGTGATGTACCCAAAAGGTTAAGAAACCTTGCCCTGATGTCCTCTTGAACTCTAAAATCAGTGATCTTGAGCAGGAGAATGATTTATAATCTCACCAAGGAGATACTATACGTAAATGAAATAATCAGAGAGCAATAGATTATCTGGTCACATCATAGGAATTGAATAATTGGTTGTTGAATCAAATCTGTTGAAGGTCAGAGAATATAAGAGCCATGGTGGGGCAGAGTAACCTATTCTGAAAGCAGGGAAAAACAAATTCAGCCTTTAATGATGGGTTTTGGATGAGGTTGGGTAGATGATGTGTAGGTATTTTAGAAAGTGCTTTTTATTACCACTAATGTCAAGGAAGAAAAGTCAGAAGTAATGCTGAAGTGTGGGCTGATTTATCTGCCAACCACTAACCAAGTAGTAGATTATACTTATACTGACGCTTTTGTTCACAAATTAATGATTTGTCTATTTAAAGCACTGGCAGTATTATTAAAAGATAATAATAATAATAGCTAGCATCTTTATAGTAATTTAAGATTTGCATAGTGCTTTTCATAGAAAAAATCTCCTTTAATTATACAACAATGGTGTTATTTGTCCAGCACTGTCAGTGATAAACCATTTGTGGTCCCCAAGGTAAATTATAGGTGAAGGTATGTAGGTTTTGTCGTTGTTACTTTTAGTTGAGGAGGAAGGCTTAATCGCTTTCCCTAGAGGCCATTGAAATAAATCCTTTGGGATCAGAAATACCAACTTCTACTCAATTGCTGATTGCCAACAGTGTAGTGCTGAAGCAGTAGTGCTTCTAACACCATCCATCATAGCAAAGCAGGTGGCAGATTTTTAGCTTTTTAATTCCTTTCACCAATGGTAAGGATCAAAATGTTTAGCTCTGGTTTAGAGTTGGGAAAAGTAGAAAACAGACATAAATGACTAGTCAGGCCCCATAGTGTAGCAGTGCCCTTAGGCTGAGATGTCAAGAGAGCTGGTCTTTTGTCCTTTCTGCCACTAGCACACTTCTGTCAAGTCCCCTAATTGCTTTGGACTTGTGTCCATACCTGCAAAAAGAAGGGGTTAGATGAGAAGATCTCAAAGGTCTCTTCCAGTTTCTGGCATTCTGTCTCCTTTGAGTATTAAGATGGTGAAATGAGCAAGCAGAGGTAAGAGGAAAACTCAGAACCCATGACATCAATTCAATGTTTTCTGTTCTACTCTGACATTCTTGCTTCTTTTCTACTTGCATTTGTTTATGATCACAAACTGTATTTCATTGTATGGTATCCATCAAGCCAAGAGGGTGCAAGTAAATGTTTAACAATCAGATTTGGGGCAGGGGGATGTATATGTGTGTGTGTGTGTGTGTGTGTGTGTGTGTGTGTGTGTGTGTGTGTGTGTAATATACATGATATGCTTTTAAGTTTAATCTGTATCCATTTTTCATCATTTTCTTAAGTCTAGGCATGATAAAATAAGAAACCAATTTCTGATTTGTAATGTTTATTGATTTTTGAGATTTAAATACTAGCACTGAGATTAACAAGACCAAACTGGCTTCAGCACCATTTCTGTTTCCATTCATAACTCAACAAATTGCAGTTCTGAAATGAAGCCTTAAAATGTTTAGGTACCTATTTTATAATGGGTGCTGTGCTAATCTCTGAGCCTACAAAGAAGGCAAAAGTAGTCCTTTCCCTAAAGGAGCTCACTGTCTAGTGAGGGGGAACACATAAACACTATATACAAATAATTTTCCCATCTCCTCCCAATAAAGAGAACCCAGAGGATAAATTGGAGATAAATCTTAGAGGTAAGGCATTAAAATTTAAGAGGAGTAGGAAAGATGTCTCCCAGACGATGGGACTTTAGCTGACACAGGAAAGAAGAAAGGAAGCTGGATATGAGGAGGGAGAGAATTCCAAACATGGGAAACAGGTATTGAAAAAAAGAGAGGGAATTTATTGTATGAGGAACAGCAGGGGCCATTAATACTGACCTACACAAGGGGCAAGAAAAGAGAGGAGGGAGTTGTTAGAAGACTGGAAAAGTTGGAAGAAGGCAGATTTTGTGAAGAGCTTTTTGTGAAGGGCTTTAAAAGCCAGACACAAGATTTTACATTGGATCCTGGAGGAGTAAGAAGATGACACTAGAATTTATTGTATGGAGGTCAGTGTTTGTGACATGGTCAGACTTACACTTTAAGAAGGTCATTTTTTAAAACTTAAAATTCATTTACTTATTTATTTAATTTGGAATATTTTTCCATGGTTACATGATTCATATTCTTTCCCTCCCTGCTCCCATAGCCAACGAGCAGTTCAACTGGGTTTTATATGTATCATTGATCAAGACCTAGTTCCATATTATTAATATTTGCAAGAGAGTGGTCATTTAGAATCTACATCCCGGGCATATCCCCATCGAATTATGTGATCAAGGAAATGCTTTTCTTAAGAAGGTCATTTTGACAGCTGAGTGAAGGATGGACTACAGTGAGTAGAAACTTGAGGCAGCGAAGACAACCAGAATGCTATTTTAGTAGTCCAGGTATGAAACAATGAGGGTCTGAATCAGGGTGTTGGCACTATAAGAGCAGAGAAGAGTTGTTCCAATATTAGTATGTTGCTTTGGATAAAATAGTGTCTCCTTGATGAGCTCTCTAATTTTGAGTAATTTAATCTTAGGACATCTAACACCTTTCCCATATTTCTATCTGCTACAATAATTACATTTATAATAAATAAAAATTCATTATAGCATAATTAAAATCTAGATTTAATTGTTGAGAATCTAGAGAATGTGAAGTGGAAAGCATGTTTGCTTTTTTTTCTTTTTTTCTTTTTTTTGCAATAAGAAGCATAGTTGAATACTCTTGGAATCTAGTATAGGGCAAAGGAGGAACGTGTATGTTATGAGCCAGGTGATGAGCAAGTCTTCCTATGTAAATTTGAATTTGCAATCATTTTCAAAATTAGAGCTCTAGAAATTAGATTGGAGGGATACTTGGATCTAAAAATTAAAAAAAGTTTCAGACATAACAAGGTTGAATTTTATCTTAAATTACATTTTGTCTATTTCTTTGGTGAAAGAACTGTCAAATGAACAGGAAGGAATAGAGTTTTGATGGTAGTAGAAAGTTAGTCAAATGGAGACCAGTAGAAATAGCTGTTATGAACCAAGGAGAATTCTTGAGAGGTTGTTTTTTCAGAAGTTGCACTATGATGGAATTATGTGAATACTGTACTTGGAGTACTCATTTCTAATCCTTGTCTTAATTTGTGACCTTGGGCAGGCTCTCATCTTCCTAGGCCTCCCTACCTCTGAAAGATGAGTGGTTTGAACTAGATGATCTCTGTTAAGACTTCCAGCTCTACCATTCTATGTTTATGAGATCTACATCATGGCAGAATAAGACAATCTAAATAGTGGTACAGAGCATGAGCTCTGCAGTTTGAGGACTTGGGTCCAAATCCTACCCCTTACTTTACCTTAGGTTACCTCTAAGGTTGTCTAAATGTAAGCTTCTAAGTATGCATGACTACTTTGTTAACTTTTACTTCAAAAAGATATTTATCCTCATCATGATCATAATTTTCTCATAATAATCATTTCTATACAGCTCCAAAGTGCATTCCTTATTTCATTTGATCCTCACAACTCTATAGAAGGTAGTTCGTAAGAGTATTTATTACCTGTGTAAAGAGGAGGGAACTGAGGGCCAGACTAGTTATTTGCCCAAGATGACCCAGCTAGTAACTGGGAATTGGGACTCAAATCCAGGTTTTCTGACTAGTGATCCAGTGTTCTGCCCATTATACCACCCTTTCTTCCTCTCATGGAACTACTTGACATCTACTATTAAAATAAACACCTGCATATATAAATCCTTTTGTCTGAATTCCTGAATGTGCAGTTTCAGCAACAAGCATGAGCATATTATAGTGTTAAGAGGGGCATTTGGAGTAAGAGGGTTTAGGTTTAAGCTTTAGCTCTTCTTAAGAAGTTTGTGACTTCAGGCTAAACATTTAACCTCCTTGCATCTTATTGTTCTCTACTGTAAGGTGAGGGGTTTGTATTACATGACTTTGAAGATCTATTTTAGCTCTGAATCTTTGCTATGAAGTTAAACACTTATTATGTGTAAGACATTGGGTTGTTCTTTATAACTCTCTAATAGCTTTGTTTATTTCTTCATCTCCTTCTTCCCCTGCCCCTGCCCACAATAGATAGGGGCCCTGAAGCAAAAGTTTTCTCCTCCTTTCCATAGATACTCCTCAGTGGTCACTATAGCAATCATCAAATAGTAGACATTTAATAAATACTGTTTGAGATCTTGAGCCAAAAAAAAAATCAAAAAGGCCCAATGAAAATAAGAGAGTAAGGCTTCAAAAAATCTGAGCATGTAATGTCCCATTTCTGCTCCCATCTTTTTGTGGTTAATTGCAATCTTTATCTTGGTAAGTCGGGTGGCAGTGGAATGCTTTTGGTGTGGGTGGGCATATTCATTTAGCTTGGTATCATGGAGAACAAGTGAAGGAGAAAAAAGCTCTAGCACTGATCAATATGAGGGAGAATAATACAAACTCTGTGATCCTATTTTATAAATGAGGAAATTGAAATGCTGCGTGTTTTTGTAACTGGTTTCAAAGATTTTGACTTATTGTTTACCTAATTGTGACACTTATATGAACCTCAAGGGCACTTAACTCAAAGGAGAGATATTTGATCTCTTTGATTTGAAATGAAAGATTCAGTGTCTCACAAAGTAGCCTTTCATTTCCTAATTGCTGATTATTAGGGGCAATAGCTAAAAATACTTATGGTTTTCTAGAGGTTTTGCGGTGACTTGCTTGAAATGTATAACCTTAGTGACCTAACATTTGCATGTTAAATGCAAAAAGCCTTTAAATTCATAGTAACAATAATACTGCATAAATATATAAGGCATTCTAAACATTTTGGTACATCAAAGATGTACTGTAAAATTTTTAAACTTAAAAGTGTAGTTAATGCGTTTAGGATACTTCTATGACATATTATATGTGTATAATAAACATATTTCTTTGTATATATTTGTATGCACATAAATATGTGTGGGTGTATCAATATGAGAGACAACATGACCTAGTGGATAGAGGGCTGGTCTTAGAGTTGAAATGCCAATTTTTTTAGTCCTTTTTATACCACATTATGGCTATGTAACCGGGAACAACTCCTTTAAACTCTCAGTGCCCTGGGCAGTTCTCTAAGATTGTAAGTTTCTCATCAGGTACTGACCTGTATGATAAATGTGATCCCCACAAACACTTGTCCCACCACAGGTCACAATTTGGACTCATTAATTAATTGTATATTTAAGAGGTTTTGGAAGAGTAGACTTTTCTTTGGGATGACAGTTGTAGTGGTCTATAGCATAACAAATTGAAATCACTGTAGTCATTTTTCCTCAATAAGATGCATAAGATTATCTCTTCATATTGAAAACAGCCTTTTTCCTAATTTCACAAAATGTGAGATACAACTTCTAAATAAAAACAGATATGCTTCAAATCATATTTGGATTTGAAACACTTGTTTTAAACATGGGACCAGATTTAGGTGTAGGAAAGTTGTCAAGCTTTGCTAATTTTGGGGGGAAGAATTAGGATAGGTAATGAAAGTTGAAGGTTAAGGAGTTTTAATTAAAGGGAAAACAGTGTGATATAGTGGAAGGACAACTAGATTGGGGCTCAGGAGGCTGTGATTTTAGTCTTGCTTTCCAGATATGACCTTAGGCTTCACTTCATAAGAGTGTCTCTTAATCAGGCAAATAGGTCTCCTAATTTCAGAGGGTTGTTTTGAGGATTGAATAAGATTTAATATTTATTATAGCATCATAATTCTTGAAATGGAAGGGATCTCAGAGGCCAGCTAGTCCAACTCTATCATTTTAGAGATGAAAAAGCCAAGGTCCAAAGAGTTTGTGATTTACTAATGTTATAAAGGTAGTAAATATTGAAGATGTATGTTGACAGAGTTTTTTTGTTTCTGCTAATAGTTATCATAGTAACAGAGGTAAAGATATGGATACTATAATATATTTATTAAGTAAAAGTGATAGGGAAAATTTTTATTCCCCTTTTTTTTAGATTCTTTTTTTTAAACCCTTAACTTCTGTGTATTGGCTCCTAGGTGGAAGAGTGGTAAGAATGGGCAAAGGGGGTTAAGTGACTTGCCCAGGGTCACACAGCTGGGAAGTGTCTGAGGTCGGATTTGAACCTAGGACCTCCCGTCTCTTGGCCTGACTCTCAGTCCGCTGAGCCACCCAGCTGCCCAATCCCGTTTTTAAAAAGATGTTTGATAGCTAGAATCTCAAATTGGAAAAGAAACCCAGGCTCACACTTCATTGATTGTATGGAACCTTGAGGTTGGAAGTGATATCTGATTTCAGGATATAAATAAGGTAAGTGGAACATTGAATATATGGGTCATGTTCTGCTAGATCCCCTGCTAGATCAGTGGAACCAAAGAAAGTACTATATCCTTCTCAATTCCCTGACAAACTCCAGGTGGTATAATTTACCTATATCATAAAGTCAAAATGGACAGATTATTCTATTAAATCACCCAGCTGGTGTTCCTCCTTAGAATGCAACCAATGACCACAGGGCCAGTTACTTCTTAAAGGTCAAGTTATAACCTCTCATTTGCGTAGATGTTTAAACAGCCCTTTTCCCATAGGGTGCTGACAGACTTACCTGTCACAAAATACCTCCTCACTGGTTCCTGAATTTCCTACAATTGTTGTCATTCCTTTGGGTTAAAACTGCTATTAATATGCCAGTGTGCCATCAGAGAGGGTTTAACATTGTTGTCTTTCATACTTGAAGGGAACCAAAATGGCATTACGCTATTGGGTCAATGTTCAGTGTGTCCCTCTGTGGGTGATCAGACCTACATGAGTGTAGAAGGCTCTACTTTACCACACAGGTTAGGCACAAATAGCCCATATGACCATTTGGGATGGTGATGTCTAAATTTGCAGATCTCACATTTCTTTTGAGCTACTGCATGGTCCCATGTTTTGCTTATAGAGCACAGTGCCTCATTTTGATGCAAGCAAGCCATGCTGGATGGTCTGATGCCAATGTTTCCCATTTCTCACAATTGTTACCAAAGTTCTTTAGAGAAACCTTAAAAGTTTTCTTGTATCTCTTATTCAGACCTCAGTGTGAGGGCTTGCCTTATGTGAATTTTCTGTAAAATAGACTTTTAGGCAAATATATGTTTGGCTTCAAACAACATGGCCAGTCCATTGTAGCTGCACATTCTGCAGTAGAGTTTGAATTCTTGACAGTTCAGTTCAAGAAAAGACCTTAGTGTCTGGAATCTTGTCTTACTAGGTGATTTTTAGAACCCTTTCAGGACATTCAATTCAAGGGAATTCTAATTAAAATAGAAACAATTCAGTTTCCTGGCATGGCACTGGTATGTTTGCCGGAATACTGTCCTGGTTTCCCAGGCATACAACAATTAGGTCAACACAATGGCTCTCATCACCCAAGTAAGTACTTAGCAGATCTCTGAAGCAACAGATTTTTTTAAGAAAAATTTTTTCCAGGGTTCCATGATTCATGTTCTTATTCTCTCCCACCCCCCATCCCCCAAACTCCTCCCCTCTTTTCCCCCCGTAGCCACTGCACATTTCCACTGGTTTCTTCATGTGTCATCTATCAAGACCTATTTCCATATTATTGCATGGTATACTAGGCTGGTCGTTTAGAGTTTACTTCCCAAATCATGTCTGCACCAAACCATGTGTTCAAGCAATTGTTTTTCTTCTGTGTTTCCACTCCTATAGTTCTTCCTCTGAATGTGGGTAACGTTCTTTTCCATAAATCCCTCATAATTGTCCTTGGTCATTGCATAGCTACTAGTACAGAAGTCCATTACATTCGATTTACCACAGTGTATAAGTCTCTGTATATAATGTTCTCCTGGTTCTGCGCCTTTCATTTTGCATCAATTCCTGGAGATCATTCTAGTTCACATGGAATTCCTCCAGTTTATTATTCCTTTGAGCACAATAGTATTCCATCACCAACAGATACCACAATTTGTTCAGCCATTGACGGGCATACCCTTGTTTTCTACTTTTTTGCTACCACAAAGAGCGCGGCCATAAATATTTTTGTACATGTCTTTTTCCCTATGATCTCTTTGGGGTACAAATCCAGCAATGGTATGTCTGGATCAAAGGGCAGGCAATCATTTAGCGCTCCTTGGGCATAGTACCAAATTGCCTTCCAGAATGGTTGGATCAATTCACAACTCCACCAGCAGTGCATTAATGTCCCAATTTTGCCACATCCCCTCCAACATTCATTACTCTCCCCTGCTGTCATTTTAGCTAGTCTGCTGGGTGTGAGGTGATACCTCAGAGTTGTTTTGATTTGCATTTCTCTAATTATTAGAGATTTAGAACACTTTCTCATGTGCTTATTGATAGTTTTGATTTCTTTATCTGAAAATTGCCTATTCATGTCCCTTGCCCATTTATCCATGGATAATGGGGAATGACTTGATTTTTTTGAATAATTGTTTTAGCTACTTGTATATTTGAGTAATTAGACCTCTGTCAGCATTTTTTGTTATAAAGATTTTTCCCAGTTTGTTGTTTCCCTTCTCATTTTTATTGCATTGTTTTTGTTTGTACAAAACTTTTTAATTTAATGTAATAGAAATTATTTATTTTATATTTTGTAATTTTTTCTAACTCTTGCTTGGTTTTAAAATCTTTCCTTTCCCAGAGATCTGACAAATATACTATTCTGTGTTCACCTAATTTTCTTATATTTTCCTTCTTTATATTCAAGTCATTTACCCATTCTGAATTTATCTTGGTGTAGGGTGTGAGATGTTGATCTAAACCTAATCTCTCCGATATTGTTTTCCAATTTTCCCAGCAGTTTTTGTCAAATAGTAGATTTTTGTCCCCAAAGTTGGGCTCTTTGGGTTTATATAGACTGTCTTGCTGATATCACTTACCCCAAGTCTATTCCACTGATCCTCCCTTCTGTCTCTTAGCCAGTACCTTATTGTTTTGATGATCACTGCTTTATAGTATAGTTTAATATCTAGTACTGCTAGGCCACCTTCCTT
The DNA here is from genome assembly GCF_016433145.1 of Gracilinanus agilis. Taxonomy (NCBI): domain Eukaryota; kingdom Metazoa; phylum Chordata; class Mammalia; order Didelphimorphia; family Didelphidae; genus Gracilinanus; species Gracilinanus agilis. The sequence goes on along the minus strand of NC_058132.1, from coordinate 275,917,890 downwards.
CACAGTTTTTTTTTCATTATTTCATTATTTCCCTTCTTGACCTTTTGTTCTTCCAAATGAATTTTGCTATAGTTTCTTTTCTAATTCAGCAAAAATTTTTTTTGGTAGTTTGATAGGTGGCACTAAATAAGTAAATTAATATGGGTAGGATGGTCATTTTTATAATGTTAGCTTGTCCTACCCATGAGCAATCAATGTTTTTCCAATTGTTTAGAAAGTGTTTTTGTAGTTGTTTTCGTATAATTGCTGTGTTTGTTTTGGTAGATAGATTCCTAAGTATTTTATCTGGTCTAGGGTGATTTTAAATGTTTTTTCTCTTTCTACCTCTTGCTGCTGTGATGTATTGGAAATATATAGAAATGGATATGTAGATATTGATTGAGAGAGTAGGGTCAGGGAAACCTTGGAGAAAGGAGAGCACATCTAGGTAGAGTGTTATAAAGACTCAAAGATACCACAAGGTGTAAACTTAGGGTACTGTGTGGCCACTGGCACAGAAAAGTAAATGATGAAGCTCTAAGAAATAAGTATTCTTTGAATTGTAGTTTTGTCTAAAGACTTGCCCTCTCCAAAGGTACTGATTAGCTCCATTGAGTGACAAAAGGGATGTTAGTTGGTAGGTGGGTCTATAGGTAGTATAATAATCTGATATGTTGATATGTTCTTCTGTAAGAGTTATGATCCTCTTTCTTGCTTCACTCAGAGTATTCTGAATCCATGACAAGGCTTTTGCTTACATGGAGGCTCCTAATGGCCTAGCCTCCAGAGACATAAGCAAAGTACTTTAGCTTCAAGACAAAACATTTTAGGTCAAAACATTACCCTTATTTAACTTAAAATGAGACTTGATGCTGACCTTGAGTGTTTATATTTAGTACACACTTGACTAGTCCCAACCTTTGAGTAGCTTCCTTTAGTATAGTACAGAATGGGTAAAGGTGTGGCTTTTTGCCAGAGGGTTTTGCAACAATTTTTTTCTATGGCATGGGCTTTACCTTAACTTACCAGTCAATATTCTTTGAAAGTTTTACATCCTTCCCTTTTTCTCCGAACAGGTAGCCATGTAGAAGAGCTACTGTTGCAGAAACTGATGACTTAATGTTTAACATTTTGAAATTAGGGATTATGAACAGAAAAGCATTTTTGCATCATATATACTTTGCCAATTTATTTACTTTTGTTGCTACTTGGCATTATTGTGAGGTTCTGTGATAAAAGGGAATCAGGGTACAAGAGATGGGGAGCAATTTTAAATGGTTCTATGACCATATTTAAGCTATTCTCTCTTCTTGGGCAGCAAGCTACAATCTGAAAAGAATGCTCTTCTCTCTGATTAATGTAGTAACTTGGAGTAATGGAGCCAAGGTTATGGGCTTGATCCTGTTTGCACCAGATAACGTCATTCTATTGTGCCTTCCTTAAATTAAATTTGTAATCCTGACTGGACAATTTGTGTCATTGGTCTCAAGAGGAACTGGACAGCAGAGTTTAGATTAATCTGTATAAAATATAGTAACACTAATGGAAAAATAACTCAGAAAACATTCATTTCCAATAGTAACACATCATCATCTTCCTGTTTGAAGGAAAGCAAATATATATAGGAAGTCTTCAACTTTGAAAGAGACAAAATTCTATTTGTTTAGTGGTTTAGAACTCAGAACACATTTTCTCTGGAAGTCAGAATTATTAATAGTGGTTAGGCTCCCAGGCCAATGCACGAGTCTGTTTACCTTGTAATATTGCTGAACATTTTGAACTCTAAATAAGGCATAGTTATCTGGAATCATATCTTCTAGTAGCCTCACGTATCCAAAGTGACTTCAGGTTTGCACATAAGCAAATAAAGGTATTTGATGAAGAAGGGTAGTAGAGAGCACATAGTTTCCTTGGCCTTAGTAGTCTTTAGGGTCATCAATAGAACATGCAGAGACTCTAGAACCTGGAGCTAATCCATCCCAACATACTAACTAGAACACCAGATTTATAAAAACAGCTTCACATGTGGAGATTATCCTTTTGCTTTAACTACTGGGGAGTGCTAAATTTAGTGTCCCAGCTTTGATAAGCAATTAGCTCATCCCCTACAAGAGCTACTCTCTCTACTTCTTTTTAGATGATCCATATGTTTTGTTTTTATTGTTTTCTGTCCAGTTCTACCCATTACTTATTCTTGTCTCTTCAAATTCTTTTAGAAGTAAGGGTATGAAGTATAAACAAATAATAGCAGGTCTTCAATTATCCAAATTTCTGGATAACACAAAGAGAATATAATTATGGTAAAAGAAAAAGGATGAAGAACTTGTTTCTGGAACTAAGTTCAAGGAGGAAATTTACCACCTGATTCTTCATATAGGAACTTTTGGTAATATAGTGGATATCTTTAAGCATAGTTTTGAAAAAGTTATGAAATATTATTTCAATAAGAAACATACACTCCCTAGAGGTTAAAGGCATAACATTAAATCAGTACTCAGTGAGAAATTTCTGTAAGGAGGCTGGGTTAATTTGATCATGGTAATTTTTTTCTTTCTGGTGTTCTAATTTTTTTTTAAATTTAAACATTTATTAATATTCATTTTTAACATGGTTACATGATTCATGCTCCTACTTTCCCCTTCATCCCCCACTCTCCCCCCACCCATGGCCGATGCACATTTCCAGTGGTTTTGTCATGTGTCCTTGATCAAGACCTATTTCCAAATTGTTGGTAGTTGCATTGGTGTGGTAGTTTAGAGTCCACATCCTTAATCATGTCCACCCTGACCCATGCGTTCAAGCAGTTGTTTTTCTTATATGTTTCCTCTCCTGCAGTTCTTCCTCTGAATGTAGGTAGCATTCTTTACCATAAATCCCTCAGAGCTGTCCTGGGTCATTGCTGGTGTTCTAATTTAATTAAGATTATGGCTTAGAGAATCTAGAACAGTGGGTCTCAAAACTCTTTTGCTTCAGGACCTCTTTGCCATCTTTAAAATTATTGAGGATTTCAAGGTGCTGTTGTTTACATAGGTTATAGCTATCAATATTTTTATATTAGAAATTAAAACTCATAAAAGTTTAAAATGTTTAATTCATTTTAAAATAACAATGAGATTATTACACATTAACAGAAATAACATAATTTTATGAAAAATAACAATATTTTCCAAAACAAAAAAATTTAGTGAGAAGACTGGTATTATTTTACATATTTTGTGAATCTCTCTAATGTTTGGCTTAATAGAAAACAGATGAATTCTCATATCTGCTTCTGCATGCAATCTGTTGCAATCTGTTATTTTGGTTTAAGTATATAAGATAATCTGGCCTCACACAGATATTTGGTTTGGAAAGGGAGCAGTATTTTAGTAGGCAAATAACATCTTAACTTTATGATAGAAATCACTTTGATTTCATGGATCCTTTAAGAGTCTCAAGGTCTCTGAGAATTCCTAAGACCAAACTTTGAAAACGTCTGGAAGAATAACTGTGCCTATTAGATAATCTCTCAATTATCATTTAGATAAAATAAGTTTTTGGCAGATGATGGATCTCACTCTTTTAATGACTTTTCTAAAAGGTCCCTCCCTTTAGATTAGATAAGTCCTAGTTACTGGTTTAAATGAGAACCAAATAATTTAGATGCTAGGCATGAGTAAAGAGTTGTCATTATGTTTTGAAATTTTAAAAGTATAGCTAGTATTCTCATCCATAGAGAGGGGTAACCTACTTAATTTGAGCATGGAAACAGACAAGAGGAAGGGGCTAAAGGGGTGGCCTATTAGGTTGAATTTGTATTTCCCTACAAAAAGAGCTTCGAATATTTTTAAGTCCTTATGTTATAATTGGTTGGGTACTCCAAGTCCCACACCATAAAAGAGAAATCAGAAAAATTAAAGATAAGAATTATCAGTAGATCATCCAATCAATAAAGGAACCTTAGTATCATACACTAGGAGCATCTGCTTCTAAATACAATGGCATCCTGATTGGCTCTTCCTGACAATCTGGAATTAGCTAATGATTGTGATCCAGGGTGGACTTTGTTTAAATACTGAAAACTTCTTCCAAGTACAACAATTTTCCTTTGGGTGTAAATGTTGCTGAACTGTTGAAAGTATCTAACCTACAAGTTTGATTGAATCTTCAGATAGCTTCTAATAAATGATATTTAAAAATCACTAGCAAGGGTACAAAGCCTGTTACTGACAGGTTCCTTGAACCTCACAAAAATCTCTGTGAGGGGGAAAGTACCATATAGGTCTACTGAGGAAGCTGAGGTCAACTTGCCCATGATTAAGCAGCTGGTGAGAGATGAAGGCAGAATTCACATTCAGGCCTTCCTGAGTCCAAGTACAACACTCTTCACCCACTGGGCCAAGTTGTTGGTTCACTTAGTCAGAGACAGTAAAACTGTTAGAATATTAAAGGAAAGAATATTTAAAAATCATTATCTTCCTCTTTGCTGTAGTGGGGGGTTGGGGGAACTACATGCCTTAAATTATGCTGAAAGCTAATTGTTTAGATAAAAGTTAAAAGAGAGAAGGAACTAGGGCATGGCACTGTTTGGCACCATTTATAAATGGGCATTCTATCAGTCATAAGACCTTTCTTGCCAAGTCTGATTTAGCATTGTTAGGCAGATTTCAAAGAAGCTTTAAGAAGAAGCCTGGGACCTATATTGAGATTCTGTACTTTTGCCCAGCAATCACAGATTTAGAACTGAGAGGGATCTCAGAGATCATCTAGCCTTTGCCTTCATTTTGTAGCTGAGGGTCAGAGAGCTCACACAAGTAAGTAGTATAGCAGGAATCTGAGCCTAGGTTATCTTACTCCAAATCTAGCATTTTCTGCACTCCATCTTCTTTCTTTTTTTCTTTTATATAGAATGAGCTACATACTGTGCAAATAGTTCTTAATTGTTTTCTCAATGAAAACAGAAAATGATTATATAAGTGATTAGTCCTTGAGCATGGAATTATGTATTTCGTGATAGCACATATGCAGTCTATATCATATTACTTGCTGCTTAGGGAGAAGGGAGTGAGACGAAGGGTAGACAACATAAATTGCAAAATGTCAGAAAACAATTATTAAATTTATATCTGGAAAAACATAAAAAACAAAACATGAGATGACACTAATATACTATTGTTGGAATTCTAAACATCCACCATTTTGGGGAGCAATTTGGAATTATGCTCAAAGATTTATAAAACCGTGTATACACTGAACATACCAATACCATTACTGGATCTGTTTCCCAAGGATATCAGGGGAAAAGGCAAAGAACCTATGAGTCCCCAAATATTTATAGCCGCTCTCTTTGTGGTGGCAAAGAGAAAGTTAGATGTCCATCATTTGGGGAATAGCTGAACAAATTGTGGTATATGATTGTGATGGAATACTACTGTGCTGTAAGAAATTATGGGCAGGTTAATGTTTTTTTTTTAAACTTGGAGAGAACTATATGAGACGATGAAGAGGGAAATGTATAAAATCAAGAGAACGTTATATACAGCTACAGAACTGATATTTGAAGAATAATTTGTTAATGTCCACTTCCAGAGAATGAACTGAAAAATTGAAACACAAAAGTCACAATTTATACATGTATATCTTTTTGTTGGATGTCATACTTTCTATGGTGGGGGAAGGGAGGGAGGAGCCAAGATACTTGAGTATAAATTCTATTTAAAGGAAAAAAAAAACAACCATGAAAAAAAAATCAGTCACGGAATTGGCAATGGCCTAAACCTGAGTCAATCTGGAAAATGGCAGTTCTGCAGTTTGAAGGTGGGGTGGGGGTGGAGAGAAAGTTAGCATAATATATTAAAAGGATAACCAATAAATCATTCAGTCTTTAATTAGAGGAGGAGTTACATTTTTAAAGGTAATGTAGACCACATTTCTGTCTATCTTAGGGGAAAGTGTAATTCTTAATTCTTTGAGGTAAATTGTTTGGTAAAGATTGGAGTACTTTCATTTTTTACACAGGACAATTCCATATAGTTCTGTAAATCTCCTAGCAAGATATCTCTTAGATAAAATATCTTTTTATTTTAGTTACCAGATACTAGTCAGATATGTTAGGTTTATTGAAGCTACAGGCTTCCATTTGGGAGGGCTTTGGGATCTACAAAACATAGAGGAATCACCACTATAAATTTATATATTTACAATATAAATAAAGTTATATATTATTTATGTAGACTATAGATTTGAGACAAACAATTTCTCAGTAGAGGTAGATGCTTTAGTTGTTATTACAAAGATGCTGCATTTGGCAACATCTGAATAAGACAACCTATGCTACCTACTTTAGAGGATTCTTGTGAGGAACGTGTTATTATTAGCAACATATCAGAACATGCATTCATTGTTGCCCATTATAATTATCCCCCAGTTGCCCAGTAGGATTTATTTTCATGCCAGTTTCTTTTGACAGTTTGAATTATTCTCAGCATAATGTTTTCCAGTGTGTAAAATAAAATACATAAGATTACAGAGGAAAACATTCATTAAAATATAGTTATCAAAATAATTTATCAAGTCACTTAATAGAACCTAGGATAAAAACCACTGATCTAGAACTAGAAATATTCTTTGAGACTACCAAATTCACCTTCTTTTTACAGATGAGAATCTAAATCCCAGAAAGATAAAGTGATTGAGGTTTTCTATGTCTAGCCAGAGTCTGCAGTTTCAGTATGATCCTGCTCTTTTGAAAATATGTGAGAAGGACTAGGCCAAGTTATGAATGGATCTGTGCCAAGCTGTCAGTACCATTAGAAAACATCAATCTGACTGATAGAGGTAGAGGAGTGGGAGCTTGCGTCAATATCATTGTATAAAAGCAGCGTTTGTGTACATTTCTTTAAGTATGTAGACTGATTCCCATTGTAAGCCCTCCTCATTAATGGAGCAGAGAATAGTACCAGTTTCTTTTGGCATTCATTCTAAAGGAAATATTTTCATTCACCAATGACTTTGTGATCTCAGTGATGTGGATACTTTCACCAAATGATACTCAACCTGTGCAACCCTTCTCCATGTTCTTCCATAGATCTGTCACTGGGATTCCATCCAACATACTGAGGATTTCCTTTCATTCTCTTGACATTGAATACATTTCAGTGGAGCCTGTCCATCAGTTGGACTGTCCATCAGTTATCCCTCATTCTCCCTTTATGACCAGCCCATATATTTTTTTAATAGCAAAATTTTCATGTATGTGGGAGATGATGCATTTTCAGTAATTTTCTTAGTCAAATTTTTTCTTATGTTTCTCTTTAAATGTTACTTTATTTTTTTATTGCTATTATTTCCTTTAGTGATTGCCTTTATGTGTGGCAGTCACATTCTCATAAGACTGGACTTATTCCATTAGCACGACAAAGGTTAACATTCTAATGACCAGTGGCAAAGCTGACTGTTTAAAAGGAATTTTTCATTTCCATTATATGAAACATCTGGCTCTTTCTCCAAACCAGTTCTCCTCAAATGTCCTAACATTGTGTTTCTGGGATTTCTTTGTTTCCCTTTGAGGCCATTTGATGCTTAAATGGCTCCTTGTCAGGGAGGGGTGCTTTGGGTAGACTCAGTTGCCAGGAATTCAAAGGAAAAAAAATTAAACAACCGCAGTCGTGTTATTTTGGTCTGCACGTCTGACCCTTTAGTCTGTTGTGGTATCTGAAGCATGTTTTCCCTTTCTTTGCAGAATGCAATGAACCTACCTCCTGACAAAGCCAGGTTACTACGCCAATATGACAACGAGAAGAAATGGGAACTGATTTGTGATCAGGTAAGGAACAGCTTTGTGTTTTCTTGTCAGGAAAGGAAGAGAAAGGAGAGAGCCATGTACCCTCATTGTTTGCATGTATCAATGATACATCAAGGGAAGCATGAATTCTTGTTATGACTTTTTGGTCTTGACTTGTGAAAATGTGGAAGATAACATTTCTTTTTTGCCTGGCTTTGGTTTCTAGATGTTTTTACTTGTTACTTACTTCCTGGGTAACCTGAGCTAGTGGTTATGTCAGCTTTTGAGTAACCACTTTGTTATTCAGTTTCCTCATTTGTGAAATGAGAGGATTGGACAAGTTGCTCTCTAAGGGCTCTGACAGTCCCCGTTGTGTGAGTCTACAGTTCTACATAGCTAATAAGAGTTATTTATGCTTTATGAATAGAATAAATCTTTACCGCCAATATTTCTTCACCACCAACCTATGGAATTTTTGGCACTTGTTTGTAGGGACTGGTCAGTTATTGGATTGTTAAAAGCTTTCTGGAGGAAATTATCTTACTGGTTGATGGGGTACCACACTAAAGCTGGATAGCTCTATTACACAAAGTACTTACACCCTGTCTGGGGAGCAAAATGATAGTCCCCAAAAGCTCCCTAGATCATTTCCCTGAGTTTTTCTTTTGAGGATAGAATGCCAAAGGAAAGTAAATAATAATAATAATAATAATAAAGGTTTCATGTTTCATGAGTGGTAATCATGCATTCTCTGGTATATAGGAGTGACTTAAATAATAAACAAATCTAAATAAATAAATTCCTATAACATTCTTCCTTTGAAAAGAGAATTTTTCCCCTGCTTCTGTATGTGTAATAAAGTAGTATGTAATAAGGGGAAAGAGTGAAAATGTTCATACTCTACTTTTGAATCAGCTGGTATTTATCATGCAAAAATAGAATAGAAGTTTATTGAGGGAAGGGGCTTTTTTTCTTATTTCTGTATCACCAGTGCTTAGCACAATATTAATGTTTGTTCAGCTGAATGTCTATAGTATATGTTTCTGCAGTATAGCTGGCCTTGGAGACAGGAAGAATTGGGTTCAAATACCATCTGTTACACATACAAGCTATGTGACCCTGGGCAAGTCACTCAACCTCATAGTGTATCTGACAACACCTTCTACTGATAAAATCATGGATTCTGTCAAAAATAAAAGCATTTCTAGAGTAACAAACATATTTACTATACTCCCACTTTGTGAACTTCCTACCTTTCATCTGATATTTATCTCATACTTTCTTTGTGTTATTGTTAGATGGTTCTAGTGTTGAGTTAGGTCATGAGTGGAGAAAGTGCCAGACGTGGAATCAGGAAGACCTGAGTTCAAATACTTCCCTAGATATTTTCTAGCTATGTGATCTGATCAAGTAACTTAGCCTGTGTTTACATTAGTTTTCTCATCTGTAAAAAGGGGGAATTACAACTTCACCTCCCCAAGGTTATTATGAATACAAAAGGAGATATTTGAAAAGAACTTTACGAACCCTAAGATGCTATATGATTGCTAGCTACTGCTCTTCCTTCTTCTCTTTCTCCTTCTCCTTCTCCTCTCTCCCCCTTTCTCCTTTTTTTTCCTCTGAGTTCTTATTTCCCATCTAAAATGATAAGCCTTTTTTCTCCTTTTTTTTCCTCTGAGTTCTTATTTCCCGTCTAAAATGATAAGCCTTTTTGGAGAAGAGACCATCTTATTCACCTTTTATGGCCACTTGGACCTAGCAGGCAATAGTAGCTCAGTTATTGAATGAAAGACATTAGTAAATGTTGGATGGTAGATGAACTAAGTAGAAGATCAATAAGGGCTAGGCAATTAGGGTTAAGTGACTTGCCCAGAATCACACTTTTAGGAATGGTTTAGAGCCATATTTGAACCCAGGACTTATATATAACCCAGTGGAATTGCTTGTCAACTCAGGGAGTGGGGAGGATGAAGGGAGGAAGAAATCATGAATCATATAACCATGGAAAAAATTTTAAATTTTTTTAAAAATTAAAAAAAAAGTTATTGTGCCTTGCATGTACTAGGTATTTAAAGGATTATTTTTTTTAGTTGTTTTCAGTCATAGTTGACTCTTTCACAACCCCTTTATGGAGTATATTCCTGGAAAAAATACTGGAGTGGTTTACTATTTCCTTCTCCAGCTCATTTTATAGATAAAGGAACTGAGGCAAACAGGGTGAAGTGACTTGTCCAGGGTCACACAGCTAGGAAGTATCTGAGACCAGATATGAACTCAAGCATTCTTGGCTTCAGGCCCAGCCCTCCTTCCATTTTACCATGTAGCTGCCCATTTATATGGCTACTGAATTGAATTAATGAAGGACAAACAGAGCTTAAAAATATAAGCACAAACATTCAGGCCTGCAAAACTTTATAACAAGTGGCATATTTTCTTATCTATTTCCTTGGAAGAAAAAATAGACCATTATTTTTACTTGTAATTTATATGAGGAACCCTATATGGATTCCTTTGTATTGGTTGGTGCACAAGTATTTGGCTTGTTTATTTACTTGGCAGATGATGAAATTAAATTAAATTCAGATCTAATTTGTAGAGTGTACATGCAAGGTACACATAAACAAAATATGACATCCTGTTAAAGGCTATTTGATTTTTAGACAACAACATTGTAATCTGAGAGCAGAAGTGAATCCGTAGGGTGCCTACATTAAAATTTGAGTGCTTTAGAAATTGGATGAATGAATTGCAATGACCTTGATATTCTTTTCTCTTAGCAGACATGGAATAGTCAAAATAAAAAAGAAACTCAACAGATAGGAAATAGCAAAAATCAAAAGGTTTAATGTAAATATGATACATTATGGGGCTAACAAAGTCATGCCCTTTATTTCAAATGAACATCTCTGATAATGAAGTTTCCACAGAAATATTTTTCCCCTGTCACCTGCATAAAAAACTCTGCCTTGCTGCTAGTTGTTGTCCTTTGAGTTTTCATAATAATACAGTCATTTTAGGATCATGGATTTAGAGTTGAAAGGGACAATAGAAAAGGCAGCTAGATAGTACAGTGGATAGATCAGGCCTGACATTGAAAGGACCAGGATTCAAATGTGGCCTCAGATATTTCCTAGCACTGTGACCCTGGGCAAGTCACTTAAACCTAATTGCCTAGCCCTTCCCTATCTTTTGTCTTAGAACTGATACTAAGAGGAAAGGTAAGGGTTTAAGGGGAAAAAAAAAAAGGTTTAGGAGCAGCCAGATGGTTTGTTGTATAGATGGTCAGACCTAGAAAAAGAGAGGTCCTTGGTTCAGATCTGACCCCATACCCTTCCTAAATGTGCAACCATGGGTAAGTTACCTAACCCTATGTGCCTAATCCTTACTGACCTTCTGCCTTTGAGCTAATACTTAGTATTGATTTTAAGAGAGAAGATAAAGGGTTTTTTTGTTTAAGAGAGAAAAAGAAGGGAAGGTAGGAGGGAAGAAAGAAACCAAGAAATCATAGAGAATATTTAGTCTGACCTTGCCCTCTCATTTTAGAGATAGTAAGTAGTTGAACTGAAATGTGAAACGAGGTCCCTTAATTCCAAATCCTAACAATTCTCTTAATAAACCATGCTGCCTACTCTCTAAAACAGGGGTCAGCAACATATGGCTCTCAAGCCATATCTGGCTCTTTTGAGGGCCAGATATGGCTCTTTCTGCAGGAGCCATAAAGTCAATTTTTTTTCAGGTGCTGTTACAGGAGCGCGCACTGTGGGCACTGTACGGTTCTCAAGAAATTACATTTTAAAAAATGTGGCGTTTATGGCTCTCAGGGCCAAAAAGGTTGCCGACCCCTACTCTAAGATTTTATAACCAAGTTGGAGACAGTAAGTAAGACATAAACTAGAAAACAGTTTGTTTTTCAGAAGAGAGAGGGGAGAGAAATGGATTTGGGATTTCGTTATTGTTTGTTTATCATCATCATCATCATCAACATCATAAATGAGGAAATTCTGCCGAAGTAAATTAGTGAATATTCTGCAATTTAGAGTATTTATAATAGAGTGGCCTGAAGGGCATTGAGAAATTCAGTGACTTGTCTAGGGTTCACATAGAAAATATATGTTAGAGGCTATACTTGATCCTCTAACTTAAAAGATATTTCTGACAACTCCACTGTCTTCCACACTTCTTTGTTGCCTCTCCGACATATAGGCAATTCATGATCAATGCATTAAATGTCAATATGAATGGTATATGTAATATAGCCATCATGCAAGAGTTATTACACAAGGTTGGACTTGAACTGTTGGATTTAATTATGCAGGGGGCGGGGGAGGAGAAGGAAGAAATACAGAAAATGCATTAATTGAAAAACAGCTTTATATCATTAAATACATAATTTTCTGTTAGTGAAAAAACCACTCAGGTTTCACTTCAGAAAAATAACATTTAATCTACTTTGTGCCATTTGTGGATTTTTCACTTTAAAAAAAATTAGAGACATATGAATAAGTGTTGGTAAGATACCTCTCATTGTCAATTAATGCTTTTATTGAATTCTAGATACCTTGGACCATTTTCTGAGAGCTATCACATGCCTAGAAAGTGTCTTCATGGATAGTTTATTGTAGCTAGACTCCATTTTGTAAATTCCACAAAGCACATGCTAATGCTAGACAATCTTTAGTCCCCACTTTTGAAAATTAATGCAAAAGAGTAAACTATCTAATATTTCAGTGGATCTAACCGCTCAGATTTCTTAAGTCTTCAGTGAATAGTTGGGTCAGCATAAATCACTGGAGTTTTCATTCATTTTCCACACTGCTGTGTCATCTTCAGACTTGGACAGAACAAGTCAGAAAAGAATGCTTTTTCTTTCACTCTCTCATCAGCAGCCTTGTTGACACACACAGCATCAGTTGAGCAGTTTTCCTTGGTTTGGAGACTGCTGTTCCAGGCTCGTGTCATCTGACAGTGATTACTGACACTCAGTCACGATGAAAACATATGCTGTGGGTATCTGCTTTTGTGTTTTCATTGCCTATAATCTCTTTGTAGCAGTGGCCTTGGCAGGCGCTTATGTTGTTTTCTCCTCTCCATGTCTTACCTTAGTTTATATCTGTAATAATACCATAATGTACCTATAATTAGTTAGCTCATTCTGTTCTATTAATTCAGTTTAGTGCAGTTCCATCCAACAACATTTATTAGTCACCTACAACATATAAGGTACTCTTCTAGGAGCTGAAGATAGAAAGATAAAAAGGGACATGGTCCCTGCATCCTTTGTGTGGTCTTTTTTTAGGTAGAAAGTCGGTATATGTTATAAGTGTAATGCAAGATAAAGTGTAATAAGGGGTAAAGATCTAGGCATACTGCTCTAAGAAAATTTGAGATCACTTTTTATTAGGGATGGGAAGACTTCATTAAAGAGAAGGCATGCCATCCAGGTATTGAAGGAAGAGAATTTCTACAGACGTAGCATATATTCTTTAAAAAAAAAATTTTTTTTAACCTTTACCTTCCGTCTTGGAGTCAATACTGGGTACCGTCTCCAAGGTAGAAGAGTGGTAAGGGCTAGGCAATGAGGTTTAAGTGACTTGCGCAGGGTAACACAGCTGGCAAGTGTCTGAGGCCAGATTTGAACCTAGGACCTCCCATCTCTAGATCTGGCTTTCTATCCACTGAGCTACCCAGCTGCCCTCTGTAGAGTATATTCTGAGAGAGATTAGGGGGCAGAGGAGAGGAAGAAGGGAGGAGAAGAAGGAATGGGAAGGGAGGAGAGAAGACTAGCACAAATGCCTGGAGGTAGAGTCTTTAGAGCAAGATTAGACAAAAGCTAATAGTTCAGTTTTTCTGGAATGTAAACTATGAGAGGACCTAGAGAAATAAGGCTGGGAAAACAGTTTGGAGCCAGATTACAGAGGGCTAGAGGAGTTTGTATTTTGTTCTCGAGGTAATAGTGAACTACTGAAGGTTTTTGAGTAGGAAGTGGGCATTTTTAAGCCGGTGCTTTTGGGAGCCCAACTTGTCTGTTTTTAAAGTAGAGCCAGTCAATATAGAAATTAGAATTACGGCTCTATTGAATTTGAGAAGTTAAAAACAGGAAATTTGGCCTGTTTCCTCTATCCATTTCAGTTTCTTCATTTGGAGTTAAGTGCTTCTTCCAAAGAGTGATTATGTGGTGACTGTGCTTGAGAAGACAAAAGAAAGGCTACACACAAGGCCTGCATATCCAAGAAAAAAATGTATCAAAGAATATTTTTTATATTTGACTGGAAATAGGAATGAGGTGCTCTAGGCTGGCCTATATTGGGGTATCATTGTGGTAGTTCGCAGATTGGGAGGTTGGAACAACAAGTCTTGAAGACAGTTTATCATCCTTCTATTCTTCGTAAAGGAAAACTACCATCTCTGACATGTATTAAGAGATGCATCTTGCTTTTTCGGGAATCTAGGATGGTTATTAGTGGGAATCAAGTTGTTATCTACTACTTCTGCTTGCAGGTCAAAGCCATGCAATCTTTGCATGCCATAATTGGATAAGGGGAATGAGAGCATGAGATTGGAATGTTTCTTGATTTTTTTCAAGATTAGCAAAGCAGGGCAACAGGGAAGGGAACAAATGTCTGTTAAGTACCTGCTATGCATTAGTTAAAATGCTATTTACTTTACAGAGATTATTTCATCTGATCCTTACACGGTGGCAAGTGCTTTTCCATTTTCTCTCCTAATTTCCATTTTATAGATGAAAAAAATGAAGCAGACAGAGGTGAAATGACTTGCCCAATACAACTATTAAGTCTCTGAGGTCAAATTTGAACTCAGGCCTTCCTGCCTCCAGGCCCAGTGTTCTATTCACTGAGCAACCAAGGGTCTTTGTTATCTCTTGTACAAAGTGCTGTGGGAACACTTGGAACCAGATGAACACTTATTTATGAAATTATTATTGGAAAAACAGAAGGGAGCCCTTAGGACGTGTTGGGGGTGAAAGCCAGAGTCAATTAACACTTAATGCATTCTAGTTAGTTGCTGTTTAGGAGGCAGTGTAGTATAGTGGATAGTGCTGGACTTGGAATCAGGAATACTTGGGTTCCAATCCATATTCAAGATACTTTTTCCTCTGTGTCACCCTACATGACTTCTAAGGTCCCTCCTAGCCTAAGAGATATTCGTGAAGTTCAGTAGTGCCAGGAATCTAGCTTTTGCCATATTTTCTCAAGTGAGAATCAAAGGTGTTTATACATTTTCTCCTACATCGAAATTTATATATTTTATTATTTTATTTATCCTGGGACTCCATTCTAGGAGCATAGGGCCACAACCAGTAGGCAATGGGTCACACAGTGGCTCAGGGTCACCCAGCTGGGAAGTGTCTGAGCCCGGATTTGAACCTAGGACCTTTCGTCTCTAGGCCTGGCTCTCAATCCACTGAGCTAGTGGCTAGCTCTGCCCCTACTTTAGGTTGCAGTTTCTTTAGCAGATGTAGTTTTTACAGGGTGGGGTTGCTAGCCCCACGCCCAACCCTCCTCCTTTTTCATCCGGGCTAGGGACCATCCTTGGCCCAGGAGTGGTAAGGGTGGGCAATAGGGGTCAAGTGACTTGCCCAAGGTCACATAGCTAGGAAGTATCTGAGGCCAGATTTGAATCTAGGACCTCCAGTCTCTAGGTCTGGCTCTCAATCCACTGAGCCACCCAGCTGCCCCTACATTGAAATACTATTTCAAATTCTGTGGGATGTAGGGGATAACCTCTCAGTACACAAAGATCTTAACAAGAAGGAAAAGTTCTTAATAATTAATGTAGCTATTTATGAAATGTGTTTATATGTATATGTTTCTGTAGCAACCTGTATCGATTCATTTACATTCCCTGAAATGAAGATGGTACTTGAAGTTAAGCAAATGTATCCTCATCCATACCATAAGAAGGGCCATAGAAACCATAAGCCCTGGACACAATGAAACGAATCATCAAAGTAATAGTTTAACAGACTAGACAACAGAATTAATTAATAATTGTGAATTAAGACAAGACATGACTGAACATCTACCTTTGTGACTAATCTGTATCAAATTTACCTACAGCAGATGTTACTATATTATTATCTATCATCTATCTATCATCTATCTATCTATGTATCTATCTATCTGTCTATCTATCATCTATCTATCTATCATCTATCTATCTATCTATCTATCTATCTATCTGTCTGTCTGTCTGTCTTTCTGTCTGTCTCTCTGTCTCTCTATCTGTGTACATCTATTGATTATCTCTATCTCTCTGTTTCTCCCTTTCTCTCTGTCTAAATCTCTCTCTCTCTCTCTCTCCCCATCCATCTATCCATCTTATCTCTCTCTCTCCCCGTCTCCCCTTACCTTTTGTTTTAGAATCAATAGTATTGGTTCTAAGGCAGAAGAGTGTTAAGGACTAGGCAATGCGGGTTAAGTGACTTGTCCGGGATCCCACAAATCAAATGAATGTAAAGATTTCAGCAAGGAAATCTAAGACATAGCTGTAAATATCAGACTATGGGATGGGACTACATTATCAATTGCAGCAAACATTGAATGTATACTTGGTGCAGGACACTATGCTAGGCACGAGGATTTCCAAAAATTCCATTTTAATAGTCCATTTGACAAGGTGTTTTATGAATCTTTTTTTAGCTTAGAAGTGCAACAAATTCATTCTAATGTATATTTATTAATTGTCTTGTTATATACTAGGCACTGTGAATGCAAAGTTTTTAAATGCCACAAGCCCTCCCTGCAAAAGAAAAATGCTACTGGATTCCTAGTAAGAAGTCCCTACCTCTGCCTTTATTCCAGGTCTCTCATTTCTCAATACTTTTTCTCAATTTTTATTTTTAGACCTTAGAGTTATAACAGGTCCTCAAAGAGAAAAAGTTAGGAGCACATGAATCCTAGAAAAACTCCATTGATTTATGATAGGTCATTTCTTCTGTTATTATGTCCAAATAGCCTTCAGTGTAACATCTATGTATAATGGAACTCATCCCATCAGAACTTGTAAAACAATCACATTCCCTTTCCCTTACATTTATATGCATATTTTCCTTTGTATTGATCTATATCTTTATATTAAATTGTAAACTCCTAGTTTTTGGCCTTATCTTCTTGGATTATTTATTTATTCACTCATTCATTCATTCATCCATTTATTTATTTATTTGCTTATTTGGTTTGTTTTGGTTGGGGAGTGGTGGTGGAGGGTAAGGGCTAATATAGAATTTTAATTCAGCTAAGTACTATGTGTGTCTAAAGGAGAAACTATGGACACTGATTCCTGGGTAATCACTAAATATTCAAGGGGACTATGATGAGAAGGAAAGAAAAAAATATGCCACTTTCACCTTTTCTTTCCTTCTGCTCATCCCCTTATCCCAGCAATATTGCCCTCCTACCTCTACTCCATTTTATTTAGCTAACCAGAAACCTGGTCACACTAGAGAGGTTTTTAGTTTTTCTTGGATTACTTTTGAGAAATGCACTGAATCCTAAAATCATGACAATTTAATGTATGTAGTCAGTCAATAGCCCAGTGTTTGTTAAACCACTCCTGTGTTCCCAGAACTGTATAAAAGACAAGTCACTGCCCTCAAGATGATTCTAAGTTTATAACAGATGCAATATTTTAACAATTAGATAATTGGAGACAAAAGAAGGCAACATATAATCAAATGGTCAGTGGTGTACAGGTTCTTGAGAGCTGAAGTTAAAGCAAAGGAGAGATCACTGGCAGGATCTGAATAGTAAAAAAGCATTTCATGAATGGAGGATTAACATGTATAAAGACAGTAAAAATCAGTGTAGCACTTGTGGGAGAAAGTGTCTGATAGTTAGGGCTATGTGAGATTATGATGAACTTTGAAATCAGGCATTCTTCTCTTCCTTTTTTGCCCTCTCTGATTTTCTCCTCTTCCCAACTTTCCTTTCCTTTTTTTTTCTTCCACAAAGCAAGCAATTCTGATTCATACCATTCTATTTTGGTGATCAAATGATGACACAGAGAAAATAATTTGCCATTCTTAAAATGATATATATTATTATTTTGGAAGGTTTTTTTTTAAGGATAAACCATTTCTGAAAATTGACAAAAGCATTCTTTGTATTGTGAAATTACACTTTGAAATTAATTGAGAAAGGCAATTTGTCTGCTTTTAAAGATAATTCTTTAACAGCCCAAATATTGTTGTTCATAATGAAGAAATTTTATTCACAGATAACATGTCTAGGCTAATACTTGGATCTTTGCATAAAAGTAAAGATCATGTAGAATTTTAGCAAGTTTGGAATGTATAGCCAATTAGTGAACCTACAGAATAGAGTCAGATATTTGCATGGGAAATGCTGTGTGGTAGTTAGGATTTAGCTGATTTGCCAGAATCAGAAAGTGAGGGAAGATGAGTTTGAGGGCAAAAATCTCAGGGATAGGAGTAAATTGGGTTTATGTGGTAGGTCCTTGGTGGTGATGAGAGGAGCGCTTAGGTTAGCATGGCATCTATGGAGAAAGTATTGAGATGAAGAAATGTGGTTATCACTCTGAAAATTGTGATGGAAGCAGACAAGTTCTGGGATGGAAGCAAAAATAGAAAGTAATCATAATTCTTAGGGGATAAGGAAGATAATGATCGTTTCCAACTACTGTAGGAATAGGGACTTGCAGGTGGAGCATTCAGTTTGTCCATTAATGAACATTTACTAAATGCTCAGCCTTGTACAAAGTGCTGTAAAGATATACAAAAAATGCTAACTTCCAGGAATTCGCTTTCTAGCTTACTTGTTCAGGCAAATTACACATATGTGAAAATTCCCAAGAGATTAATGCAAGATATTATCAATAAAAGATTCTTTGGTAGAGACTATAAAAGGCATATAAATTTAGAGAAAGAATATCATCCTTCAAGTGGATAGGTACATGTATCTTTACTAATTACTTAATAGGTATGTAGCTTGTGCCAAGCATCACTGTAAGGTCTGGGGATACAAATAAAATAGCAAGAAAGATCCTGACTTCAAGGAGCTAATAGAGGAGACAACACATTGAGGAACGGCCAGAGAAGGGTATTTTTATTTGGGAAATCACAGTCAATGGTTACTAGAGCCAAAAGGGAGTCTACCGACACATCCTTATTCCTTTTCTAGAAGTCTTGAAACGAGGTGGAAAAGGGGAAGGGAGGGACTATGGCAGGATGGATGGCAAGAAAATAAAAGCGTGAGAGGATATTGTGAAGTATGGTCTGTTGAGATTATTGCTTGCAATCAGTTTCCTGATACCTAGTCCATTCATTGATGCTTCTAATATATCATGTTACATATGGAGAGAGTCCTTGTGAGTCTTATGGTACTGATGCACCAATCAGGACAGTTCAGCCTGAAGTCACTGAGGCCTTTGCCCTAAACCTCAGTCCTTAACTCTGTATTCTTATTTACCCAAAACATTCGATCTGTTTTGCAAATCATGTCATTTCTGCTTTCATACCATCCTTCATGGGTATTCTTTCTTTCTCCTCACTCCATTGCCATCCTATTTCAAGCTATCATTACCTCTTGCCTAGATAACTGCAATAGTCTTCTAACTGGGAGTCTTTCTCCACTCCAATTCAGCTCTCACTTAGCTGCTAAAGGTGATTTTTCTAAACTGTAGGGCTAACTAACTGTTACAATCTCCACCTCCTCTTCCAATGAATTCCTGTGACTTCCTATTACTTTATGGATCAAATATATTTTTAAAAAACTGTTTGGCACTTAAAACTTTTCATAATCTGCCTCCTTCCTACCTTTATAGTCTTCTACTTTATTCCCTTCCTCTGCATTCTTCTGTGACTTAGCTGTAATGACCTTCTTGCACTTCCTTAAACACATCTCCTGTTGCTTTCCCTGAGTGTGGAAGGCTCTGCCCTTCTCACCTCTGCCCTTTAATTTCCCTCAATTCCTTTGAGAATCAACTCAAATCTTACTTTCTCTATTAGAGGGTTTTCCTGGTCCTCACGGACTTCTCCCTGGCTGAGAACAATTTTCATGTACTATGCATATATCTTTTATGAAATTAGTTTTATACATGTTATGTTCCCCATTAGAATATAAATTCTCGAGGACAGAGAATCTTCTCTCCCCTCCTTCCGCTTTCTTTTTCTAGTCCTTAGCACAGTACCTAGCATATTTTTATTGCTGTTCAGTAATTTTGTTATCTATAACTCTTCATTACGCTATTTGGCATTTTCTTGGCTGAGATACTGGAGTAGTTTGCCATTTCCTTCTCCAGCTCATTTTATAGCTGAGGAAATTGAGGCAAACAGGGTAAAGCGATTCACCTAGGGTCTTACAGCTAGCAGTCAGGAGTCCAAGACCAGATTTAAATTCAGGGAGATGCCTCTTTGTGTCTTCAGGCTGAGAACTTTATCTACTGTGCCATGTAGTAAGTATTTAGATGCTTGTTTGACTGACAGACAATGTAGGAGTTCCAAAGCTGAGTATATCAAGTCCCCAAAACAAAGACTTTGGAGTCCCATATGTTTTCCTTTTTTTCCCCCAGTGAGCAAACATTTCTTGAGAGGCTACTTCCCCATCTTTTCCTGCCCCTGAAAAAAGCAGAGCAAAACTCTTGTAATACATGTGCTTGATCAAACAGAATCAAATTCACACATTAGCATGACCAAAAATGTATCTCATTGTTCATCTTTAATATATCACCTCTCTCGTCAGAAAGTGACAGCAAGCAACATCACTGGTCCCCTGAAATTGTGGTTGAATATTTCAATGATAAGAGTTCTTTGGTCTTTCAAAGCTGTTTGTTTTTGGCATTCTTGTTATTGAATAAATTGTTCTTCTGATTCTGTTCACTTTTCTTCACTTTATACAAATCTTCCCAGGTTCTTCTGAAACTATCTTGTTCATCATTATTTACTGCATATTAGTATTCCATCACAGTCACATGCCATAATTTGTTTGGCTTTTTGGCACTACGAAGAGAATAGTTAAAACTTTTTTTTTGCACATTAGGCTATTTTCATCTCCATTTTGCCTTTTTGGGATGCAGTCAACATATTTTTTTTAATTTTTAAACCCTTAACTTCTGTGTATTGACTTATAGGTGGAAGAGTGGTAAGGGTAGGCAATGGGGGTCAAGTGACTTGCCCAGGGTCACATAGCTGGGAAGTATCTGAGGCCGGATTTAAACCTATGACCTCCCGTCTAGGCCTGACTCTCAATCCACTGAGCTACCCAGCTGCCCCCTCAACATATTTTTACAATGAAAAATATTGTAAAGAGTGAGGTTAGGCTATAGATAGATCTTCACTTTTGTTCAACAGATATTTCTATTAGATGTCTTTGTGTGAGGCACTGTGCTAGGTGCTTGGAATTATGCAACAATAAATAAGGCAGAATCCCTTCTCTCAAGAACTCTATAAACCAGTAAGTAGATCAGGAAGTCCAGTTTCCTGATTTCTAGCCTACTGGTGTTTCTAATATATCATGTTACATATGAAGAGATCTCTTGTTCAATAAGAAGAATTCAAGAATAAATACTGATTATAAACAACCTTATTCCACAGACCCTTTACCATGACTTCTGGATTGGTTTTCTAGGACCTCATTAACCTCTATTTCATAGAATTTTCCTAAATTATTTAACTAGTAGTCTACCTGTGCTAAGAGGTAAAGCTAAAAAGGTTAGCCATGTGCGGAGAGGAGATAGCACTGAATCAGAAGATTTGAAGTTGAAGGATGTGACAAATTCACCAATTATTGATGTTATTTGTAGTAGACTCTGGTGACTGAGTTTTAATGATTCAAATCTGAAACCAGAAAACCTTTTTTTGGGATTTTAAATATCTCAAGAGTTGGAGTTGTGTCTTACCGACCTTACAATGAGAAGTGAGTAAGTGTTGAATGAATGAATGAGAAAGTTCCTGTCTCGGAAATCATTTCTTTCCAGTATGGGGGGGTGGGGGTAAGGGGGAGAGGGTGTAGTCTTCTCTATGGGGGTGTCCCTCACATGGCTCTCTCCTGCCCTCTAATGGCTGACTGTGACATTGCATAGCAGTTTGGGTGGGGGATGTAGAGGGGTATGTTAGCTGTGGGAGAGGGGAGGAATGTATTTTACTTCACTTCCATGGAATGATTTAGAGGAAAAAGAGAATTAAAAAGGCCCAGGACGAAGAGTTGGCTTGATGCCATGCCCATTCAGATTTTGTTTCCTGTATCAAACCCTTCAGAGATATTGGATTTCTGCCCCTTTAGGCTTGGCTTTCTGCCTGCAGGGAGAAAGGTGAGAACCCCTGCTGCCATTTGAGTGCAGTGAGGAGTGAGTCTGAGGGTTAAATTGTATGTGTCAAGATCCTCTCTAACAAAGAGTTTATCTCACCTTTGGGACCAAGACTGACCCATGTCCTTTTAATGACTTAATCATCAAGATAATAATTAAATATTAAACTCTTTATTGTCTGGCAATGACAGATAACCAATCCATTTTTCAGTCTGAATCATTTCTTTATTTATAGTACAATAATAACACTTCCTTAGTTTTCCTATCTCTCATTGCTTAGTGTTGGCCTTGTCAGAAGTCTTGAATTTGAATCCTTCTCCTGACCCTGGACAAGTCACCTGATATTTTTCAGTGTCAGTGTCTTCATGTGTAAAATGAGAATAAGAGTAGTACCTTTCCACAGGATTGCTTTGAGAATCAAATGAGTTAATATATGCAAAGCATTTTGTAAACCTTAAAACATTTTTAGAAATGCTAGCCATTGTGGTTGCGTGGCCAGGTTATTTTTTCATTTGGGAATCTTAGATACAAAACTTCAAGAGATTGAGAGAGAGTTTGAGAACCAGAAGTTATATCTCTTCTTGAATAAGATCTTTGGAGACTGCAGACAAAGACTCAATAATTTCTTTCATTAACAATTTCTTAAGCTTTACTGTATTTAAGACCTTGTGCTTTTATAGGTAAAGTTAGGACTGTTAACTGGAGATATGGAAGACTAGTCAATACCCATAGAAGATGATTCGAAAGTGAACTCTATACTTTGATTTCACTGCTTGATTCAGATGAAGACCAAGGCTTGTAAAGAAACGTTGACCTTAGGTCTTTACTCTGCTGAGGAGGAAAGCCTAGAGCACAGTTTCTTGAGAAGGGATTGTTTATTGATTATTTGAAACAGTAGATGAGGTCAGAGAGGACCATTAGGTTCAAGAAAAGAGAAGACAGGAGGCTAACTTCTTGCTCAGAAGGTCACCATCTGGGAACTTAAACTCTTTTGCAGACATGCTCACAATTTTCCTGTAATAGCAGTAATAATAATAGCTAGCAATATATATATATAAACTCATTTGGTTAATAGTCATAAAGAGTTCTCTCCATTAATTTCCTATAGGCACTAGAAAAAGCCTTTGGACAGTCTCTATTTACAGTTAATCTAGAATCGCCATTGAAAGTCTCATCCACAAGATTTTGTTACTAGTAAATATTATAGTTATTTTTAAAAAGTCTGAGTATTTTCATAGTCCAGCTGCTGTCACTGAACTATAATAATAGTAGACATTGGTAATTTTATTTTTAGTTGTCTCTGTTATTGTGATCTGGGCCAAGCTATAAAGGTTACTGAGAGAGCATAAGTGAAGACAAACCATGTTGTAATGGAAAGAGCATGGAATTGGCAGTCAGCGGGCTTGGGTTTTGTATGCTGCCTCTTGTTACCACTGTCTGACATTGGGTTGATCACTTCTCTTCGTTAAGCCTTGGTTTTCTCAAGTGTAAAGTGAGGGGATTGGAGGATATGATCACTAATGAGATCCTGTAGCAGTTCTAAAACGTGTGACTTTGACTAAAGCTTCCATTTGACCCCAACACTACTCCTCTCTCCTGTTTTCAGCTTTGTTCCCATCCTTGGCTCTGCTTACAGCCTCAAAGTTTAGCTCTGAGCTTTCTTTTAAACACAACTACCTCCAGACTCTCAGACTCTGACTTCATATAAATCTGTTCTCTTTGTTTCCAGCTGTTGGTACAGATAATTTTTTCCTCCCTCTCGTGTTCTTTACTAACTGTTGTTTTTAATATTTGATTTTGTTTCATATTATATTACTTAATAGTGAATAAAATCAATTCTATATTGTTTAGGTAAGCTTTTCCTTTTTTGATAACACCCTGCTTTTGGGGATCTGTTTAAATTTGCCCCTTCCTGTTTTTCACCTTTGCTATCCTATTAACAAACACATGAGTATTTAATAACCATCTTCTCAGCTGAGAACCATGACTGTCCTGAATTCTTCTTGATGGCTACAGAAAGAGAGAAATTAGGCAAGTAATAAAGTTCTATTTGTCTATATATCCATATCCATATCAATATATACATATATCCATTTCTAGATAGCTCTATCTTTTCCTTTCAGAATGTAAACTTCTGGTGTATGATGGGAAGTGGATTTTCTGGTGTTTTTTTCCCTTATAGCAGCAGTGCTATACATAGTCCCTGGCATGTAGTAAGTGTTTTATAAATACTCATTAATTAATTTGATTGTATTGGAGATGAGCTTAGGAAGGGTCTGGGAGGAGAGGATAGCTCTGAGCTATTTTTAATCCATTTGGAACTTGACAGCACAGTGCCTTGGATATAAGAGCATATAGTTGTTCTTGTTCAGTCATGTCTGACTCTTGGTGATCCCATTTGAGGTTTTCTTAACAAGGATAGTAGAGTGGTTTGCCATTTCCTTTTCCACCTTCTTTCATAGATGAGGAAACAGGCAAACAAGTTTAAGTGACTTGCCCAGGGTGATATAGCTACCAAATATGTGAGTTTGGTTTCCTGTCTATGGGGCCAGTGCTCTGTGCACTATGATACCACCTAGCTCCCCAGAACATGTAGATCTAGATCTAAAAGGAACTTTAGAGATTGATGTAAACTAATTTCCTTACTTTACAGTTGAGGAAATTGAAGTCTTAGAAAAGTGATAGTTCACTTGTCCAGGTTCACAATATAATGGTATTGGAGTTTGAATCCAGGTTCTCAAAATCATGTGCTAGTTTTCATTGTGTCATGCTAGGAGAGACTAGGAAATTGGTAGGGGAAAAATGTCTTTTTTGCCAAAGTTAAAAAAACAACCCAGCACCACCCACAATACTTTGACTGCTTAGTTCAAAGAGTATTTACTCTTATAATTAGTATTCTGAAGGGCACATCTTCTTTTCATTGTTAAATAGGGGTGAGAAAGTTGTGGAGAATAGAAAGTTATCAGTTCTAAAAAAGTTATTGAGAGTTGCCTATTAGAGAAGGGGAAGCTACCTGGCACAGATGATAGAACTCTGGGCCTGGAGTCAGGAAGACTCATCTTTCTGAATTCAAATCCAGCTTCAGATGCTTACTAACTGAGGCCTTGGGCAAGTCATTTCACTCACTATGTTTGTCTCAGTTTCCTCATCTGTAAATGATCTGGAGGAGGAAATGGCAAACAACTCCAGTGTCTTTGCCAAAAACAAACAAGCAAACAAAAAAACCCAAATGGGGTCACAAAGGGTCAGACAAGTGAAAATAACTGAACAACAAGTATTAAAGGGAAGGCTCTGGTCCCCAAACATATAAAGGGAAGTGAGACTCCATTGGACTCTAGTCCAAGGTCTGTAATTCATTCTTCTATTAATCAAAGGGATCCTTGACTAACCTGCTCAACTATCTAAGCTATGTTTTATTCGTGGTCTGCAGAGTGTTGGAAAGTTGATACTGAATCTCAAAAAAAAAAACACTTATTTTACATATTTCAGCTTTGACTGATTCCCATTGCCATGCAACCTTTAGAGTGGAAAAAGAACTAGATTGTCAGTACTACAGAGAGGAAAAGAGAAAACTGAAGACACAAAGTGAAGGAAGGAGAAATAAGTGTTCTCTTTTTAATTCATTTTTGGCAGCCAAAAGCAAGTGGTCTGTCAAACGTGCTTCTCAACGACAGCCAGACTGAGCAGAAGCCCAGAACTCAGTTAAACTGTGTCTTTCAGGCAATATGTTGTGTTTGCCAAAGTGCCTGCCCATCTGGCCCTGGAAGCAGAAACTGAGTTTTTTCCTTTAAAGAAATACACACGTGCACACACGCACACGTACATACAGCCAAATGGGCTGAGTTGTATGGCCGTCAAAAGAAACTGGATGTTTTAGCAGAAGTGGAAAAGTAAGAGCTGTTCCTGGCAGGTTGGGAATTCTACTAGTGAAATGAAGAGAAATTTGTCTAATTAAAGTAGATCTTGCTAACTTTGAATTTGTCAGCATTTAGGCTGGGCTAGTTTACTTTGTTCTGCCTGTGAAGAACTTATTTGCTAAGCAAATTAAAAGTGTAAATAATATTTTGGGTAAGAGTGTTAAAACTGTTTAGATAACATACTTTTTCAAGCACCCTTCAGCCTTTAGAAGTATGTTTGCATACAGTCAATTAATATGCTAATTATAACTCAATCTCTTAGATCCTGGAGAAGTTAAGGAAGTATGCAAAAGTGCCCCTAATACTGTCCCAGATTGGGAAGGCAGGAAGAGGTGATACTTGAATGATAGTTTTTCTAGTCATATCAGTTATGGCTTATTAAGAATAGCTGTCATTGTGCTATGCTCTTTGTGAAGGTACAATGACATTTTAGAAACATAACCCTGGAGACCCAGGAAGTTTGCTGCTAAAAGACAAGATAGGCATAAATGTCCTATGCAGGATGTGCCATTTTATTGTTGTATTGAATCCTTCCTTGGAGGCTACTCTTTGAAAGAACTATCTGAGGCTTAGGTCATCACCGGGCTAGGAAGCATCAAAGGAGGGATTTAATTACAGGTTTTCCTAACTGCAAGGTCATCACTGCTGCCCAACAGAGAGAGAATAATTGTGGATGTCACTTGATGATCCGTGGTCATTAACACATTCTTGGTAATCAGTTTAGTATTTCAGAGGTGAAGTATTAGAGAAAAACAATTTTCAAAGATTTGCCTCACAGGACCATTGATTTAGACATGTTCTAGGTTATGTCAGTAACTTCTTGGTTGTTTTTTTGTTGTTTTTTAAAAAAATAACATGAGCGATGTGCCCAAGGTCACTCTTTTGGCAGAGATGGGATTTGAACCCGGGTCCACAAATGCCTAATTCAAAGCTTTTTCCAGTGCCTCAGTAGCATTCTATGATTCTAGGAAGGAGTCTTGCCAAAGAATTGGAAATTGAGGGGATGCCCATTATTTGGGGAATGGATGAACATGTTGTGGTATATGATTTTGATGAAGAGATAACTTCAGGAAAAAAAAAAAAGAATGGTATGAGCTGATGCAAAGTGAAGTTAAAAAAAAATAAGGAGAATACCTTGCAGAGAAACAGAAATATTTTGTCAGTAATCAACAGTGAAAGACAGCTACTCTGATTAACACAATAATTATGACAATTCAAAGAACTCATGAAAAACACTATCTTCTTCTAGAATGAACTTATAACTAGAATGAGCTTGTAACATTTTTTCCCTTTTTCCTGCCTTTTTTTGGGCAACATGGCTAACATGAAAAAAAAATCCTGCCAGTTCACCCCGCTATCTGATGATTGCCCTCCCTTTTCCACCACTCCAGAGTAAGGTGATGAAATAGATGGCACTTCTCACCCTCTATCTCTTTTCCCTATTCCCTTCTGCAGTCTTTCCCAGCATCTTTATAGCCTGCTATATTTTATTTATCCTGCCATCTCCATCATGGGTTTGGCAAATTCCTGACCTATGGGGCCAATTGTAACCATCTACTCTCTCCTTCCAACTAATACTAATCTCCCTATACTCCTTTTCAGTCTCAGCTGCTATCTGGGCTCTTAGTGAATTTTTTTTTAACTTAAAAAAAATCTGAACTTATATATCAAGTGAAAGCATTTTCATGTCATTATAGAACAGAAGGAAATTACTGGTACACAAACCTGTAAATATCTATTATGTAAAACTTGTTTTTCTATTCTATCTGAGGACATTGTACCAATTAAAAGCTCCCTGTTTCCATATGGGTTTTGGAGATGGAAAGTATTTGGATTCCAGAATTTCTATCAGCTTTTCAGGAGTGAGGAGAAAGAAGTCCAAGGCCAGCACAGATGGATCAGTCTTACGTGCCCTCCTTGTCCTCCCTTCCTTGGCTCCATTCCTGGGGCAGTCACTCATTTATTTGCAAAGCTTGGAAACCTTTCTACTCCAATGGATTCACTATACCTCTCCCCAACCCCCCAAGCCCTTTTACTTTTCCATAATGACCTCCAAGGAACTGCCTCTACAGCTGTGAGCATCTGTGTAGTAAGAGGCCAATTATAGTAGGCACTCAGGTTTCATACAAGCCAGATTTGAGGTGGGCGGGGGCAGTTAGGAGCTGGAAACATGGTCTGTATTACAACCATTTCAGTAATTCTTGTTTCCTGAAGGTCTGAGAAGAGATGAGAGAGTAGAAGATGCAGATATCTTGATTTAGATTTCTATTGAAGTTGTAAAGCAGCAATTTATTCATTTCAAAACTGGAAACCAGCAATGTAGCATCAAAGGTTGATGTTTTCCTCAATGGTTTTTTCCTACCAAAACATTATTGAGAAACAGCTGTGTAAGTAGTAGAAAAACAGCAAAGAAGGAGTCAGGAGACCTCTTCTAATCATGGTTTTGCCATTAACTCTCTGAATCCTTGAGCAAAATCATTTTATCCTCTTCATGTCTAAGTATTTATTTTTGTAAAATAAAGGGGCTATCCTAGATGAATTCTAAAGTCTCTTCCAGCCCCAACTTTCTTGATTTTATGAGTCTAAGTAAATAATGACTGTGTGAGGGGCAGCTAGGTGACTCAGTGGATAGAGAGCTAGGCCTAAACACAAAGGTTCTGGGTTCAAATGTGGCCTTAGATACTTCCTAACTTTCTCTTAATCCCAATTGCCTAGCCGTTATACTCTCCTGCCTTGGATCCAATACTTAGTATTGATTATAAGACAGCAGCTTAGGGTTTAAAAAAGCAAATAAGTAATGGATGTGTGATTTGGGCCTTGTAACAACTTAATGTTGCAGAATATCAAAATAAAAGTGTATACTTTGAGATCTACAGTAATCACCATAAGTATGAGATGTAGGCATAACAGAATATCTAAATTTCACGTCACTTGAAGAACAATGTAAAGATCCAGGATTTGTTTCTAAATAAACTGAAGAATATATACAAGAAGTAGTAGGGGACCTCACCTCTAATGAAGGGGAAATTAAGGCAATCATTAAAAACTATTTTGCCCAATTATATGGCAATAAATATAGCAATCTAGGAGATATGGATGAATATTTACAAAAATACAAATTGTCTAGATTAACAGAAGAAATAGAATACCTAAATAATCTCATATCAGAAAAAGAAATTGAACAAGACATCAAAGAACTCCCTAAGAAAAAATCACCAGGGCCTGATGGATTCACAAGTGAATTCTATCAGACATTCAAAGAGCAACTAATCCCAATACTATACAAATTATTTGATATAATAAGCAAAGAAGGAGTCCTACCAAATTCCTTTTATGACACAAATATGGTACTGATTCCAAAGGCAGGTAGATCAAAAACAGAGAAAGAAAACTACAGACCAATCTCTCTAATGAACATAGATACAAAAATTTTAAAAAGAATATTAGCAAAGAGACTCCAGCAAGTGATCAAGAGGATCATCCACCATGATCAGGTGGGATTTATACCAGGAATGCAAGGATGGTTCAACATTAGGAAAACCATCCACATAATTGACCATATCAATAATCTAACAAACAAAAATCACATGATTATCTCAATAGATGCTGAAAAAGCCTTTCACAAAACACAGCACCCATTCCTATTGAAAACACTAGAAAGTATAGGAATAGAAGAACCTTTCCTAAAAATAATTAAAAATAAACCATATATACGAAAAACCATCAACAAGCATCATATGCAATGGGAATGAATTAGAAGCCTTTTCAATAAGATCAGGAGTGAAACAGGGATGCCCATTATCTCCTCTATTATTTAACATTGTACTAGAAACACTAGCAGTAGTAATTAGAGAAGAAAAAGATATTGAAGGTATCAAAATAGGCAATGAGGACACTAAGCTATCACTCTTTGCAGATGATATGGTGGTCTACTTAAAAAATCCTAGAGAATCAACTAAGAAGCTTGTAGAAATAATCAACAACTTTAGCAAAGTTGCAGGATACAAAATAAATGCACATAAATCATCAGCATTTCTATATATTTCCAACACATCACAGCAGCAAGAGGTAGAAAGAAGAACACCATTTAAAATCACCCTAGACAATATAAAATACTTAGGAATCTATCTACCAAAACAAACTCAGCAATTATACGAAAAAAACTACAAAACACTTTCCAAACAATTAAAACTAGATCTAAACAATATTGATTGTTCATGGGTAGGACGAGCGAACATAATAAAAATGACCATTCTACCCAAATTAATTTACCTATTTAGCGCCATATCTCTCAAACTACCAAAAAACTTTTTTACTGAATTGGGAAAAACTATAACAAATTTCATCTGGAATAACAAAAGATCAAGAATATCAAGGGAAATAATGAAAAAAAATGTGAAGGAAGGGGGCATAGCAGTACCAGATATTAAACTGTACTATAAAGCAGCAGTCATCAAAACAGTATGGTACTGACTAAGAGACAGAAGGGAGGATCAATGGAATAGACTTGGAGTAAGTGACATCAGCAAGACAATATATGATAAACCCAAAGAGCCCAACTTTTGGGACAAAAATCAACCATTTGACAAAAACTGCTGGGAAATTTGGAAAACAGTATGGGAGAGATTAGGTTTAGATCAACATCTCACACCCTACACCAAGATAAATTCAGAATGAGTGAATGACTTGAATATAAAGAGGGAAACTATAAATAAGTTAAGTGAACATAGAATAGTTTACTTATCAGATCTCTGGGAAAGGAAAGATTTTAAAACCAAGCAACAGTCAAAATGTAAAGTAAGTGATTCTGATTATATCAAACTAAAAAGGTTTTGTACAAACAAAAACAATGTAGCCAAAATCAGAAGGGAAACAACAAATTGGGAAAAAATCTTTATAACAAAAAACTCTGCCAGGGGTCTACTCAAATATACAAGGAGTTAAACCAATTGTATAAAAAATCAAGCCATTTCTCAATTGATAAATGGGCAAGAGACATGAATAGGCAATTTTCAGATAAAAGAAATCAAAAGTATCAATAAGCACATGAGAAAGTGTTCTAAATCTCTAATAATTAGAGAAATGCAAATCAAAACAACTCTGAGGTATCACCTCACACCTAGCAGATTGGCTAAAATGAAAGAAGGGGAGAGTAATGAATGTTGGAGGGGATGTGGCAAAATTGGGACATTAATGCATTGCTGGTGGAGTTGTGAACTGATCCAGCCATTCTGGCTGGCAATTTGGAATCATGCTCAAAGGGCTATAAAAGAATGCCTGCCCTTTGAACCAGCCATACCACTGTTGGGTTTGTATCACAAAGAGATCATAGATAAACAGACATGTACAAAAATATTTATAGCTGCGCTTTTTGTGGTGGCAAAAAACTGGAAAAGGAGGGTATGTCCTTCAATTGGGGAATGGCTGAACAAACTGTGGTATATGCGGGTGATGGAATACTATTGTGCTAAAAGGAATAATAAACTGGAGGAGTTCCAGGCGAACTGGAGAGACCTCCGGGAACTGATGCAGAGCGAAAGGAGCAGAGCCAAAAGAACATTGTACACAGAGACTGATATACTGTGGTAAAATTAAATGTAATGGGCTTCTGTACTAGCAGCAATGCAATGACCCAGGACAATTCTGAGGGACTTATGGAAAAGAAAGCTACCCACATTCAGAAGAAGAACTACAGGAGTGGAAACAGAAGAAAAACAGCTGCTTGAACATATGGGTTGAGGTGGACATGATTGAGGATGTAGACTTAAAACTACCACTCCAGTGCAACTATCAACAATTTGGAAATAGGTCTTGATCAATGACACATGTTAAAAACAGTGGAAATACGCATCAGCCCTGGGGGGTGGGGGGAGCTTGGGGGTGTGAAGGGGAAAGTAAGAGCATGAATTATGTAACCATGTTAACTTTTCTAAAAAATATTAATAAATGTTTTAAAAAAAAGGAGTAGTAGGGGAAAAATAATTGGACATGTCCTGTAAAGAGAGCAAGGAATAACAGATGGACAGCCGGAGTGTCACCTTGCTACCTGTAAAATGTTAAGAGCCAGAGGAAGACTTCCAGGATTTTGTGTAGATTATCTGTGGAGGTCTTGCAGGAGCACTATCCAAAAGTCATGGAAGATAAGAAAACAAGGATGTGTCTTGATCTGCATGCGTTAAGAGAAGACTTACATAGATGAGGCATGGAGTGGCAGGAAAGGAAAGATCTGAAAGTCACCCAGCTTTGAAGTACTAACACGTGCATATACAATACAGTTTCAAATAGAAATGGTGGTTTTGATGGATGGAACAGGTGTTTTCCTTATAGACAAACCAGGTTATTAAGGTACAGATAATTTTTCTACTTCTAGTGACATAATTTTAAAGCTGGCCATCTGTATTTATTAGTTATTAAGTGTTTATTAATCTTATGCTATGTGTCAGATGCTAGAACAAAAATGGGGGGGGGGTAAAAAGACAAAAATGAAACAGTCTTTATCCCCAGAGACTTTACATTCCAGTGGGGGAGCTAACATGTTCAAATACCAGAAAATTTAGAAAAATACAGGATAAATATAAGGTAATTAATAATATAAGATAACTACCAGTAAGGGATATTAGGAAAGACTTCTTGTATAGGATCTGTTTAAGATAAAGTTTTAAAGGAGGTGGGTGTGAAGAGACAAGGTATTTGGGCATGGAGGAATAACTAATGTAGGCACGTGGAAACAGGAGATGAGATGTCATATATGGGGAATATTGAGAAGTTCAATTTATCTCAAACCGTAGTCCCTGTGAAGAAGAGTAATACAAAATGCCTGGAAATATAAATTGGTGCCAGGTTGTGAAGGGTTTAAATGCTTTAAAAAAAGTTTCTGTTTGAACCTAGAAGTAATAGGGAGCCAGCAGAGTTTATTGAGCAGAAGAGTGACATGGTCAGACCTTTATTTAGGAATAAGGCAGTTACTGGAGAGGGAAGAGATTTGAGTTGGGAGAATCCATCAGGAGGCTATTTTAGTAGTGCTGGCCAGAAGTGCTAGGGACTGAATTGCAGTGGTGGTCATGCAAATGGAGAGAAAAGGATGGATAAGAGAGATGTATAAAGAACATGTGAAAGGGTTTCTATACTTCATTTGGTGTCTATTATTAGCTTGTACACATCATACCTGAAAATGCCCGTATGCTTTAGAAAATTGTTGCCATTTCAGTTTGCTGCTTAATGGCATATCAGTCTATTTGGTGTCTATTGGGAGTTCTTTTAGCCTGTAAAAAGGGGTGTTTGGAAATCAAACATTTAGCCTTGGGTACAACAACAACAACAAAAAGCACTTTTCTAGGTTCGGTAAATAACATTTGATTTACATGATGCCAGTCAGTCAGTTAACAAGCTTTTATTAAGATCTTATGATATGCTGGGCACTGTGAGAAGCCGGTTGGTATTAGGTCACCAAAATTTATAGTGAGTCCAGTTAGTAGCTTCCTGATTTTTTTAGGTTTTATTCAGCCTCATGTGAGTATGATCAAAAGATGCAGGTGATGGCAATAAGGCAGGATCTGAGTGCCTGGACTTGTGCTCTGCATATAATAGATACTCAATAAATGTTAAATTTGTTAATTGCTATGGGTGACTGTTTCTATTTTCTTAATCTGGTGATACAGGAAACCAATAAGGAGTTGTAGAAAGGAGAGGTTTGGGACAAATGAGAAACCGCATCATGTAGTGAATAGAATTACTGGTCTTGGAATGAGAATAGCTATGTTTGTGTCTTGGCGGTAAAACTATCTGTGTGACAACCTGTGTGGGCAAATTAGTTAACCAGTCTGAGACTTGTCGCCCTTTCCTCTAAATGGGGTTGATGATAGTACTTTCACTATCTACTTTAAAGGGTTGCTGTGAAGAAAGTGCTTTGTAAACCTTAAAGCACTGTATAAAATGTGAGTTATTATAGAAAAAAATGTGAGCTATTATTATTACTGGAAGAGACTGATTAAAAATTTTACAGTCCGAAGAAAAGTTTCATGATCCTATTTGCATATGCCTGAAATAGAATATCATGAATAAATGACTCACTATGCGAAAGTTTTAGAAGGATGTGAAAACAAAAGGAATTTGTGGAACCATTTGGTGGGGGATGTTTATTATTAGTTCAACTTTGAATGGCAGTTTGGCTTGTATTTGGCCATTTTATTTTTAATTGTGCCATGTTAAGCCAAGAATAAGATCAAGATAGACTTTTGTAAAAGTTAACCACACTCTCAGTTACAATGCGTGTAATATAATTTGACCAAAACAATTATTTTATAGAGTGTTGATTGTATCTGAATGATCTCATTCTTTATTAATCTTAGCATGGTGGAGGATGGGCTAACTTTGTAAAGAGCCCTGTTCTGCCACCAGATGCCTTTATGTAGCCTCCATTGTTAACAAGAACCACTGGAAAGTTTCAGAGTTCAGTACTAATCCTATGTCACAATAATAAATCATAGTTAGTAGCAATGGCATGGTTAGAAGATGACCTTTATTTGAACATATTTTACGTTTTAACTGCAGAGATGTCTTCATTCCATATTTTAGATTGCGTGAGAGTTTGTTGACTGTTCTACAGCAATGATGTAGATTTTAAAGTTAGCTTCTTCACTCCAATCCCTCTAAACTTATTTTTAGACATATTTGGTAAACATGATCCTAACAGAAAATTTCTGAATTTTCCACTTTCATACTGAATTTTAATTAATAACTACCATGGAATTTGTGCTTGCATGAATTTTTAAAAGATCCTTTAGTTTTACATTACTTCGATTTCTCAAAATATTCTTTCAAACCTTCCCTGGAGATCCATCCTTTGTAATAAAGAGTAAAAAAATAGTGAGAAAAAGTAGTTTGACAAAATAATTATGATATCATTATAGTCTAGCAGAATTTGGAGCATCATTCTGAATCATAGTTTTCTACTTCTGCTAGAAAGGAGGAAGGTTTATTTTCTTATCCTTGGGAATAAGTATGATCACCATAATTATACAATGTTCAGGTTTTTTCTCTGATTTTTTTTGGCACTGCATATATTATTTTCCTGATAAATTCAACACATAATATAAATCTCTGAATTTTTCATGCCCGTTATTTCTTATCCATGTGATAATATTCTATTACATTCATATATATCACAATTTGTTTATCCAATCCCAAGCTGATGGACATCAACTGTATTTTCAATTCTTTGCTCCTTCAAAAAGATCTGCTAGGAATATTTTGATGTACATGGGACCTTGGGTGAATAAAGTTTTGAAAAGAAGCCTCTGTATACAGAGGCTACTTTTAACGTAGCCCATCCTCATCTCCCACCATTGCTTTTGTATAGTTCTTGTCCCCACACCTGGAGTGTGTTTTCTCTTCATCTCTGCCTGTTCAAATTGATAGCTTCCTTTAAAGTTTGACTTTTGGGTCATGGTCTGCAGGAAAGCTTTCCTGATCACTTTAGTCGTTCGTTTTCTCTTTCTTCCTCAGACTATCATGCCTATGCTTATTTGTTTATATGTTATATTCTCTTAGCTCCTTGAGTAATAGCAGCTAATAACCTAAAACTTTTTATAGCCCTTTTAGGTTCACAAAATGCTTTACATATGTTATTATTCTATCTAGCCTGATCTTTTGTGCATTGTAGGTACTTAGAAAGTGTTAATTGGATTGGATCAGATTTCTGGGTGATTTGGAGTTATAATTGCTTACTTTACCAATTGAAATATTTGTAGATATCAGAGCTCTAAAGTCAAGGAAGAAAGAGTAAAGTTCTGATATGTTTTTATAAACAAATCTTGCATTGTAGGATTTTACTTGTTCTTTTTATACTGAGAGCAACTTGCCAAATAGAGTGAAGTGGTAGCAATGATAAGTGGGAAACTGTCTCTTGAACTGCCAGTTTAGCCACAGGTCCTGGCTACAAATCTTTTTTTTTAACTTATGATAGGATAATCTTATCTCTAAAAAAAGAGTCATTTCACTGATGGAACTGAAGTTTAGGTACTTTCTCAAGTTATCTGCTTTTGAAATAGCGAAGTCTCACTACTCAATGCTCAAACTATTGATGTGTCTCTTATAAACAATAACTTTCCACTGTGTCATGTTTATACCCTATTCTATTTCTATCATAATAGGTGATATAGGATTCCCAATCCATCGAAAGCAATTATTAAGCATCTACTCTGTGTCACCCACTGGTAGATGCTAGGGATACTGTAAGAGCACAAACAACTTACCTTATCTTAAGTTTAAGTCACCTATTTCAGGGTTGACTCATATATTTCAATACAAAGACAAAAAAGAAAAAAAAAAGTTCCTGCTCTGAAGGCACTTACATTTTGTCCTAGAGAAGATTTCATATAGATATAGATATGCACAATATCAACCTATCTATCTGTCTCTCTAATATGTATTATAAAATAAATAAAAAGTAATTTAGCAAGTAGGTGGCACTAGTATCAAGGAAAGTCTTGTAAAGCATTCATTGGAGGTGGTATTTGATCTGATCTTTGGAGGAAATCAAGGATTGCAAGGGATGGAGGTGAGGTGGGGTTGCCTTCTTGTCATGGAGGACAATCTCGGCAAAGGCATGGAATAAGCCAATGGAACTGCCAGTGTGAGGAGAAGCAAGAATGAAGAAAGCAATATAAAGTAAGGCTAAAAAGATAGGGTGGAATTAGGTTGTGAAAATCTTTAACTGTGAAATAGGTGAGTTTATAATTGACCTAATCATTGGGGAACCACTATATTAAGTAAGGGAGTGACATGGTTAGACTTCTATTTTGAGAAAATCCCACATAACTGTATGATGGCATGATTGTGACTTCAAAGATTTTCTTATCTTCTAAGTAAGATTGAAAAAAAAAAGTCCTGTATCATCCACTTACCAAGTAAGAATAACATTTCATTTTTATATTGCACTTTGGGGTTTCCAAAATGCTCTCTTTACAACAGTCTTTTGAAAAGAGTAATGCCAGTGTTGGTAGTCATGTTTTACAGATATGGAAACTGATTAGGGAAAGGAATAATCATTTACATAGGTGTATGTGCCAGGCTCTGTGCTAAACATTTTACAAATATCATCTCATTTGATCCTCCTAATAAACCAGAGAGGGAGGTGTTATTATTATCCCTATTTTGGAATTGGAGAAAACCGAAGCAAAAAGGTGAAGTGACTTGATCAGGGTCATATATTTAGTAACTGTCTGAGGCTGGATTTGAACTTGGGTGTTCCTGACTACAGGTCCAGTACTCTATTGGAACCCAGTTGCCCCAAGTATAAGTTATTTGCCCACAGTCTCACAACCAGCAAATATCAGAACTAAAATTGAAATCTTGTCCTAAGTCAAGCACTATTTACATTGCTTTTCCATTCTTTTGGAGATTGAAGAAAGTTTCACATACCCAAAAATGGAAAGTAAACCTAAAGGGATAAAAATCTTTACTGGATGGCAGGAGGTTGAAAGCTGAGGCTTAAAAAGTTTTCATGAAATAATGAAATACTATATTGTTGGCACAACATTTCCTTCAAGATTAAATTAAACACTTTTCTGTTTTGGAAAATTTTCAAAGCTATGCTTGGGATTAGAGAACTCAAGTTAATATACCACTTCACTAGAAAATGAGTTGGAGGATATTTTGATCAGAAAAGACTGCTTAACTAGATGATATTCTTCCTAGTCTAAATAGAAGGAAATAATTTGGAAAAGTCTCACAAAAAGCTATTTTCAGTCTGAGAATTGTAATGGAACACTTGGAAATTTTCATCTTTTCCCTGAATAGGAAAAGTGTTTTATTTTCAGAGCTGAAGAATGCTACATGATATTCCAAAAATCTGTGCCCATGGAATAGATCCGATGTGCTAAATTTTTTTAGAGGAAGCACGGTTTAGTACAGGAATGACCAACTGGCCAACTTTTAAAGATAGAAATGAGGGAAGGGAAATGCAGATGTACTGTAGCATATACCTTGTTGGATCAGAAATTTAAAATGACAGTGGCCTTGGTTAGGCAACACAGCAATGAAAATTCAGTCAGAATGATATGATTTAAGGTGTGTAGAGACAAAGGACTATTTATTCAAAGGACTGTTTTTATACAGTAATGGCACTAGATGACCACCTGATTTAGTCACCATAGCAAATCAGATATGATGGTTTCAACTTTCTCTCATTACTGGAATGATAAACAGAATATCTAATTCTGCTTTCTTGCTTCTGTCTTTCTTACTTATTTCTTACTTCCTGACATCATACACATAGGATTGTAGAGTTTACATCTAGAAGGAATTTTTGATGTCATCTAGTCCAAATGCTTATTTTATAGATGAGGAAATAGAAGTCCAGGGCAAAAGGAGTCAGGATTTGAACCCAAAGCATTAAATAGATAACTTCCCACTAGTCACAGAAGAAGAAATCTCCTCTGTTTAGCTTTATATTTTTTAAATTTTTTATATACTTGCTGCCTCATTCACTAGAATATAATATATGCTTTTTTAGAATAGGATTATTTCTTTCTTTGTATTTATATCCCCAGCCTGGCATATGCCTGGGACATGGTAGGTGCCTAATAAATTCTTGTTGATTGAGTTATCTCAAATGTTACTAAGGATTAAAAATTTCCCTTGACCTACTTTTGAGATTGTGTTCTTCATTGTCTTTTCACAGCATAGGACATTGTTAATTATTCACTTCTTCTGGCTATTCTGCCTTCTCTTGGCTTCAGGGACACTGATTTAATTAAATTCAACAAAACAGTTATTAAACCACTACTATGAGCAAGACACTGTACTAGGGACCATGATTACAAAGAAAAACAAAGCAGTCTTTGCACTCGAAAGATTTATATCCTACTATTACTATTAATTGAATTGATTCTCATCTCTCTTTTTACAAAGTGTTTTCCAGGGTTCATTATCCTTGGTTTTATTGATCTTCTAGGTTCTTGTATATAGGTCTTCTTCACATCTATATGTGCCAATATTTTCTTTGAGATTGTCAACTTCTTGAGTTTGTTTAACATTTACTATGAAGAGCCTGTGATGCCATGAAAAATAAATGTTTACTATGGGTATTTTCTTCACTGTGGTGATCATGATGATCACTCATTTCAACTAGTGGTTTACTTACTTATTTTTTGGAAAACAAACACAAGTGGTTCACTTCTTTAAATGCACTTCATGCAAACTGAAAACATCCAAAATAAATGTTTAAAAAACAAAATCATGAAAGATTCATAATGGGGGCAGTTCGGTGGCTCAGTGGATTGAGAGCTCAAATATGTCCTCAGATATTTCTTAGCTGTGTGACCCTGAATAAGTCACTTAATCCCCATTGCCTAGCCCTTACAGTTCTTCTGCCTTGGAACCAATACACAATATTGATTCTAAGACCAAAGGCAAGGGGTTTTTAAAAAATTCATAATGGTAGAGTGAGGGTGACATCTATTTTAGCCCTGGGGATGTCAAAGTGGCTTTCCCAGTTCAGCATATACATGGCTGAAATGCAGAACAATTTAAACAGGGAGAGGTGGGAGTGGGGATCCTAAATGTTGTTGAGCTTCAGAAGTCAAAATTCCCTATGTTCCTTCTCTTGGATTCTTTTCTCTCCAGTTTGTGGGCTTTGAACACCAGAATTCTAAAGCTCATTTGAATGAACCTAAGAGTAATCATTTCCCTTCAGAGTTAGGAGGCTACCTGTCTGGAGGTTTTGTTAGTGGCATAAAGAAGTCTAAGATCCTTACTTTCCTTTGCAGCTAAGCTATACTTATTTCAATGTGTTAGTAGAAGTTCCATCCAATAAACATCAAATTAACCTCAATTAAGCAATTTCCGATGTAAGTATATACATACATATAGCTGATTCAGAGGTTTTGGAAGAGGGTGGGGTGTTAGATGAATGTACAAGTTCAAAAATAGCCATAGGAAGCTCTCGATTCATATGATCTTCTTTCTTGATTAAAAAGAAGCCAATACTTTATTTCTCTGCCAGAGATGAGTTGCATTATGTAATAACTAATAGTTTCAGTGTCCTGTGTCCCATTCATTTAAGCCAGTCAAATTTGGCCACTTTTAAGAGCACTATATTTCTGAAACAATGGTCAAAATAGATTTTAAAACCTTATGTGTTAGAGTCAGCCCCCTACCTGCTGTTTTCGCCTGCTTCCTCATTAAAAGCCATGTTTATGTAGATAGTCTACTCTGCTCATGATGTGATGTGTAGGGGGAAACTTTAGAACACTATTCTCTTTCATGAGGATTTTTGTACCCATCAAGAGCATTAAATTGACCATCTGAGAACTCCTAGCACTACAAGAATAGTATCTGTCTCCTTGAACTGTAAAGTTACATACATAGCTCAGGACTTATACCTAAGGGTCCATTCATTTTTAAATCTAAAAGCTTCAAAATCTCTCTTCATTGGTAAGTTGAAATTACACTTTAAGTCAGTGTGAATAAGTGCTAACTCAGTTTATTTCTTGAATGGAGAACATATGCTTGACTAGAAGAAATGTTATGTTGTCTTTACTCTCTCTCTTTTATTTCTCTCAACAAAAATTAAATCCTTTAAGACAAAAGTATATGTAAACAGATTTTTTAAAAATGTAAATAAACTTTTCTTTTTACTCAACAAAAATTTGCTTTCTCTCCTTCCCTACCCCCAATAAAAAAGAAAGCACAAAACCTCTATTATAGTCAAAGAAAACAAATTTCTGCATTGGTTATATCAAAAAATTAAAATATAACAAGACAAAAAAATTTCATTTTCCACTGTTTCATCTTTCTTTAAGGAGGTGGGTAGCATGTTTCCACTGCTTTTTTAATTAGTTCTCTGGAATCATGGTTGGTTATTATGCTGAACAAAGTTCCTAAAGTTTTTCAAAGTTTTTTGTGTGTGATTATAATACTATTGTCATTGGATAAATTGTTCTCCTAGTTTTACTAATTTCACTCCTACATCAGTTCATATAAGTCTTCCCAAGTTTCTCTGAAACCATCCTCTCCATTTCCTTTTAAAATTTCTCTTCACTCCTGAACCAGTTTTATTCAGTGTAAGATCATAGCAAAAAAAAAGGCATTAAATGACTTACATAATTACTATGAATTATAAATTTTATTAAGAGCAATTCATTAACTTGAGTGATTGCAGTTCTTTATAAAGAGATGAATCATATAGACTATCTACTTTTGCATGCTGAAGTGGTTTGTCATTTGAGAAGTAACATTTTGAAAGCAGTGTATGGAGTGTATGAGAAGTTGAAACATTTTTGAAATGGAAAGATTTAAGATTTATGATGAAAATAATGGTAAAGATTTTGGTTTTATTGAATGCTTTTTCAATATAATGGAATCAGATATGATTCTACAGGACTCTGACTACAGTTTTCAATTTTGTGATAATATATGTATGTATATATATATATATAAAATTTGAAGGGGGCAGCTGGGTAGCTCAGTGGATTGAGAGCCAGGCCTAGAGACGAGACGTCCTAGGTTCAATTCTGGCCTCAGACACTTCCAAGCTGTGTGACCCTGGGCAAGTCACTTGACCCCCATTGCCTACACTTACCACTCTTCTGCCTTGGAGCCAATACACAGTAGTGACTCCAAAATGGAAGGTAAGGGTTTAAAAAAATTTTGAAAGTTGGTGGAAGTGTACACAAAAAATAATTATCAAATGTACAATGGAAAGAGCATGGACTTCCTACCCAAAGGAGCATGTTCAGATGCCCTTTCTGATGGTTATTTTCTATATGACCCGAGGCAGTTAAAAAAACAAACAAAATAACCTTTCTGACGCTTACCCAATCCATAAATGAGAGAATTGAACATCCATGTCTTCATCCATAAAATGAAGGAATTAGATTCAGGTCCATTTCAGCTCTAAATCTTATGTTACTCTTTTGCTATGAATCCTCAAACTCATCACACTTGAGTATGGGAAGCAGCCAAACTATTATTTGTGACCATTTGGGTACATTTTAATCCTCATTGACTATGGTCTATCAGAAACAGAAGACATTTGTGGATTGTTTAATAACCAAAATAACAAAATTATTGACATTGGTGAAAAAAAATATGTGTGACAACCTTCAAATTTAGAATTGTGAGCATATTTAATTGAATAAAAACCATCAATTTTTTAATAAAAAGAGACCACATATTTTACTCCATAAAAAGGCAATGAAAATATTGTTGCCTTTTTTCACTTATTAAGAATTAAGATGGCCAACCCCTCTATGCTTTCGCCATGTTGTATAAATTTCATTCATTTCTTCCCACAAATCCTCCACAGAAGGGTCATATAATGCTCTGAGGCCCTTGTTTTCCCCCTTCTGTTTTTATATTACTTAGAAGATAACAATAAAGTCTTTTGACCATCCACCTGTTCTTTTCTCATTCTCATTATGTGGACAATCCCCTTTGATGAAGACTTTTATTTTTCATGTACAACAATCCTAAGTTGTTGATTTATTTACATTTTATACTAGTCAGCAATAATGATAGAATTATTAGTAATATCTGAAGGGTAAATGAGTATGCACCTTCAACAAATATAGGTAGGTTGTAATTCTCCTATCCTTTAATAGATGACCATTTAGAATTGCTTTTGCCAAAAGTTCCATCACCTGGAATCCCATCTCCTGGTGGTGAGGCTCTTTGAACTTATCAAAGCTATTATTTATAAGATAGGGCCATAGTAGATCAGTGGTGGGGCAGTGGCTAGAGTATTGGACTTAGAGTCAGAAAAGCTTACCTCTATTAATGTGTGACCCTGAGCAAATCACATCATTTCTTCTATGCCTCAGTTTCTATAACTCTAAAATGATGAGACTGAATCCTATAGACTCCAAGGTCCCTTTGATATATATAAATCTATGATTTTGTGTTCATCAGGCTGTATTCAAAGCCTTTCGTGCCAGCACTTGAACTTCATTACCATAGTGTCTGAGAATCCAGTCACCCGAAAAGTCACCAGAATAGGATTTAATCGGGAAAATAATTACAACTTCCACTGAATATACTACTTAATAGTAACAAAGCACTTTCCTCATGATAGCCCTGTAAGCTAAATTGTACAAATGTTTCTTCTTTCCATTTTCTAAATGAGAAAACAGATTCAGGATACACATGTTCCTACTAACCCAGTTAAGTGTTAAGAGTTGGGAATGAAATCTAGTTTTTCTGATTAAATCCAATGTTTATTTCCCTCCTTGAAAGTAGAGGTCATCTTGTTATTGGTATTTGTATTTCTAATGCCTAGTACAAAACCTGGCAGAAATTAAGAGACTGATTTCATCTGAATCTTCAGAATGTTGGAACCAGTCAGATGGCTCAATGGATAGAGTACTGAGCCTTAAAAACCCAAGTTCAGAAAGACCAGAGTTCAAATTTGGCTTTAGACACTCACTAGATTTGTGACCCTGGGCAAGTCACTTAAACTCTGTTTACCTTAATCTACTGAAGAAAGAAATGGTAAACCACTCCAGTATCTTTGCCAATAAAACCACATTCTATGTTATGAAGAATCTGACATAACTGAACAACACAACAACAAAATTCAGAATGTCAGAGTGGTTGAGCTGCTCAGATTTCCTATGTGAATTTTAATTTAAAAATCTTTTACAATAATGTATTTATTCATGTTGGAAAATATCATAATGCTATTACATTATTAGTACAGCTAATTGTCTAACAACCCATGGTGGAGTACGGGGGAATTTCCTTTGGGACCTAGCCCTAGGATGGTAATGATAATGCTTAATAAGACAGATAACAAGAAGGATGACTTTCAAGTGTTCAGAGGTGCAGAGTGGCAAGATAATAAAGGATATTTGTTATGGCATGTCCCCCCCCCTTTTTTTTTAAAGAAAGAATGACCAAAAAGTCATCCCAGAAAGTATTGGTTTTGAATTTCAGCAGAGAAACCCAAACCTTAGGAACTGAGATAAAAACCTTTATGACTGTGAATAAGAAGAACAAAGCTTAAAATCCACCTAAGAATTGCTTCAAGATAAGTGTATTTAAGAGTAGTGTGGAAATTCTCCAAACATCAACCATTTAACTGAAATAAATTTGATATCCATTGGCTCTGTTCACAATAATCAGAAAAAAAAGTAATTCTAGTTATAAAGGGTAAGGGATGGGGATGGAGAGTACCAGGAACAGGGCCACTGACTGCTTGGCAATCAGTAAGGTAAAGCAGGATATTTCAATGGGTCCCAAAGCCACTTCCATAGCTCTGGGGCTGCTCAAGGCTAGTGTGAAAGGTTCTCATGCAGGAACATTTGCTAGGTTAAATATTCAGCATGCATCATAATCAGTTTAATCCTGACGTTTCTTATGAAGACCTAGAAACCAAAGCAATTCTAAGCAACACAAAGCCTTGAGAAACTGAGTCACTTGAACAGGTTTGTAATGTCAGGTGCTGTGCTTGAACCCAAATAGAAGCTTCATGCAAGATCAGCTAAACAATCTCAAGCAATAAGAAATTTCTTGGAGTTTTGCATTCTTTTCCTCAGACAGCTTTATTTGATTCTCAAGAGAAAAGTATGTCGTAATGATTAGAAGATTTGGTAGTAAACTTTTAAAACTCTCAACCACATTCTTTTTCTATGTCTTAGAAATGAATTTTTTAAAATTCAAAATCAGTTAAAGAAATATACTCTGACAATTAAAATTTAAGACATTTTGTAATTTTTAGTTTTTTTAATTAACAATCTATTTTTAGTTTCTCCTCCTTTTTCCTTCCCCCATTTACAAAAAGAACAAG
Source organism: Gracilinanus agilis (assembly GCF_016433145.1). NCBI lineage: Eukaryota > Metazoa > Chordata > Mammalia > Didelphimorphia > Didelphidae > Gracilinanus > Gracilinanus agilis. The sequence goes on along the minus strand of NC_058132.1, from coordinate 275,873,162 downwards.
AAATACAACTCTGGTAACAAATATATATAGTCCAATAAAACAAATTTCTGTATTGGCCACTTGTTTAAAAAAATATTCCAAGAGTCCATCCATCAGTCCAACCATTACCTCTATTTCAGAAGTCTATGTTTTATCATGTCCCCATAATCCCTCTTGCATTTGTTATTTTCCAATTTTTAAAACTTTGCCAATCTTATCTGTGTGAAATTGCTTTAATTTGCGTTCCTCTAATTACTGGGGACTTGGAGATTTTTTTTAAGTGGCTATTTGTCACTTTGATTTATGGTTTGGTTCCTCTGAAATTGTAATTATTCATTGGATAGTAGAGTTCTGACAGCTTTCAAAATTGTTTTGTTGTTGTTGTATAACTTGTTCTCTGGGTTCTGCTCAATTCATTCTACCTCAGTTCATAAAATCTTCCTGGTTTCTCTGAAACCTTCTGAAAAGCATCATTTTAGTACAATAGTATTAGTATTACAATACATTGATAAATCATAATTTGTTCACTCATTACCCAATTGATGGGAACCCCCCACCCCATCTTCTAGTTCATTAACAAAAGGAAAAGAAATGCTGTAAATTGTTTTGTACATTTGGGTCCAATTTCTCTTTCAATGATCTCTTTGGAGTTTAAGTCTAACAGTAGTATCACTGAGTTAAAGTGCATGCACAGTTTATCAACTTTTGGGTCATAGTTCCAAACTGATTTCCAGCATGGCTGGAATAATTTTCATAGCTCCACCTATAATACATTAACATGTCAGTTTTCCTACAGCCCCTTTGGCATTACTAATTTTCATTTTTTTGTAAACTTTGCCAATCTGATGGGTGTGAAGTCGTTTTGATTTACATTTCTCTCATTATTGGTAATTTGGAGCATTTTCTTCAAGTGGTATTTATTGCTTAGATTTCTTCCTCTAAAAGCTTTCTAGTCATATCTTTTGACTACTTAATCAATTGGGGAATGACTTCTAAGACTGCATGAAATACATCTGTTCCTCTTAAGTATCTTTGTCAATATATTCCCTTTATATATTTTAAATTAATTTATTAGTTTCTTAAGTGTTTGCTAAGAGCTACTGATTGGAAAAAGAAGATCAGCACTGTCATGAGCTCTCAAGAAGTGAATAAATTCCAGATGGCCTACTCTAACTTGCTGAGGGCCAAAATGGATGGACTAAAGAAGAGAGACAAGGAGAGCAAAGCCACACAGTGAGGGGCACTTAGATTCCTGTTTTATTTCACTATTTAAATAGAACTCTGAAGATACTTGGCTGGAAATACTTTAAGGCTGAATGGCTTCATGTCAGGGGGAGAGGGTGTTATTTAAATGGTGGATCATCATTCAATACTATTTCAATTAATTGCAGATTTAATGTTTACAAGGGAAGCTATGATTAAAAAAGAAAGAAAGACCTACTCAAGTTATGTATGTATTATATTATATGTGGTGTCCTCCAAGGCTTACCCCCTCTACACTTTGTAGTATACCTGGCCTATGTTTTGTTGAAGTCACTTTAGCAGTCTGTGTGAAGAGAGCAATGTGTTATTAAATCTATAATGTGTCATTAAATCTACTTTAAAAAATTGTTAGTTTATTAATTTATTAATTTATTAATAGTTTACTAATTAGTTTATTAAACTTAAGGGCATAACTGAAAGGTTTTGAGCATTTAAGAAAATGTAACTGAAAGCATTGTTTTCAAAGAAGTCAACATAATTCATATTCCCAACCTTAGTGTTACCTCCGACTCTTCTCTCTCATAGCTAGTCAGTAAACAAATTCTATTGATTTAAAATTTTCTCTTTGTCTTGTATAAATTATCTTCCCTTTTTTTCCCCAACCTAGTGCCAGGGCCCTCATTATTACCAGACTTTGTTTTAATTTCTTGTGTAATAGGATTTTCTAAAAGGCCTCTATGCTTATTCTCTCCTTGAATCATCAATCCTTTACAGCATTGCCAGGTATATCTTCTTTATGATTAGGTTTCAACGTATCTTTTCTGACAAGCAATTGTTGTTGGCTTCCTATTGCCTAACTAGTTGTTGGCTTCCTTTTCCTGCCACTCAAGGTACCTTGTACAACTTGGCACCACCTCACATTTTTAGCATTGTCTCATTTGGCTCTGACCAGATGTCATTATTCTCTGCCATTCGATGAAGCCATGATATTCTTTTAAGTCCATGCCTTTTGTTGTTCCCTATCTATGCCTGAATTGTCCTCACTCCACTTATTTTCCCATGAAAGCTCCCCCCACCCCACCATCTAGCCTACTCCAAGAAGTCTTCCCTTGGTAATGACCTTCCCAGTCACACTTCTTTTAGTGTTTGCCTTGCAACTATTGTGAAATATTGTATATTATAGTTATTTGTGTTTGTGTCCCTATGAAGCTGTAACTTTTGACCATGCCCTATCCAGACTCTACCTTTCCCCAGTGTACTATGCCACATAGAGTGCTTAATAAATATTTGTTTGTTGTTGTTGTTGTTGTTGAGAGTACCTCCAAGTTCTTTCAAATAAGGTTCAGAAAAGTCTATTATAAGTAAAGCTTTGATTACTTGGCAAATGAGGAAAAAAACAAAAGCATTCAATGAGATCATTTATTTAGTGTTAGAACAAAGAAATTATTGAATTTTCATTAGAATTCCTCAGATTTTTTAATAAGAGAATTTTTTAGTGCCAAACATTTCTTTTCTTTTCTTTTTTCTTTTTTTTTTTTTTTTTTTTTTTTTTTTGCATTTCCACTGGTTTTATTATGTGTGGTCAGTCAAGACTTATTTACACATTATTGATTTACATGGGTGTGGTCTTTTCAGGTCTACATCCCCAATCATGCCCTCATCAACCCATGTGTTCAAGTGGTTGTTTTACTTATGTGTTTCTACTCCTGTAGTTCTTCCTCTGAATGTGGGTAGCGTTCATTACCATAAATCCCTCAGAATTGTCCTGAGTCATTGCATTGCTGCTAGTATAGAAGTCTATTACATTCGATTTTACCACAGTATATCAGTCTCTGTGTACAATGTTCTTCTGGCTCTGCTCTTTTCACTCTGCATCAATTCCTGGAGGTCTTTCCAGTTCACATGGAATTCCTCCAGTTTATTATTCCTTTGAGCACAATAGTATTCCATCACCAATATATACCACAATTTGTTCAGCCATTCCCCAATTGAAGGGCATACCCTTGCTTTCCAGTTTTTTGCCACCACAAAGAGCACAGCTTTAAATATTTTTGCGCAAGTCTGTTTATCTATGATCTCTTTGGGGTACAAACCCAGCAATGGTATGGCTGGATCAAAAGGCAGGCATTCTTTTATAGCCCTTTAAGCATAGTTCCAAATTGCCATCCAGAATAGTTGGATCAGTTCACAACTCCACCAGCAGTGCATTAACGTCCCAATTTTGCCACATCTCCTCCAACATTCATTACTCTCCCCTGCTATCATTTTAGCCATTCTGCTAGGTGTGAGGTGGTACCTCAGAGTTGTTTTGATTTGCATTTCTTTAATTATTAGAGATTTAGAACACTTTCTCGTGTGCTTATTGATAGTTTTGATTTCTTTATCTGAAAATTGCCTATTCATGTCCCTTGCCCATTTATTAATTGGGGAATGACTTGATTTTTTTATACAATTGATTTAGCTCCTTGTATATTTGAGTAATTAGACCTCTGTCAGAATTATTTGTTATAAAGATTTTTTCCCAGTTTGTTGTTTCCCTTCTGATTTTGGTTGCGTTGTTTTTCTTTGTACAAAACCTTTTTAATTTAATATAATCAAGAGTAGAGAAAATTACAAAATGTAAAATAAATAATTTTGATTATATTAAATTAAAAGTGCCAAACTTTTCAGTTTTAGCTAAGGACACTGAGGTTGCAAGACGGTCTGTAATTCTTCCATGGTTAGAGAGCTATTTGTCAGAGAACTAATGTTTTCTACAGTGGGCTGTGTTTTAGCCTCCTATGAACAAGTCATTTCAATTTCACCAACACTTACTGAGTTCCTACTATGTACAATGCTAATAACCACATGATTCACGAAGATAAAAATATGATAAATAATGCTTGTGTCCAGGGAGGATATAGTCTGAACAGATAAGCCAGTATCAGATAATTTAAGTAGACAGAGAGCACACTCTTGCAAATACAACAATAATAATAATAATAGTAATAATAATAATAATAGCTAACATGTATAAGGTGCTTATATGCTGGGCACTGTTAGAAGTGCTTTATAATTATTATTTCATTTAATCCTCCATGCAAACCTTGGAGGAAGGTGTTATTATTATCCCCATTTTGCAGAAGAGGAAACTAAGACCGACAGGTTGAGTAACTCAGCCAAGGTCACACAGCCAGTAAATGTCTGAGGCTGGATTTGAACTCCAGTCTTTCTGACTCCATGTCCAGTGCTCTGCCCATTGTACCACCATCAAAAATTAAAAGATAGTCTGCTCCCAGCCACATTGTCTTATTTAATATTCCCATGCAAACACTTGAAGAGAGTTTAGTACAGTGGACAGAGAGTTTGCTGGCAGATCAGGTGCTGCTTGGGTCACATACTAGTCCTGTCTACTGTGATTGAGTCATTTCAACTCTTTTAGGCTGTCATGTATCACTTGGTAAAAGAAGTGACTCCCAGGAAACTTTTCACGTGAATGAAAATCAGTTCTGGATCACTTTTCTTACCTCCTCCATCCCTCGTTTCTAAAATAAAAATTAAAAATAAATACCAGATTCACTCCATTTTCCAGAAAAGGATGCTGTGTGTGTGTGCATGTGAATATCCTTCTGTTAGAAAGTATTTACTACATTAATAGCCTTCTATTCCCATCTGTGATCTGGTGATGACCCTTGGCTCCCATAGCCCCTGTCAGTAGAGTGCATGTTATGTTAAGTCCTACCTACATAGGAAGGCTTGAAATTTAGGCTGGGTAATGGATTATGTGTCTGTTGTCTGATTATTAGCCTAAAAGTTAGCCACTAGGCAGTAATTTTTTGGGGTGGTCTAGCAAGCTATTAAATCATTTACTTTGATATGGAAAGGTTGGAATTGGCATTAGAGAAAAGAGTACCAAAATCACTAAAGCCACGTCATTTTGGAGAAGAAATTGGCAAATAGTAATAGTGTAAATTGAGTTTTATGACTAGTTGACTAGCATTTTTCATAAAAACAAAATTGAAATTGTGTTGTGTAAAACCTTTTTAAGTTGGGAAAATTGGAATTTGCATTTTACAATCATAGGGTCAGAGATTTAGAGATGGAAGGGACCTTGAGACCATCTAGATCAGAATTCTTAAGCTGGGGTCCATAGACTTCCCACACCAACACCACCACCAAAGATACATATGTAGATTTCAGGAAATCCATTAGCTAGGTAGTTTTAAAAAATTATACTTTTATTTTCACTGGTCTCTAACTAAGACAGCATTTCTTTGTTATTTAAAAACATAATGATGAGTCTGTAGGCTTTATCAGACTGCTAAAAGCAGTCTGCAATGTGCCCATTTCCCTACCCAAAAAAGTAGTAACCCTTGATTTAGTTTAGATTAGAGCTTCTTAGATTAGAGCTGAAGAAATTGAGGCACAGATAAAATGACCTATCTATGGTCATGCTGGGTTCAAGTAACAGAATCAGAATCCAAACCCAAGTAAGTCTTCTGATTCTATTCTACTGCACTTTTATTTCTTTATCTTATATAGTATGTGACCGATACTACTAATAAATCAGGATGAAAACAATAAAAGTGATGAAAAAAATTTAAGATGGGAAACAGTCATTGTTAATTCCACTGAGTTTTATGCAATTATTTTACCCCTGGGCAGGTAATTCGATGGCAGTAATGGTAGTAATTCCAACTAATCTTATATGAGATTTAATTGATTCTAAATATGAATTTATACTACAGAGATGAAAATGGCAATGGAGCAGTATGTGCCTGTGAAAAATAAACAATTAAGAGTCTCCAAGTGAAAATTCTTAAAGTACAACAATTGATTCATCTTTGTTTTAAAGGGAAGAATTGATGTTGCTGTTCTTACCTTCAAATTGTGTTTCTTTCAAAATAATTTTAAAATCTCACCCAGTCTAGTATATAAAGTTTTCAATTATTTTCTATCCTGATGATACTATTATAAATCAAAATGGTAATCATAATAGCTCTTTAACCTACAGATATTTAGGCTATCAATAGATTGCAAAGAAATATGATGTTTTTAGTATTAATAGAATACAGATTTTCATAGAATAAACAGAGGCTCAGACATGATCTGTAATTACCAGTCATCTCTGAAACACCAAAATACTTTGTGATAAACAGTTCATGAGAAATAAATATTAGGAAATTTTTCTTTGACTTATAGGAGGAAAATGAACTTGTTAATAATTGCTTTTGAGAAATTTAGGACTAAAAAGGTTACTCTATTACAAAAATTAATAATATCTAGCCTTCCTCATTTGCCCAGATTAGAACTGAGGCCTCAACTTGCCCAAGGTTACACAAATTTTCTAAATTTAATTTAGAAAATTAAAGAAGTAGAGGGGACAACTAGGTGGCTCAGTGAATAGAGAGCCTAGCCTATAGGTGAGAGATCCTGGGTTCAAATTTGATCTCAGATACTTAACTAGCTGTGTGGCCCTAGGCAAATCACTTAATCCCTATTGCCTAGCCCATATCACTCTTTTAGCATTGGAACAAGTACTTAGAATCAATTCTAAGATGCAAAGTAAAGGTTTAAAGAGAAAAAAGAAAAATTATATCAAAGAAGCAGGATTTATACTCAAGACCTTGTAATTTCATATGCTACTTCAGTTATTCCTTGGACTTTACCTGAACTTTGTGAATGATAATAGAAACTCAAATTTCTATAACTTCTAAGGATTTATATAGTGCTTCTGCCATAACCATTGCCATTTTCCAAGCGTCAGAGAGATGAAGTCACTTGTTCATTGCTACAGGAGGAAGCAGGAGTGCTGTAATTCAAACCCATGCTTTTGCTTCCAGGTCTTGTGGTCTTTCTAATACCAAAATGCCTAGTGAATAATAATTGGTCCTAGCAAATTTTCCCTTAATTTTAATTTCCATTACTAATCAACTCCGCACTTCTAGAACTGACACAGACAAAATTTTCTCTGACCTGCAGCACTGTGTATGCCTTAGTGGATGTAAGTTAACATGGCAGTTTTAAAATTTTTTTAATTTAATTTTTAATTTTTTCCCCATGGTTACATGATTCTTGTTGTCTTCCTCCCCTCTTCTCTCCTCCATTCTGGAGCTGATAAGCAATTTCACTGAGTTATACATATATTATCGCGTAAGTCCTATTTCCATATTATTAATTTTTGTAATAGAGTAATCTGTTAAAATCAAAACCCCAAATCATATGCCCATATCAACAATTAATAAATCATATGCTTTCTTCTGGAGTTCTATTCCCATACTTCTTTCTCTAGATGTAGATAGCATTCTTTCTCCTAAGTCCCTCAGAATTGCTCTGGATCATTGCATTGCTATCAGTAGCAAAGTCTATCACATTTGATCATCCCATAATGTTTCAGTTACTGTGTACAATATTCCCCTGGTTCTGCTTATTTCACTCTGCATCAGTTCCTTAGAGATCTTTCCAGTTCATTTAGAAATACCATGGCAGCTTTCTTGATTGATATGAATGATAATTATTAAAGAATGGTTGCTATATGATGGGGCTAGATTTTGTATGAATGAATAATGAAGTCATAGAAATAGAACTCTTATTGATATTGCTAAGTAGAAAGAGTCTTGTGTGAAGCATGAAAACTCTTTTTAATGGGAATTTTAATGTATATCTTGAAACTTTATTTTCCACTTCAACAAAACACACTAGTCTGATTTTCAAATAATGTTATCTTTCACCTCTATTTTATGAAAGAGGCAAAAACATTCCCGAGTATTAATGTCTGCCTCTTATTTTGAGTCATTTGGTATTTTTCACATCTTTCAGAAATCCTGAATCTGTGTAATATTCAATTTATGCAACATCACAAATAAATATGGCAGAACCTCCTATAAAGAGGCTCTTTGGAGACTGTGCTAATGTCTATATAGAATGGCATTGTGTAGAAGAGTGAGTCCTGGGTATATGGTCAAGTGAGGAAGCCTTAGATTTAAATTTTTTCACTTGTGTGACTGTGGGCAGATCTTGACCTTTTTTTGTACATTAGTTTTCTTATCTATAAAATAGAAACAGTTGGGGGCAGGTAAGTGACTCAAAGGATAGAGAACCAAACCTGGAGATGGGAGGAAGATGGGAGGTCCTAGGATCAAATGTGGTATCAGATACTTCCTAGCTATATGACCTTGGAAAAATTATTTAACTCCATTGCCTAGTTCTTACTTCTCTTCTGCCTTAGAAGCAATATATGGTTGTGGTTCTAAAATAAAGGTAAGGGTTTTAAAAAATATAGGTACAGTTAAATGATATCTGTATTCCAGGATTGTTGTTAAGATAAATGAGTTAATTATGTAATGCAATTTGTAAATCAATTTGCAAGACTTCAGTTTTTGTAGATGTCAGTTGTCCTCCTCTTCATCCATAGTATTTATTGCAAAGTAAGAGAGTGAATTAACAAAACAAAACCAAAATAGAACAAGTCTTTTGAAGCATTCATCTCAAGATTTATTGTAACATTTCTAAACACTGGGCTTTTTGGAGGGAGGGACATCTCTTTTGGAAATACCTTTAGAGCCTATGGTGTGTCTTTTTGAACATCTCATGGGTGGCACATATTTAACCTGAGTGCAATTTTAACTTTTAAAAACATCCTCAAGGCATTTTGAACCAAGTCTGGTAAAGTAGGTAAAAGTTGTTTGGAGGAGGAAAAAAAAATAGGTGTGACTAGCAAAGTAAAATGCTTAATTTTTTTTCCTGTGTTTCATAACTAACCGAAGGGGCATTTCTATAAGAGGAGCTCCAGAATGTGTACGTGTGTGTGTGTTTATGGAAGTTTTTAGAACATATGACTTCAGAGGTCAACTGCTTTGGAGAGAATGGAACTCCTTTGGATATATAAATTCTGACATGTCTGTTTTCTAATCAGTTTCATTGTTTTCACTGTCACATGTCCCTAGCCATGGATGTAGTTAGATGGGTATGGGAAATAATTTATCTTGTGATATATTGAAATATGTGTATTAGATATTATTTCTAATCCCTGTGAACTCCTTCAGAGCAGGTAGTGTTTTTTGTCTTTCATTCAATCAATAAACATTTATTGAATACATACTATGTGTCAGACACTGTGCTAAGAGCTGGGAAGCAGAAAGAAGCACAAGGCAACCCTTGCCCTCAAGGAGCTTGCAATTTAATGAGGTCCATAACTGGTAAACATACCTACAAAATGAGCAATATACAGACTAAACAGAAAATAATTAACAGAGGGAAGACACTGGGACACTTTTATCATAGTGCCTGACACTTAGTAGGTCTTTAATAAATGTTTGTTAATCAATTGACTGAAAATAAATGTATTCATACATAAGTTTCACATATATACATAAGCATGTAGTATAAGAGATATGTGTATATGTATGTACTCATGTATATGTATAGTGTTACACTAAAATTTGAAAGGCTTTTTTAAGTAATTATTTTTTGTTATTGAGTCATTTTTCAATTGTGTATGATTTTTCATTACCCCATTTGGAGTTTTCTTGGCAAAGATACTGGAGTGGTTTGCCATTTCTTTCTCCAGCTCTTTTTACAAATGAGGAAATTGAGGCAAACAGGTTAAGTTACATGCTTAAGTTACCCAACTAGAAAATGTATGAGGCCAGATTTGAACTCATTAAGATGAGTCTTCCTGATTCCAAACCTCATGCTCCATCCACTGTGCCACCTAGTTACAAGTGGGTACTGCAATGAACATTAACCCTGAAATCATGAACCTTGAGATCTAATTGGAGATCTACAACTTATTAGCTTGGACAAAGTCACCTATTCCCTTAGATCTCATTTCTTCATCTACAAAATGAAAGAATTGGAACAAGAACATCTCTAGAGCTTTTTTTCAGAAATCTGATCCTCAAATGAAAGCTTTAGTTCATACCAAACAAAAAATGCTTCTCATTTTTGCCAGTTGCCTTGTTGTGGGGTGGCTTCCATAGATTTTTTTCTGGCATTGATTTGGGATATTTACCTTTTATGAATATAACAGGATATGTCATTCTTCACGACTTAGTTTTCTCATTTCTTTTATATTCTCTGCAGGAAAGATTTCAAGTCAAGAATCCTCCCCACACATACATCCAGAAGCTGAAAGGCTATCTAGATCCTGCTGTAACCAGGAAGGTAAGATGCATTTGGTTGTTGTTATGGCCCATCCTCAACAGTAGGCAGAATACTTTTGTATTTGAAGAGGCCTTCCTTTTTCAGCACAAATCCTCTGCCAGATCCACCAGAAAATACAGCCTTTTGAGATTTGAAAAAATGAGGAGTGAGGAAAGAGAGAAAAATCTGCCTCCCTTGACAATCCTCATCACTTTAGAATGGCATTTGGGGAGTATTTAGTGGAGAAGGAAAGGAGCTGGGCAGAAGGACTATTCAGGTTTGCAATTTGTTACCATGTCAGTGGGCAAAAGGCAGAGAGCCCAAAGGTATAGCAAAACATGAGAAAAGTATACTTCGCAGAAAGGAAAAATGTTTGTCATGCTCTGGTACCCTTCCAGAGACCTTGAAAATTACTGGGACTTTGTCAGTCCAGCTGCATGTTCATATCCTGTGCTGCTGCTTTTAACAGCCTCTTCCTCTCTCAAGAAGGTGAAGAGAGAATGGCTGATTCCATTCTCAAATCGCTCTCTTTCTTTTGAAACAAGCCCTGCTTTGTTGCAGCCACACAATTAGTTTGGGCAGTTGCCTTGTGGTAAAGTATGTAGCCTGGCACAGCCCTTGGGGCCCTGGATCAATCTTTGGCTGTCTCAGGCAAAGCTGGCTTCCATCAAGATGGGCAAAAAGGCTTTACACCAGATAATGCTTGTTTTCCTGTTGACCTGCTGCCCCTCCCTTTTGTCAAGGCTACAGGGAAATATCTTCAGCTACAAACCCTCTGTTGCTGCCACATGTGACCCAGGAGGAAAAAAAGAGGAAAACCTCACTTGTTAGTTATTGGCTTGAGGACCGTTATCTCTGTGGATTATTGTTCTTGTGCTTTTTTTATTTAAAAAAAAAAAGGAAATCAAATGAGAACAGACTTTGCTCCCTTCTAAAATTTTTTCTGAACTTTTATTTAGAATAACTTATGGTTAGTAAAGGGGCAGGGGAAAACTATGGGTGCTTTTAAAAATTCATTGAGTGCCTATAATATACTAAGTACTATTCTTTTTTTTTTTTTTTTTTTTTTTTTTTTAAACCCTTGTACTTCGGTGTATTGTCTCATAGGTGGAAGATTGGTAAGGGTGGGCAAAGGGGGTCAAGTGACTTGCCCAGGGTCACACAGCTGGGAAGTGGCTGAGGCCAGGTTTGAACCTAGGACCTCCTGTCTCTAGGCCTGACTCTCACTCCACTGAGCTACCCAGCTGCCCCATAAGTACTATTCTTAAGAGACTCCTGGCACAGTGCTTCCCTCTAAGAGATTATGTTCTGAGGCAGCTGAATGGCATGTAGGTGACACAGTGGATCGATTGCTGGCCCTGGGACTGGAGTCAGCAATATTTCAAGCCCAAATACAGTCTGTCTCATACTCTTACTAGCTCTGTGACCTTGGGCAAGTCATATCACTTCTATTTGCCTCGATTTCCTTAACTGTAAATAGAGCTCATAATAGTATCAACTTCCTGAGGTTGTTGTGAGAAACAAATGAGATAATATTTGTAAAGCATTTAGCCCAATGCCTGACACATACTTGGTACTGCAGAAATGCTATCTATTTGTGTCATTGCATAGAAATCACTTATTCTGTAGAGCAGATCAAGTAGAAAGGCTTAGCTGATTTGGTTCCTTAAAGGACTGGGATCAGCAATGTGGAAGCGGACCATGTCTTAAACTGATTGGCTGTGTATTTGTGTGCCTTCTCCCCAAGGGATGGAGCTGGGTGAATTCAGACAGTGTAGAAAGTCAAAGCTAAAAGTATTTTAAAGGAAAGCAACTTTGAAACACTCAAGAACTCTAATCAATGCCCCGCCATGACTCCAGAATGCTGATGGCCCCATCTTCAGCTTGCCGTCCCCGTCTTGGGGTTGAAGAGATTAACTGTAGATGTAGTACGAGATACCCATTTTGGGACACAACAAATACAAATCAAATGAGTTTTGCTTGGCTATACTTATTTGTTACTAAGGAGCACTTTTATTTGGAAGGAGAGAGTATAGAAGAGTGGAGGGGGTAGTGATCTGTATATTAAGAAAGAGATAAGCAATAGGGAAGCTTTTAATATATGTAGAAGAGATCAAAAGGAAGTCTCAAGAAGAGATGTACAAACAGGGCAATGGCGATTCTGCCTCGTTAAATTTATTTATTTTTAAGAAGCTCTATGTTAATAAAAATTGATTAAGGCCACAAATAAAGCACACATTGGCCTAGTACAGTTTTTCTGTTGAAAATTGTCAGTAGCATTTTTTAGAGCCAAAAGTCTCAAATGTGTTGCAAACAATACCTAAGTTGCAGTCCACCAGGGTCAACTCTTTTGAGCCCAGTATCTGGGACTGAAGTTTCGGTACTTTGAGCAAGATGTCAGGTAACTGTAGGCAAAATTGAAACTTGTCCTCCAAGAAGTCTTGACTGTATTCTTCCCAAGCCTGTGAGAGGCCCTGGATCAGAGTAAATCAAATCTCAAAACTAATAATTGAGTGGTTTGCAAATTTCACAAAGTGAAAACATTTTTTTACCCTTGCAACATTTGAATTGAAAACCTATTAAGAAGCACTTGGCTCCCTACCCAGAACTATCATAGGGAGGAAGAAGCTAGGAGGGGTGGGGCTATTCCCATCTGGCTCCCAGCCTCATCATGGGACACTCCTTGAGATGGTTGCTTCCTGCCTGTACTGTAAAACAAAACATAGCAAACAAAACAAATAACAAAGTTTTCCTCTCTAACAAATAAAATCCAGAAGTCAACAACAAAGAAGGTTTGTTTGAGCTGACCTTTGCTCCTGAATTTACCTCCTTGGATAGTGGCTGTTCATTCTGAAATGCTTTGTGGTTGTTGGTCTGTGTTCCATTTTCCCTGTTCATTAATTCAGTGAAAAAAAATTAAATAGACATTGAATTAAACCTCCCTGGTTTTAGTAAGATTTCTGTCAGGATCTGGCAGCAAGGGACACTCAGTTCCACACAACCTAATTGTAATGCTTAAAGCCAAGAAAGAAGGAGATTTTGTTTGGAATAAGGCATGGTTTGCAGTTAAAATGAGTTTAAGATTCTCAGCTGGGTTATAGAGAGAAGGAGAAAAAAAAAAGGAGAAAGAAAAAGATTTCAAACCAGGGCTTTAAATCCCAGCCAGACAGTCTAGGCTGAGCTGCCTCCATTTAACTGTCCTTGGAGTCATAGAATATTTCATTCATTAATCTTTGGTTCAAATCAAATAGAAGATACTTAATTCTCTTTAGAAAAAAAATGTGTCTAAGCAAGTTTTGTTTAGATATTCTTCTGTAATTTATTTTGATGGCTTCAAATGAAACCCACTGGAGCAGAGTAGGAAGAGGCCAAATTAAATATCTCAGTGACCAGAATTTGCTAAGCCAGCTTCCCCACGCACTAGGCAGTAGTGTGTGCATTGAGGTTTGTGCTGATGTCTGGCACCAAAAAAAGACCACAAACCGCAGACCAGTGGAGTCTGGTTCTCTAAGGGCAGCTGCAGTTTTGAAGGGGGGGGGTGTGAAATAAAACCTGTTATCTCTGCCCTCCAGTACCTTACTCTTTGCCACAAAATGATCCCAGTGGACCTTCCTTTTACAAGGGCAGTTATGGAGTGTGGTGGAGGGAGTTTATGTCTCTTGCCTGCTTTCCTAATCCTCTTGCCAACCCAGAGACATACTTCACACTTCTACACCCCGGTGCCATTCACTATTTGTCATTTGAGTACTTTAGGTTTTATTAGAAAGAATGAGTTATAGAAATGGAATGCATTATGGTTTGCTCTTTATTTAATGGACAAGGGGTTCCTGAGGCTGACTCTTTACAGTACAAAGTCTAGGCAAAGACTGGGCTAGAGAACACAGAGAAATCAGTCATCAAGTAGCACCTATTCTGTACTGAACTAGATTTGGGGGATAATTTTTTAAAAAGGAGATAATTCCTGCCCTCACCAGGTTTGTATTCTATTAAGTGGGGGAGAGAGTCAAGTAATTACTCATCAAGAAGTAAATGTTTATAGCTACACCAAAGTTACAAATCAAGAAATACAAAATGATTTTTTGGGGGGAGAGGAGACTACTAATGAGGAAAGGATATAAAAATGACACATAATATATTTAAAATGAACAAATGCAAAATATACAAAATAATGCAAAGATTTTTTCAAGAATTAGGAGGTATGGGGCAGCTGGGTAGCTCAGTGGAATGAGAGTCAGCCTTAGAGACGGGAGGTCCAAGGTTCAAATCTGGCCTCAGCCACTTCTCAGCTGTGTGACCCTGGGCAAGTCACTTGACCCCCATTGCCTACCCTTCTTCTGCCTTGGAGCCAATACACAGTATTGACTCCAAGATGGAAGGTAAGGGTTAAAAAAAAATAGGAGGGAGGTTCCGGGTTAAGATGGCAGCAGAGTAAGAAGCAGCTCTTAACCTCTCCAGACCGAAACACACAAAACTCCTCAAAGGGACATAAAAACAAGTCCAGACGAACGGAGGAACCCCACAACAGGGCACAGCGTGGAAGGTACGTGGAATCGAGGCATTTCCATGCTATAAAGGGGTGAAACAGCTCTCACTAAATCGCGGGCTGAGCAACCACCTCACCCCCACCCCCTCCACACACAACACCTGTAGCACTGAGGCCAGCTAAAAAGAAATAGAGCAAGTTTGGGGCACCCATCGAGTCATTGGCAGCTCCGGGGCCTGTTCCTGAGAGCAGCAAGATTTAGGACCCCAATAAGCCAAAGAACGCACCCGAAATCTGAGCGCGGGAGCAGAGAGTGGACGCAGGGCGCAGAGAGCGGGCTGAGAGCACAGGCACGGGCGGAGGCTTGGGTGGAGGCAGACACAGCCAGGAACTAAAGCTCTGAAAACCTGAGTGGGGAACCAGTGCAGACGGGTATACGACTGTGGAAGCAGCGCCCTGAGACTTGTAAAGGAACCTCCTGCAGAGGATCAAGCAAGGGGGTGAACAAGGGGGCTTGACCTTGGAAAAAACCAGAACTCAGACCTCAGGAGCCAATAGACCACGGACAGACACTGAGTGCGAGGATAAACCTGAGAAGCTGATGGGCTAATGATGGCTACCCAGTCTCAGGAAGCTCAGAAGAGAAAGAATAACAAGAAAAAGAAGCCTTTAACACTCGACAACTTTTACACAGAGAAAATCCAGACAACTGAGCAAACAGAGGAGGAGAACAAACAAGCATCTGGACCCTCCTCAAATAAGGAAAACTCCTCACAAGCTATGGAAGAATTCAAAACTGAGATTTTTGAGGAAGATGGAAGAGATCTGGCAAGAAAATAACAGTTTAAAAGGTAGAATCTTGCAACTGGAAAGTGAGGCTCAGAAACCAAATGAACTGATAAGCAAATTGAACACCAGAAATGACCAGATTGAAAAGGAATACCAGAAGCTTATAGCCGAAAACCAGAAGATTATGGCCAAAAACCAGAAGATTATGGCCGAAAACCAAAAGATCATGGCTGAAAACCGAAAGATTATAGCTGAAAACCAGTCCCTAAAGGCTAGAATTGAGCAGCTAGAAGCTAATGATCTCTCAAGACAACAAGAACAAATAAAACAAAGTCAAAAGACTGAAAAAAATAGAAGGAAACATGAAATATGTCAATGAGAGAGTGACAGACCAAGAAAACCGGTCTAGAAGAGACAATTTGAGAATAATTGGTCTTCCAGAAAAACCAGAAATTAATAGAAATCTGGACTCCATACTAACAGAAATAATTCAGCAAAATTGCCCTGAAGTCCTACAACAAGAGGGCAATATAGACATTGAAAGGATTCATAGGACACCTGCGACATTCGATCAAGAAAGGACAACACCCAGAAATATAATTGCCAAATTCAAGAGTTTCCAAGCAAAGGAAAGAATCTTACAAGAAGCTAGAAAGAAACAATTCAAATATCAAGGAGCACCAATCAGGATCACACAGGATCTGGCAGCCTCGACGCTAAAAGATCGCAAGGCTTGGAATACGATATTCAGAAAGGCAAGAGAGCTGGGCCTGCAACCACGGATCAACTACCCATCAAAATTGACTATATATTTCCAGGGGAAAGTATGGGCATTCAACAAAATTGAAGAATTCCAGGTATTTGCACAGAAAAGACCAGGTCTAAATGGAAAGTTTGATATCCAACCACAGAAATCAAAAGAAACATGAAAAGGTAAATAAGATACAGAGGGGAAAGAAAGAAAACTTATAATTTTTAAATTGGCCTTTTTAAGGGCCTCAGTGAGATCTAATTATCTGTATTCCTATGTAGAGAAACATTATGTATAATTCTCTGTAGTGAACTCTATTCACTATTATAATATTCACTATTATAGTAATCAGAAGAATAATTCACAGGGTGAGGGTGGAACACTAAATAATCTAAGATGACATGGGGGATGGGAAAGAGGGGGTGAATAGCAGAGGACACCAAGAGAAACTTGAGTGAATAAGAAAATAGGATATTCTATTACACACAAAGAGGGCATGGGAGGGAGAGGGGACAAATACTATTATAAGAAGGAGAGGAAGAGAGCATTAAGAGGTAATAATCAAACCTTACCCTTAGTGTAATCAACCCAGAGAGGGAAGAGTAGCTATACTATCCATTGGGACATAAAACTCTTATCTAACCCTTCTGAGAAAGTTAGAAGGGATAAACCAAGGGGAGCAGGGGAGTGGGGAGAACAAAAAAAGGGAGGGGAGAAGAGGGAGGGAATTCATAAGGCCTTTAAAAACAAAAAGAGGGGGAAAATAAGGGAGGGGGTAGAAAGGGAAGTTAATCAAGGGAGGGGATAAGGGATAGCGGCTCAATAACAAACCACTGATTTAAAAGGAAAAAGTATAAGGAAAAAGGGGGTAGGAAGAGGGGAGGATACGAAAATGTCAGCAAATGCACAACTGATGATTATAACTCTGAATGTGAATGGGATGAACTCGCTCATAGAAGCAAATACCAGAGTGGATTAGAAACCAAAATCCCACCATATGTTGTCTACAAGAAACACATATGAGGCGGGTGGACATACACAAGTTTAAAGTTCAGGGTTTGAGCAAAATCTTTTGGGCGTCAAATGAGAAAAAGAAGGCAGGAGTGGCTATTATGATTTCTGACAAAGCCAAAGTAAAAATAGATATGATTAAAAAAGACAGGGAAGGTCATTACATCCTGATTAAAGGTAGTATAAACAATGAGGAAATAACACTGCTCAATATGTATGCACCAAGTGGCATAGCACCCAAATTCATAAAGGAGAAACTGGCAGAGCTCAAGAAGGAAATAGATAGTAAAACCATACTAGTGGGAGATCTAAATATTCCTCTGTCAGATCTAGATAAATCAAACCGAAAAATAAATAAGAAAGAGTTAAGAAAGTTGAAAGAAGTCCTAGAAAAACTAGATCTAATTGATATGTGGAGGAAAATAAATAGGGACAAAAAGGAATACACCTTCTTTTCAGCTGCACATGGCACATTCACAAAGATTGACGATGTTATAGGGCATAGAATCATTGCAAACAAATGCAAAAGAGCAGAAATAATAAATGTAACCTTCTCAGATCATAATGTAATAAAAATAATAATTAGTAAGGGCACCTGGAAAGGAAAATCAAAAACTAATTGGAAATTAAATAATATGATTCTCCAAAACTAATTTGTCAAAGAAGGAATCATAGAAACAATCAATAATTTCATTGAAGAAAATGACAATGATGAGACATCCTACCAAACTCTGTGGGATGCGGCCAAGACAGTACTAAGTGGGAAATTTATATCCTTGAGTGCATATATTAACAAATTAGGGAGGGCAGAGATTAATGAATTGGGCATGCAACTCAAAAAATTAGAAAGCAAGCAAATTAAAAATCCCTAGATGGAAACTAAATTAGAAATACTAAAAATCAAGGGAGAAATTAATAAAATTGAAAGTAAAAAAACTATTGAATTAATAAATAAGACTAGAAGCTGGTACTTTGAAAAAACAGATAAAATAGACAAAGTAGTAGTCAATCTAATAAAAAAAAGGAAAGAAGAAAACCAAATTGACAGTATCAAAGATGAAAAGGGAAACCTCACCTCTAATGAAGAGGAAATTAAGGCAATCATTAAAAACTATTTTGCCCAATTATATGGCAATAAATATAAGAATTTAGGAGATATGGATGAATATTTACAAAAATATAAACTGCCTAGATTAACAGTAGAAGAAATAGAATACCTAAATAATCCCATATCAGAAAAAGAAATTGAACAAGCCATCAAAGAACTCCCTAAGAAAAAATCGCCAGGGCCTGATGGATTCACAAGTGAATTCTATCAGACATTCAAAGAGCAACTAATCCCAATACTATACCAATTATTTGATATGATAAGCAAAGAAGGAGTCCTACCAAATTCCTTTTATGACACAAATATGGTACTGATTCCAAAGCCAGGGAGATCAAAAACAGAGAAAGAAAACTACAGACCAATCTCCCTAATGAACATAGATGCAAAAATCTTAAATAGAATACTAGCAAAGAGACTCCAGTAAGTAATTAAGAAGATCATCCACCATGATCAGGTGGGATTTATACCAGGTATGCAAGGTTGGTTCAACATTAGGAAAACCATCCACATAATTGACCATATCAACAGTCTAACAAACAAAAATCACATGATCATCTCAATAGATGCTGAAAAAGCCTTTGACAAAATACAGCATCCATTCCTATTGAAAACACTGAAAAGTATAGGAATAGAAGGACCTTTCCTAAAAATAATAAATAGTATATACCTAAAACCATCAACAAACATCATATGCAATGGGGATAAATTAGAAGCCTTCCCAATAAGATCAGGAGTAAAACAAGGATGCCCATTATCACCTCTATTATTCAACATAGTACTAGAAACACTAGCAGTTGCAATTAGAGAAGAAAAAGAAATTGAAGGTATCAAAATAGGCAAGGAGGAGACTAAGTTATCACTCTTTGCAGATGATATGATGGTATACTTAAAAAATCCTAGAGAATCAACTAAGAAGCTTGTAGAAATAATCAACAACTTTAGCAAAGTTGCAGGATACAAAATAAATGCACATAAATCATCAGCATTTCTATACATCTCCAACACACTAGAGCAGCAAGAAGTAGAAAGAGAAACACCATTTAAAATCACCCTAGAGAATATAAAATACTTAGGAATCTATCTACCAAAACAAACACAGCAATTATATGAAAACAACTACAAAACACTTTCCAAACAAATAAAACTGGATCTAAACAATTGGAAAGCCATTGATTGCTCATGGGTAGGACGAGCTAACATAATAAAAATGACAATTCTACCCAAATTAATTTACCTATTTAG
>NC_058132.1:275826921-275848480 GCF_016433145.1 Gracilinanus agilis | reverse complement strand
GGACAGCTCTGAGGGATTTATGGTAAAGATGCTACCCACATTCAGAGGAAGGACTGCAGGAGAGGAAACATATAAGAAAAGCAACTGCTTGAAGGTATGGGTCGGGGTGGACATGATTGGGGATGTGCACTCGAAATTACCACACCAATGCAACCACCAACAATTTGGAAATTGGTCTTGATCAAGGACACATGACAAAACCAGTGGAAATGTGCGTCGGCCATGGGTGGGGGGAGTGCGGGGGGTGAAGGGGGAAAGTAGGAGCATGAATCATGTAACCATGTTAAAAATGATTATTAATAAATGTTAAAAAAATAGGAGGTAACAAGTAGGGGATGAGGAAAAGTCTTGTGTGTCTGCTGTTACTTGAGATGGCTCTAGAACAGGAGTTCTTAATCTTGGATCTGGGAATTTGTCTTTAAAATTATTTTGATAATTGATTTTTGGTATAATTGATTTCATTTGTAATATTTATTCATTTAAGAACATTACTCTGAGGTAGAGTCTGTAAGCTTCACTAGTTCCCCCAAGGGGATCCAACACATAAAAAAGCTCCTCAATATATTTATAAAATTGACTGAAAAGGCAGCACATCATAGTGGAACATGAGATGAGCATGGAGGCAGGGGGCTCATATCATGTAAAGGGAACAAATGAGCTACTTTATCTGGATTGAAGAGTGTGTGAGGAAGAGTAATGTGTGATCAGCCCAGAAAGAGTAAGTTGAAGCCAGACTATGAAGGGCTTTAAATAGCAAATAGAGGAGTTTATCTTTTCCTAGAGGCAACAGGATGTCATCAAAGCTTCTTGACTAAGTGGTTTTTAGTAATAGCAGTTTTGTAGCTGTGTGGGAGATGGATAAAACTCAATTTTTCAATTACCAGGCAGTTGACCCAGCCCCAAAAATTTCTGTTTGTACAACTGACTGGTTTATATTACAATAACAAAATCAGCACATGAGCACATGCACAGACACACACAGATACACACACAAAATGAAATGTCAGATAACTTTCTGTTGAATCTTAGAGGAAAAGTAAAAGGATGGCAAAAGTATAGCATATTAGACAATTTAATGTGAAATTGTATGGTACAGACAATATGAGAGTCTTTAGAAGATGAGTTCAGTAATCACAAATAGCTTCATGAAAGAGCTGAGATTTGAACTGGTGCTTGAAAGATTGGATAAAACTTTGGATAGTTATAGGGGAAATAGAGTATATTCCAGGCAAGGAACTAACTACAGTGTATAAAAGCAGAAAAGAATGAGTATAGTGTGTTTTATGGAACATTGAGGAGCCTGACTTGACTATGAAAGAAAATGTACATTGTTGGAATTTTTTAAAAAAATAAATCTTATATATAAATACAACTTTAACTTTTTTAAATTTTTAATATTTTAATTTTTTAGAAAAATTTTCCATGGTTACATGATTCATGTTCTTACTTTCCCCTTCGACCCCCCTTCACCTCATCCAAAGCATTTCCACTGGTATAAACATGTGTCAATGATCAAGACCTATTTCCATATTATTGATAGTTGCATTGGTGTGGTTGTTTCAAGTCTACATCCCCAATCATGTCTGCATCAACCCATGTGTTCAAGCGGTTGTTTTTCTTCTGTATTTCCACTTCTGCAGTTCTTCCTATGAATGTGGGTAGCATTCTTTTCCATAGATCTCTCAGAATTGTCCTGGGTCATTGCATTGCTGCTAGTATAGAAGTCTATTACATTCGATTTTACCACAGTATATCAGTCTCTGTGTACAATATTCTTCTGGCTCTGCTCCTTTCACTCTGCATCAATTCCTGGAGGTCTTTCCAGTTCACATGGAATTCCTCCAGTTTATTATTCCTTTGAGCACAATAGTATTCCATCACCAACAGATACCATGATTTGTTCAGCCATTCCCCAATTGAATGGCATACCCTCGTTTTCCAGTTTTTTGCTACCTCAAAAAGCGCAGCTATAAATATTTTTGTGCAAGTCTTTTTATCTATGATCTCTTTGGGGTACAAACCCAGCAATGGTATGGCTGGATCAAAGGGCAGGCATTCTTTTAGAGCTCTTTGGGCATAATTCCAAATTGCTATCCAGAATGGATCAGTTCACAACTCCACCAGCAGTGCATTAATGTCCCAATTTTGCCACCTCCCCTCCAACATTTATTACTCTCCCCTAGGGTCATTTTAGCCAATCTCCTAGGTGTGAGGGGGTACCTCAGAGTTGTTTTGATTTGCATTTCTCTAATTATTAGATATTTAGAACACCTTCTCATGTGCTTGTTGATAGTTTTGATTTCTTTAGGTGAAAATTGTCTATTCATGTCTCTTGCTCATTTATCAATTGGGGAATGGCTTGATTTTTTATACAATTGATTTAGCTCCTTGTATATTTGAGTAATTAGACCTCTGTCAGAATTTTTTGTTATAAAGATTTTTTCCCAATTTGTTGTTTCCCCTCTGATTTTGGTTACATTTTTTTTGTTTTTTAATTTAATATAATCAAAATTATTTATTTTACATTTTGTAATTTCTTCTAACTGTTGCTTGGTTTTAAAATCTTTCCTTTCCCAAAGATCTGATAGGTATACTATTTTGTGTGCACTTAGCTTATTTATAGTTTCCCTCTTTATATGCAGGTCATTCATCCATTCTGAATTTATCTTGGTGTAGGGTGTGAGATGTTGATCTAAACCTAATCTTTCCCATATTGTTTTCCATATTTCCCAGCAGTTTTTGTCAAATAGTGGATTCATGTCCCAAAAGTTGGGCTCTTTGGGTTTATCATACACTGTCTTGCTGACATTGTTAACCCCAAGTCTACTCCACTGATCCTCTCTTCTGTCTCTTAGCCAGTACCATATTGTTTTGATGACTGCTGCATTATAATATAGTTTAATATCTGGTACTGCTAGGCCACTTTCCTTCATGGTTTTTTTCATTATTTCCCTTTATATTCTTGATCTTTTGTTCTTCCAAATGAACTTTGTTATAATTTTTTTTATTTAGTAAAAAAAAAATTTGTTAGATTGATAGGTATGGTACTAAATAAGTAAATTAATTTGGGTAGAATGGTCATTTTTATTATGTAAGCTCATCCTATCCATGATCAATCAATGTTTTTCCAATTGTTTAGATCTAGTTTTAATTGTTTGGAAAGTGTTTTGTAGTTGTATTCATATAATTCCTGTGTTTGTCTTGGTAGATAGATTCCTAAATATTGTATATTGTCTAGAGTGATTTTAAATGGTGTTTCTCTTTCTAACTCTTGCTGCTGTGATGTGTTAGAAATATATAGAAATTCTGATAATTTATGTGCATTTATTTTGTATCCTGCAACAATATCTCCAAAATAATTTAGTGAAAGAACAAATCATAGAAATAATTAATAATTTTATTAAAGACAATGACAATGATGAGACTTCTTACCTAAAACCATGGGATGCAGCCAAAGCAGTTCTAAGGGGAAAATTTATATCACTGAGTGTATATATTAACAAATTAGGGAGGACAGAGATTAATGAATTGGACATGCAACTTAAAAAAACTAGAAAGTAAACAAACTAAAAATCCTCAGAAGAAAACTAAATTAGAAATATTAAAAATCAAAGGAGAAATTAATAAAATTGAAGTAAAAGAACTGTTGAATTAATAAATAAGACTAGAAGCTGGTCTTTTGAAAAAACAGATAAAATAGACAAAGTACTGGCAAATCTAATAAAAAAAGAAAAAAGAAAACCAAATTAACAGTATCAAACATGAAAAGGGAGACCTCATCTCTAATGAAGGGGAAATTAAGGCAGTCACTAAAAACTATTTTGCTCAATTATATATGCAATAAATAGCGCAATCTAGGTGATATGGGCAAATATTTACAAAAATATAAATTGCCTAGGTGAAAAGCAGAAGAAATAAAATACTTAAATAATCCCATATCAGAAAAAGAAATTGAACAAGCCATCAAAGAACTCCCTAAGAAAAAATTGCCAGGGCCTAATGGATTCACAAGTGAATTCTATTAAACATTCAAAGAACAATTAATCCCAATTCTATACAAATTATTTGATATAATAAGCAAAGAAGGAGTCCTACCAAATTCCCTTTATGACACAAATATGGTGCTGATTCCAAAGCCAGGGAGATCAAAAACAGAGAAAGAAAACTACAGATCAATTTCCCTAATGAACATAGATGCAAAAATCTTAAATAGAATACTAGCAAAAAGACTCCAGGGGGCAGCTGGGTAGCTCAGTGGATTGAGAGCCAGGCCTAGAGATGGGAGGTTCTAGGTTCAAATCTGGCCTCAGACACTTCCCAGCTGTGTGACCCTTGGCAAGTCACTTGACCCCCATTGCCTACCCTTACCACTCTTCCACCTATGAGTCAATACACAGAAGTTAAGGGTTTTAAAAAAAAAAGACTCCAGCAAGTGATCGAGAGGGTTATCCATCATGATCAAATGGGATTTATACCAGGAATGCAAGGATGGTTCAACATTAGGAAAACCATCCACATAATTGACCATATCAACAATCTAACAAATAAAAATCACATGATTATCTCAATAGATGCTGAAAAAGCCTGTGGCAAAATTTAGTACCCATTCCTAATGAAAACACTAGAAAGTATAGGAATAGAAGTACCTTTCCTAAAAATAATAAATAGTATATATCTAAAATCATCAACAAGCATCATGTGCAATGGGAATAAATTAGAAGCCTTCCCAATAAGATCAGGCATGAAACAAAGATGCCCATTATCTCCTCTATTATTTAACATTATACTAGAAACACTAGCAGTAGCAATTAGAGAAGAAAAAGAAATTGAAGGTATTAAAATAGGCAATGAGGAGACTAAGCTATCACTCTTTGCAGATGATATGATGGTCTACTTAAAAAATTCTAGAGAATCAACTAAGAAGCTAGTAGAAATAATCAACAACTTTAGCAAAGTTGCAGGATACAAAATAAATGCACATAAACCATCAGCATTTCTATATATTTCCAACACAACTTTAACTTTTTGGTGAATTCTAGCTTTTAGATAATTTATCTTTTCATGTCTTCCATTTTTGTAGTTGCTATTTATTTTATTTTTTTAACATTTATTAATATTCATTTTTAACATGGTTACATGATTCATGCTCCTACTTTCCCCTTCACCCCCCGCTCTCCCCCCACTCATGGCCGATGCACATTTCCACTAGTTTTGTCATGTGTCCTTGATCAAGACCTATTTCCAAATTGTTGGTGGTTGCATTGGTGTGGTAGTTTTGAGTCCACACCCTCAATCATATCCACCCTGACCCATGCGTAGTTGCTATTTTTTAAATTAAAGCTTTTTAAAACAATTTAAAATTTTTTCCTTATTTTATTCCAGTAACAAATCTACACGAGTTTTCCAAGCTTATATGTTTCATGTTGTCTATCTCCCCTCTTCCCTTCCCTCACTTATAGTTGACAAGAAATTCCACTGAGCTTTACATATATAATCACCCAAACCGATTTTCTTATTGTTCATTTTTGTAATTTTTTTCTTTTAAAACCATATACCCAAATAAACAAGTGATAAATCATGTTTTCTTCTGTATTTCTGCTTTAATAGTTCTTTCTCTAGATATGGAAAGCATTCTTTTTGTATGTCCCTCAGAATTGTCCTAGATCATTGTATTGCTGTTAGTAAAGCTTTACTTTTTAATAAGAGAAATTTATTTTCTTTCTTCCTTCTTCCCTCTTCCTTCCCCTTAATAGTAATAAATAGATATATAGTCACGTAATACAAATTCTTATATTGTATTTTTGGTTTATTATACTGTTGGCACAAAATGAAAGATGAGAAAACCCACTTTACAAGTGGTAGTGTTTTCCATACTGCATCAGTCTTATTATACTTAGCCTACAGTTACAGTAGTCTGCATAAGTATATGTCTGTTTCTTCAGGATTTTTTTTTCTTTCTTGATTTGTAGAAATTCAGGAGACGAGTCCAAGAATCTACTCAAGTGCTAAGAGAACTGGAAATTTCCTTAAGAACCAATCACATTGGGTAAGTGTTATGTTTTTATCTTGTGGCTCTGAGGTCTGCCTGGGATGAACCTTCATTACGTAAAAATGGTATCATTAGTTCTAAGGAATGAAATTGTTTCCTTTCTGGTCATTCAAATAAAAAAGCTGAGATCAGGTGGTAAGTGCTCCAACAGTTTATTTTGCATAAATGAGCTCTTCTGTTGTTCCCTGTAAAAGTACTAAGAGAAGAAAGGGTTGGTGGCCCTTGATTCAGTGACTGGGTGCAATCATCTTGACTCCACAGTCCCTTGTTAGGCTGCTCTGAATAAAGCCAAATAAAAACAAGTTAGGCAGAAATGAGTATGTGCTGAATTGCAGTGGTGGTCCCAGATCTGCAGACTAACTTATTTCAAAGCTTTATGGATCTCCAGCCCGGTTGTAGATGACATATGCATGCAGTGTTACCCCTTTCTTCAGTTTGTTGAAGTCCCAATATGATGAGAAGAAATTGGTAGGCACTCGGTGTTCTTCCTGCTTCTTATAAACTTATAAACTATTAGAATCTGCCCTACATTGATACCAAAGGGTATGATCCCTCCTTAAAAAAGTACTGGGGTAGAGACAGCTAGATGGCTCAGTGAATAGAGCGCCAGACCTAGAGTCAGAAGGACCAGGGTTCAAATTTGGCTTCAGATATTTCCTAATGGTGTAACCCTGGGCAAGTCACTTGACCCCAGTTGTCTAGCCCTTGCCCTTCTGTCTTAGCATGCTTACTCAGATAGAAAGCAAAGGTTTAAAAACAAACAAATAAAGGATTAGGGACCTCTAAGTTAAATAACATAGAACACTTTTTTTTATCATCTAACAGCATAATTACTTTCCTCTAGCAAATAGGCTAGTGTATACTTGTTCTCAGAATATATTGATTGACTAGTAATTTAAAGACTGAATCAATAAGGTGTCATGGTGTAGTTGGAAGAATACGGACTTAAAAGTTAAATGACCTGGATTCTAAGGCTGGCTTTGCCTCCCAAGATCTTTAGCTTGGAGATCTGAATCAACTTTGGCAGATTACAGGTTTCTAAGAATCAATTTTATCTGTAAAAAAAGAGATTTTAATTAGATTTTCTCCAAGGTCCCATCCACCTCCAGAATTAAATAATTTGGTATTTTTATATTTTACTAATTGTTTTAGTTGAAAATTTTGTTACAGATGAACAACTTTACATTCTATTCCCAAAATCTCAATGCTTCTATTCTACCTGCAAAGGCAGATGTTTCTGTTCACATTTTTTTTCTAATTGAACTGAGATAGGCTTAAATATTACTATGCCTCTCTTTCTACATGTGTAAAAAGAGGAACTTGTACTCCAAAACTTCAAAAATCCCTTTTAGCACTAAACCCTTGAACCTATGAAATTACAAATGGTTTAACTCTACAGACATTTTTAAAATATACACCTTTATAATAAACTTCCCTAAACTACTACCATGAAAGGCAATGTTTTTTTTTAAGTGATGGAGAAAAAAATGCCTATCTTCTCAGTGTGTCATTGGCTGAGATGTTCAGAAGCCTGGCTGACTCTGTTTCAGAGTTTCTATTCATTAACCTCTGTCCCGAGAGACTATGACAAAGGAATGGAAGTACATTCATGCTCTAAAGTCTTTCTCTGAAAAAGAATGAGAGACCTCGGGCTGAGGAACAAATATTATGAGACATATTTGTGGGGCGATGGTGGTGATGAGTTGATGTATCCAATAGTCTGAATTCAGGGAAGTCACATGTGTTTTGCTCTTTGTGGATTGGGATCCACAATTCACTCTGAGGGCCAAGCCTGAGAAGTTGGCATCTTTCCTTGACAAAGAATGGGGGGGTAAGTTGAGTCCAGGATTTCCACAAAATGTCAGAATGCATTTCTTGAATGTTGCTAAAATCAAATGAAATTGACCATCACATTCCGAGGCAAGACCATCATTTCTAATGCAAAATTAGCACAATGGAAGAGGCTCTGTTTGGAAAGAAGTTGGAACAATCTGCAAGCAATTGAGATGGTTGGTTATTCAAAGTAGTGCTGGAATTTCAGAAGTACAGACTTTGTCCTTGCAATTTTCTCTCAGTCTTCATATGAAATAACCCTCTAAAAGTCTCAACTGTAGTTGCAAAGAAATCAATGAGGGTGAATTAAAGGGCTGTGTCCAGGCAAGTATAGGAATATCTGTATATAAAGTTGGCTTAGCATATGATGTAAGCATTTCACTTTCTACTCCAGTAGATAATACTATTGAATTAGATGACAAAGGAAAAAGAAAATATTCACTCATATGGTAACATGGCTAATGAGAACTAGATTTTTGATGTCTAATTTGGAAGGTTAAAGTTTTTTGTAATTGCCTCCTTTTTCAGTATCATTACCTGGCATTGCACTACAAGTATTTGCATCATACAATTCTCCCAAAGAACTTCCCAGGTTCAAGAAACTTGTCAGCTACTTTGAAGTTAGAGGCATCAGGATTCTCTTAGAATAGACTCTCTTAGTTATATTGATATGTCAAAGAGATTATGGTTCTCCAAAGAAGAAATCAAAAGACACCTTTTCTAGGATGCTTGTTTTGGAACAGTTATTCTTGGCATAGAGGAATTGTGTTCTGCTGTATGA
Source organism: Gracilinanus agilis (assembly GCF_016433145.1). NCBI lineage: Eukaryota > Metazoa > Chordata > Mammalia > Didelphimorphia > Didelphidae > Gracilinanus > Gracilinanus agilis. The sequence continues at coordinate 275,839,817 of NC_058132.1, read as the reverse complement.
AGTGTTGGGCTTGAGTTATGGAGACTTGGATACAGATCCTGCCTTTAACTCTCAAATAGCTGTGTGTTCCTGGACAAGTCACTAAACATATGTAGGTGAATTGGGCAGTTTCCTTGTATTTATCTGCTAAACCATCAACAGATTCCTTCTGCTGTGTACTTTCCCTACAGTGATAAATCACAGATCTTTTAGTATTCCTGTTGTGCTTCAAACCCACAAAGAGGGAAGATTTTTGAGGTTGGTGGTATGAGACTTTGGGAGAAATAACAGCCTAAGTTGCAGAGTTTTAAAAGAGAGGATCCCTTTGGTAATTATTTGTAAACCTGAGACTCTACATCTTAGGGATTAGGAGAGATTTGATTCTTGAGAAAGGAAATCAATTTCCCTTTTGATAAATCACATTGGTAGAAGTTGGGCTAGAAATAATGCCAGTCTCTTCTTTTTGGGGTCTAGAATACTAGAGAAGAAAAAGGATTCCAATTCATGAAAATATTGAAAATGTCTTAAAATACCCTTAAGCCAAATCAAAAGGTGTTACATGAATGCCTTACAGTATAAATAAATATATGTAATGATGCAGATATCATGATGATATAATAAAATAGCTAACATAGTACCTTAATTTTTTCAGAGTACTATGCCTATATTATTTCATTTGATCTCCTAAACAGCCCTATTAAGATTCTACTCACCCACATGTATGCTTTTCAGCTGTCTTCTACATGTTACCTTCCCCTATTATTGTATAAGTTCCTTGAGGACAGGTAGTTTTTTAAGGAGGGAGACTAAGTAGAGGCTTATATTTGTGTCCCTACTTGGGGCACCATGCCTAGCACATAATAAGTGCTTTATAAGTTTTTATTGCCTAACTGCCATTTTACAGGTGAGTAAACTGAGGCAAACAGGGCTTAATGGCTTTTCCAAGATGAGAAACTATGTCTGAGGCAGCATACAAACTCCCTTTGTACTATCTTCTCTCCACTAGGCCATTTTATTATCTCATATGAGTCTTCCATTGTTATGCTGAAACTATTCTCCTGGGGAGATTTTTTAAAAACACAGGTTGTCTCCCACAATAGAGAAGGGAAATTCATTTTATAGAAACTTAGGTAAACAATTGAGGATGTTCTAGAAACCACTCACATTACTTTATGGCCCCTCTTCCCTATTTTGAGCCCACAGCTGGGGCCACGGTACAATGGGGAAAGAGAGGGAATACGCGTTTATATGATGTTTACTGTGTGCCAGGCACTATGCTAAGCACTTTTACAAGTATTATCTCATTTGATCCTCACAAAAGTGCTGTTATTATCTTCATTTTACATGTGAAGAAATTGAGGAAAACAGAGGTTGACTTGGCTAGAGATACATAGCCAGTAAGTGTCTGAGGCTGGATTTGAACTTGAATCTTCCTGATTTCAGACCCAGCGCTCTATTTACTGAGCTCTATTAATTGCCGCTGTCATAGGGAAATCTTGCAAACAGCTATAGGGAAACAAGAGCAACTGAAGGAGGAGCAAGCCCAAGAAGATAACCTTTCAGCCTTTTCCTGCCTTCCCTGACAGATTACAGGAGCAAAGAGAGCCATAGTTAAGACAGAGGAGCAAGGCAGAGTAATAGTCAAAGTTGGCCACCAATATAATAATGATATTAACTTAGGCTCATGTCTTTTCAGTAAACTTGCTTCCCATTGGTGCATGTAGAGGCTTGGGTGAAGATGAATATGTTCTGAATTGTGAGGAAAGAGGATAGGTCCCAAATTCACCTTCAGCACTGTGCTATCCTAGCTGAGTCACACAGAGAGCAACTTAGGAATAATATACTAAACATTGCAGAAACAATGACTAGAGGCAGCTGTACTCCCATTCCTACTTTTTATCCCAGCTCTTTTTTAAAATCTCCATTTCCCTTTCTATCCCTACTATTTCCTTGACAATCCCTCTTTTGGTTGGGACATGCCCAAATGCAAATTTATGACATAAGATAATTGCCCTGAAGCTGTGAGGTATCGAGTAAATAATGTGTGCTGTCAGAGCCAGGAATAATTCTACTTTCCAAAATGTATAATTACCTAATTTGAATCCTTTTGTAAAGGGAGATGTATAGGAAAATGTGTTGAACATGCACAGTGGTTTAAAAAAAAAGAAGAGGGAATTGCTTGTTGTGGGAATTCTGATTTTATGGCTAAGTCATTTGCATGATTATTTACATATTTCAGTACTTCAAGGATGTGTGATTTCATCCATGTGGTTATGACTCCACCAATGTAGATGACAACCCCTCCACCCACCAAGCCTTGGTAGACATTTAATGAGTTGCTTGGGCTAAAGAAAATGAATCACTTGGTGGCCAACCCTGTGATGAGTTTCTCTGAACTTGGCTTGGCTGTTATTTAGAAACAAACCTGCAACTTGGTGGAACCTGCCTGAACTTGGTCCCCCCTGGCATAGTCTCTAAGAAGTCCTTCTCCTTTCTTAGCCCAGGTTAACATGAAGAATTGGAGTAGGATATTAGTAGAGGAGGGATTATTTACCCAGATCTGTAGAAAGGAGGTATCTTCTTCTCATATATTTATATTTAATAAGGTAGTGCATGACTCCTTGGTGTCTTTTTTGTTCTTTGGCCATGGTTGATGTCTTATTTCTTTCATTCCTTTTTTTCCCTCACTTTTCCAACAGACTCCATAACTTAAATACTTTAGTACATCTTGGCTTTTATCAAAGCGTGGGTACTTTCTGCAACCTTTCAGATCACAACCCATCCACATCCTTTGAACCTATGTGAGTCTTGTCTGTGCCCTCTCTAATTTTTCCATAGAAGTTCATAGGTCTCTTGACATTTCATGAAGACTAGTTGAGGTTGCAAAGGCATCCCGGAAAGGCTTCATATGGAAAGTGACACTTGAGCTAAGGTTCAGTATAAAATAATCATATAAAAGACCCCAAAACACCCTGAAGTCACACACTGGAATAAAAGAGGTACAGGTTGAGCATGTGGAAAATGAAGGGCAAAAGAAAAAAACTTTTCTGTTTTGATCATGTAATATTCCCTTTATTGCCTCTGCAGTCATTCTGGAATCCCCTATCAATGTAAATTGTGGCTTCTTTTTCAAGATCCAGTCTCTGTTCTTAGGTGCTACCAATAGTGATTAGAATCAATTAGTCACAGTTGCTTTTCTAAGTTGCTGAAAGGAGAGCAGCTGGGAAGCACAGTGGACAGAGCAACAGGCCTGGAGGCAGGAGGAACTGTGTTCAATTCTGACCTCAGATACTTCCTAGCTTTTTGATCCTGGGCAACCTTGATTGCCTAAACCTTGCCAATTTTCTGTCTTAGAACCGATACGAAGACAGAAGATAAAGGTTAAAAAAAAAAATCTAAGTTGCAGAAAGGCTACAGAACTAGGACAAAGGAAGAAAATATTGCAGCTTTGGATTGGAGGTGGGGCAGGGAGGAATATAGGCAAGAACTATAAACTACAGCTGAGCACTAATGGCAACCATCTCCTATATAATCTATACCAATGGTATTAACCTCCCAAAGAAACAGAGGCCACTAAACTGTACATAAGAATCCTTTTAGGCTGCTTATTGCCTTAGGAAACTATAGATGTTTATGTATTTCTTTCTTTATGAATATGTATGTACTTTAAAATCAGATAGGAAAATAAAGCAATAATTTATAAATACTCTGGTAATGGCTAAGAAATAGAAAAGTAGATCAGTGAAACATAACAGATACAAGAAATAGCTGTAAAAGATTATAGTGTAAGTTTTTGGAATAAGAATTCACTATTTTTTTAACAATTATTGGGAAAACTGGAAAGCAGTTTGACAGAAATTAGCTACTGAAATATTGGGGATTATTATTGATGTTGTTGAGGAGGATGCTGTGATAAAGTACTTTGCTGATGTTCACAGAAGTATCTTTCAGCACTCCCTTCAGAAGGAAAGCCAGGAGTGACTTCCCTTCACCATGCCAGTATGTAACTTACTTGAAGATTATATATTTATAAAAAATATATATTTATATTTAACAGATATAAGTATAAGGATCAGTAACAAGGAAAGCATTAACACTAATAGGGAACTATATCCACCCACTCTCTCTGTTTGACTCACAGCAAACTCTTCTGTGTCTTCAAGCTACTCTGAAACTGGTAGCACTTATTAAAAACCCCAAAACGCCATCTGACTACAACCTAACTATAATCCTTATTAAAATTAACTTAATATTATTAAAGATGTCTCCAAGTAAACACAGAGTCAGTCAGCCCAATATGGCAGAGGCTGGCTGACCAGAGGGTTACTCTTAGATGGCACATCACACAGAGTCCAGGCAAATAGGCCTTTTATCTTTCTTCTCTCAAAACCATTCTCCAACAAAGCAGATATTACAGATTCTTCTCCACAATGGTTTCTAATGGTAAAGAGGGTAGAGAAACCTCTTAAGATGGTTTAAAGTTCTCTCTCCCCTATATACAGCAAAGAACAAGGTCTAAGTTGTCTATCTTCACCAGAAGACAGAGTGAGAGTCTCTCAGAAGCTCTGACCAACTGTCAGATCCTTTCCTGTTTCCTTCCTTCCAAGTTTTGATCTTATGCACAGCACTCTGCCTTGCCTGCATCCTCATAGACCCCTTTCTCAAAGTTCTTATCAATATCTAATCAATATATTTCCTAATCCATTTCTAAAATACAGAGATAAGATCAAATAGACACATGACTTAGGCATAAAGGAAGAAAACATAAGCTTATTGGAAGAACAGGGAACATGTTAATTATCAGATTTATGTATAGAAAAAAGACTTTAGGAATAAACATGAGATAGAAAGCATCATGAGATATAAAATGGATAATTTTGAATACATTAAATTGAAAAGTTTTTGCACAAATAAAACTAATGTAGCCAAGAGTAGAAGGAAAGCAGTAAGTTGGGAAGAAATTGTTATAGTTCCCCAGATAGAGGTTTCATATCTAAATATATAGCGAATTTTGTCAAATACATAAGAATGTGAGCCATTTCCCAACTAACAAATGGTCAAAAGATATGAACAAACAGTTTTGGATGAAGAAATAAAAGCCATATATATATATATATACTCTGGATCATTATCAATTAGAGAAATACAAATCAAAACAACTTGGAGATATCTCACCTATAAGATTGGCTAAAATGATAATAGGGGAAAATGACAGATCTTGGAAGGAGTATGAAAAATGAGAACCCTAACAGTAGTTGGTGGAACTGTGAATTGATCCAGCCATTTTGGAGAGCAATCTGGAATTATGCTCAAAGGATTATAAAACTGTGTACACCTTTTGACCCAGAAGTATCACTATTAAGTTTTTTACTTAAGATGATCTAGGAAAATGGAAAAGAAACTATATTTTCTGAAGTATTCATAGCATCTCTCTCTGTCGTGACAAAGAACTAGAAAAATGAAGGGATGTCCATCAATTGTGGAATGTCTGAACAAGTTGCGGCAAACGATTATGATGGAATATCACTGTGCTATAAGAAATGACAAACAAGTATATTGTGGAAAACCATGGAAAGATAAGATCTAAATGAAATTATGAAGAGTGAAATGAGCAGAACCAAGAGAATATTATATGCAGTAATGAAAATATTGTTTGAAGAATGAGTTGTGCTATGTCTACCTCCGGAGAAAGAACTGATAATAGAAATAAGTAAGATCTAGTTTATATAGGGAATTAGCTGGGTATTTATTTTTAATTTTTTTTGCTTATGATGAGAATTTTAATTAATTTACAAATTTACTTTTTTTCAGCTACACATAGAAACAATTTTTTCTCCCTCCCTCCCTTCCCCCCATCCCCAAAGTCTTGTTATAGGTTATACAAAGCTTTCTTGCAATACATATCTCTGTATTGCTCATGCCTTGACAGAAGACACATATCATACTTTTAAAAAAAAAATCACAAAGGAAATAGAGTGGAAGATGAAATGCTTTGATCTGCCATCAGACTCCAACAGTTTCCTCTTTGGATATGGATAGCATTTTTCATTATGGGTCTGTGATGAGATTTTTAATCCGTTGCTACAACAATTTTATTTTTTTGGTATTGGATTGAAAGCCATTCTGGCTTAATGCTGAACTGAAAGCTTGCAATACCTTAAGGTTACCCCTATATCACTATGGCCTATTAAAATAAGACTTGAAGCTTACAGAAGGATATAGGAGAGCCAACACAGCATAAATCATGAAGTGCTAAACAGATATTAGGAAGAACTATGTTCAAGTCTTGTCTAAGACATTTAGTTACTAAGTGACATGGGGAAGCTCCCTTACCTTCTACTGTTTCAATTCCTCATTTGCTTAAATGAGGGGTTTGGGACTTCATGGCCCCTAAGTTGTTTCCAACTTTAAAACTACAGTTCTGGGACTTTCATGACAGATCTTTTGCAAATAACCATTTTTTTTTCAATCTTAATCTTAAAAAAATCTTCTTTTAATTAGTTAATTAATTAAGACTATTTTTCCATGGTTCTATGATTCATGATTTTTCCCACATTTCTTACCTCCCCACCTCCCAGTTAGCTGGGTATTTAAATGCAACAAACTAATTAAAAGAAATCAGATAGGAGCTATATTTTAGTGTAGTTTGGGCTAATTGAGGAATGGTGTTGGGCCACATGTTTGACACCTCTGGTCTATAGAGAATGAATTGATGAATTCCCCCTTAGAAATACAGGAACTTTCTCCTTCCTTTTATTCTACCTGGCGGTGACTCTTTCAGGCTTAGACTTAGGATGCCCAAGGACAGGAAAAGTCCATGAAGGCCACATAGAGGTAGGTAGTATAATAAACTCTTATTTTATGAGTCCAGACTTTAGGATACAGATGTATATAAAATGGCTACAAATTGGCATTTTGAGGCAATGATTGCATCTATTTGGGTTTCTCCGTCAGCCTGTCCTGCATCTTTTCATCCTGAGGATCATAATGATAGAAACTTTAAGGAACCTTCCAGTTCATTTAGTCCAACATCAATTTACTGAAGAGGAAACAGAGAGCTGTGGAAGTGAAGTGATTTGTCCTAGGTTACATAATAATAAGAAGCAAAGTCAGTAAACAAAACTCAGATCCTTTGGCACCAACTACAATGTTTTTTTCTACTGTATTCTACTGCCGCCTGTGTACTATCTTTTCTGCTCTCTGGCTATAGCTCTATGTTATAGATACTCCTAAGAGAAGTTTAGAGAGTGGCATGGTAACAGTTAGTTGGCAAGCATTTCTTAAGCACTTAGAATGTGCCAGGTGCTGTGCTAAGGATAGAAAAGCAAAAATGTGTTTCCTGCCTGTCAAGAAGCTCACATTCCAATGCCGGTGACAACATGCAAATAACTTTGTATTGTTGTTTAGTTGTTTTTCAGTCTCATCCAACTCTTTGTGACTCCATTTGGGGTTTTCTTGGCAAGGATACTAGAGTAGTTTGCCATTTTATAGATGAGGCAAACAGGATTAAGTGACTTGCCCAGGGCCACACAGCTAGTAAGTGTCTGAGACCAGATTTGAACTCAGGAAGATGAGATTTCCTGACTTTAAGCCCTTTACCCACTGTACCATCTAGCTGCAAATAGCTATGAATATACAGAGTATATACTGAAAAGGTGAAAAAGGGCTTGGGAACATTTGGTGGTATTTGGGCTATGCAGTCGTTATATAGTTTCAGAGGACTGAGACTAACATGTTAATAGAAGGACTAAAAACTTTGGTATTTTGCTCTAGAGACTTCTAATGAATGTCTACCCTTGACTGAAATCTGTATATAAATCTTTTTTCAGAGAAGAATCAATAAAAATGACAATGGCCAAGGAGTATATATTCATTCATTTCCTTATTTCTTTATTTCTTTGTTTGTTTTAATTTTAATATTGAATATTTTCCCCTAGTTATATCTTTCATGTTCTTTCCCTCTCCCCCAAATCCCCCTAACCCTAGGGGTATATATTTAAAGAGCATCTGAGAATTAGATTTTGAGAGTCTTACTGTCTTTCCAGTCTACATGCTAGTTTCTTTAAAAAAATAAATAAGTAAAAGCTTTTTTTTTTTTTTGCTATTTCTCACTCTCTAATTATCAACATTTTTAAAATGCCAATATGTCCCAAGGCCTAATCACAGTAGCAATAGTTAACAATAAGTCAAATTTTTAACAAATCTAGGAACAGATTCTGTCAAATTAACTCTGTGGGGGGTTGGAAATGTTTACTTGACCAGTAGCAGCTGGGCTGATTTGGAGTCATTGTCATGATAAAGATATATTGTTATTCATAACTTATGGTGTTTCCTAAACATTTTTAGCTTGTGTCACAACCTTAAATCTCACTTAAGACACTCAGAGATTTGTACTGTCATCTTATGAGCACCATGAGGACCTATTCAGACTAGCTTAAGTGGAAAATAAGAAGCAAGTTTAACTCTTCTTCTAGGAGTCTCAGTAGGCCTGGATCCAGTCAATGGACAGAATAGAACCAGATGGACCAGGACCGGAGGCTGGTAATAAAAATTGTGAAGGGCAGATTCCAGGATTTCTCTATCCCTTTTTCCTCTCAGTAAGCATAAATGGAAGCCCTTCCATAAAGGAAGCCCATCATTTTGTTAGTCATCTATTCTCATCACATCACTGTTGTTTTTACAGATTACAAGTGTTAGGCACTGGATTTCAAAGAACAGAAAAATAGACCCATTTTCCATCAGCCAATGAGAGGTTTTATTGAGCAACATGAAAACCACTCCAGGAACACATACTCATGAGTTACATGGGCCCTCTGCCTCATTGCTTCACTGCCATCTAAAGCCGCTGTTTTGATCTATTTTGGGGAATTGAAGCTACACATGTCTAGCCAGAATCCTTGCAATAAACGCAATTCAGGTCACTGACTGGTTCTGGATGGTCAATAGAAGTTAAGAGGCTATGGGAAATTTGTACCAAGGCAGACAAAAGCACCTGGACCCTTTAATCCAGGGGAGTAAACTCCAGCTACTTTTGAATACTCCAGGCAAGGTTAAATACAGGACTTGGAAGAATTCCTTTAGAGTCAGAGCCTGCACTCATGAATATCCACTTTAGCTATCTCTCTATCTTTTTGTCCTTACTCCCATTCTGGATGAATGAAAGGACTTGATGTAGTTGGCCTTGCATCATCCACAAGAAATATCATCTGTGTAATTAGGGACCAGTGCCTTGATTTCTTTGGAAGATTAAAAGCAAGGGGAATAACAACTGCATTGGAACACATTTTTCCTTAATGACTTTTATATATCAGTTCAGTAGAGATATTTAATTAATTAATCTTTGTGGTCTTGCTTTTTGGCAAAGGTTCATCTAAGTATCCCAAGTCATCCCCTTTCTAGAGATGAAGACAATGATATAATAAATATGTGGAACTCCTAAGCAGATTCTCTAGGATTTACTCCAAAGCTAGCAACACAGGGAGTATTGGAGCACTGAACCATAATGGTCCTGCTATACTTGTCTTATGCTTAGTTACTTAATTATTATTTCCCCTTCCCCTTGAATAATGATCATGTCAACTTATACTAATCAACTGGGTGCATTGTTTTGAAAAAGAAATAATGTGAACTCGAGAAATATATTTTATAAAAGAAAGATTGTATTTGTCATAATCTGGCAAATGTTATATGGTGACTGTAATTTTTTCAAAGCTCTTCATGTTCATGGAAAAAATTAAGCCAAATCGTTATGCCTATTGAATTTCAAGAAGCCCATAAACACTGGCCTGACTGACGTTGACTAGTTTGTTGGTTTCTACAGCTTGGTGTGCCAGAAGGGAGATGAGTGTGGATTTGGAATGAGGTCTGAACATTGGTGGTTGTGTCGTCATGTTACCCACTTGCTGAGTTCTCCATATAATCTTGGCCCCCTTCACCAAGTTCACTGCTGATCAATTTGTGGTGGAAAAAAGTACGACATTGACCAGCTTTCTTTTTTTAGAAAGTTCCATAGAGGTTTCCTGAAGCCTTCTAAATAGTAAAATGTATGCATGGCATGAGTATAAATTTACACTCCAGCTTTCCATGTGTAATGATTTGGTTGCTTTAGTTTCCATATGTAAAAGGCTACTTTTAACTCAAGTGAAAGATTAAAAGTTTTATTCCACATTTCCTTTCATACAATGAATATTTCTGAGAAAATGTGTCCACTGTTCCCTTCCTTCAGTAGAACACCATAAAGTAAACTGCTCTCTAATGATTTTTCTAACAGATGGGTCAGAGAGTTTTTGAATGAAGAGAACAAAGGCCTTGATGTTCTGGTGGAATATTTGTCATTTGCACAGTATGCAGTAACGTAAGTACAACTAAGCTTGTATGCATTGGGATTTTATGTGGTTACTGAGTGGTACTCAGTGGTACAATTCTGGACTGCATTAAAAGTAGAAAATGCAGAAGCAGATGTTATGTTTTTTTTTAAAGGTTTATTATAAATTGGAACAAATTATATAATTGGAATTATAGGTGGCTTTAAGACAGGGATCTAACAGGTGATAAAATGGCCTTAGAGGAGAAGCCATTCCTCCTCAAGAATTTTCTTAAAACTCACAACTAAATATGTTGTATTCTAGTTCCTAGACTGATCCTGTTATCTGAACTTTTGGTAAAATTTACACTAGTCTACATTTAAAGGAGAAATGATCTTTTTCTTTATGGTTTCTCCTCAGAAGAAAACATTCAGAGTAAGGAGGATATGTAGTGGCATCTTGATTTTCAGTGAAAGAACTTTTCTCTAGAATTTACTAGTAGTTTGTTTTTTCCTAATGCTACTTTTTTTAATAACAATACCTTATGTGATGTTTTGAGTCCCTAACTGATTATCTCTTTAATCTTCCCAATTTCTCTGGGAAGCAGTCAGGAGAATGCTATGATTATTCCTACCTGGAAGATGAAAAAACTGAAATACCAAAACTTGCTGAGTGAGTTTCAGCTTTGATGCCTCCCACGAATCATATGGGACAGACCAAGAAAAACAAATGAGCAAATTGCTACCCTCTTGAGAAATTCTCCTATAAAATATAAGCTGTGGTTCATAGTTTTCACTTCTAAAGGTTGTTTTCTTATCAACTCCCATCGTATCCAACTGCTTTACTTCCTCTTCTCTCACTCCATGTCTTAGTCAAAATAACATTGTCCTCTTATGTATATAGCCCATATGTTTTATTTTTAAATTTAGGGTTATCTTTATGGAACAGAAGAATGGGCTAAGTAGGTCCAGGTACAATTTTTAAAATGTCATAATATCCATTATGTACCCATTTTGTTTAATTCCGTATGTGTATAATAGTTCTTCACTAACATCTTACATTTAATTAAATTTAACAACCATTTATTAAATGTCTCCTGAATACCTTTGCACATGGTGCTATATACTGGGGGAAAAAAGACAAAAAGCAAACCTGCCAGTGCCCCAAAAGAACTTACATGCTATGCATTATGGACATTTTATTGTTCATGGGATAATTCTATTTTATTCCTATTGAATATAGAAGGCATGATTTTAGCTTCTTCCTTGAAATGTGGATAACAAGAAATATCTGAGTATAAGTGGCACATCCCAATTTTTTTCTTTTTGGAGATAAAAACGATTTTTTGAACTTGGTGTATGTTACTTCTTTAGTTGGCCCATTTCATTATCTTTGTGTAACAGAGAAGAACTAACTTGTAAAATTGTTTTTGCAGTATCAGGGTCTTAGAGGAGCTATATCTATGGTCTTATGAAAGGTCATAAAGTACCCCATCTTTTTAGAGTTCTGAGTATACTGCCTGAGAGTTCTACCAGACCAATTCAGACAGTTCCTCCCATTCATTTAAGGCCTCTATTAAATGAAAGACAATCATTTTTTTTAATAGTTCTGCCATTCTAGAAAAATTGAAACTACATCCTGAAACACTTAATGAAACAAGATTTAGAAAATGTACACAAGATACAAAATACTACCTTAAAAAAATTATTCCTTAAATAATATAAGTGTGAAGCAAGTTATCTTACCATTCATTCCAACATGATGAACATGAATAAAGACCTCAAAAAATGTCAGGGAAATAACAGTCTCTTACTTTAAACAGCAACATATTGGGAGGAGAGTTTTAAAAATATCAAAGAGAATCTGTAACTATAATGGTAATGTTTCACACATGGTTGGAGAGTCCTCTTGCCAACACACCAGGAGAAATACTCAGTCAGAGTTGATGGATAGGAATAAATTAGTACAAATGCAAAGTATCAATTTGTTGAAGCAAAATGAAGACAGCTGTAAGATCTATATTTTCTCCCTCCACTATGGCAGTGTTATGAGTTGGCAAATTAGAATTTTGTTATATGCATACATAAAAATAATACATGAGTGTTTAATTGTTCCTATATTATATCCCTGGGTTGTTCATTTATCCTTTTGTCTAGGTCCAATATTTACTACAATATGTTATTCAAACTAGCACCCAATTCCAATTCCTGTGAAATCCTTTTAGATGTGTTATTTTATTCCTCTGGGATTTACTGTACTAAAGAAAGCTAGGTGATGTAGAAAGGGTTGTGAACTTTGAATTAGGACTTCTGGATTTGAACACCTCTTTATGACTGAGGACGTCAGTCTGTCTGAAAGGCAGTTTTTTTTATATGTTTAAAATGAAATGATGAGATTTGTTCTACTTACCTCACAAGATATTGTAAGAAATTCCTTGTACTTTAAAATGCTATGTAAATATTAGCATTATTACTATAAAAATGGATGGATGGAAGAAAGAAAGAAGGAAAAAGAGAAAGAGAAAGAAAGGAAGGAAAGAAGGAAGGAAGGAAGGAAGGAAGGAAGGAAGGAAGGAAGGAAGGAAGGAAGGAAGGAAGGACTGTCTCTTATACA
>NC_058132.1:275708746-275826609 GCF_016433145.1 Gracilinanus agilis | reverse complement strand
AAGGAAGGAAGGAAGGAAGGAAGGAAGGAAGGAAGGAAGGAAGGAAGGAAGGAAGGAAGGAAGGAAGGAAGGAAGGAAGGAAGGAAGAGAAACATTTTTAAGAAAAAGGAGTAAGTTGTACACGTGTGTGTATTTGGATGTTGCTTTGCAAGCACTGAGGAAATGTGTTTCTTTTCAGTTTTGACTTTGAAAGTTTGGAGAACAATGTGGAAAACTCAGTGGACAAATCAAAACCATGGAGTAGATCAATTGAAGACCTGCACAGAGGAAGCAATTTACCCTCACCTGTTGGAAATAGCATCTCTCGCTCTGGAAGGCATTCAACCTTACGGTAAGACCTTTTAATGAGGCAGCAACATAGGAACAGGAAGCAGACAGCAAAGCTATTTCCCTACTTTTGTGCTTTCACTCAACAAAGATTTATTTATTTATTTTGTTTTATTTTTTAAGTTAATTTTATTTTTTTTAAATAATTTATTTTATTTAGAATATTTTTCCCATGGTTACATGATTCATGTTCTTTCCCTCTCCTCAGATGCCCCCCCCCCCGTAGCCGACACACAATTCCACTAGCTTTTACATGTATCATTGATCAAGACCTATTTCCATATTATTGATAGTTTGCACTAGAGTAATTGTTTAGCATCTACATCCCCAATAGTATCCCCCTCAACCCATGTGTTCAAGCAGTTGTTTTTCTTCTGTGTTTCTATTCCCACAGTTCTCCTTCTGGATGTGGATAGTTTTCTTTCTCATAAGTCCCTCAGTGTTGTTATGGATTATTGCATTGCTGCTAGTAGAGAAGGCCATTACATTCAATTTTACCACAGGATATCAGTCTCTGTGTACAATGTTCTCCTAGTTCTGCTCCTTTCACTCTGCATCAATTCCTGGAGGTCATTCCAATTCACATGGAATTCCTCCAGTTTGTTATTCCTTGGAGCACAATTGTATTCCATCACCAGCAAATACCACAATTTTCAACAAATATTTATTAAAAGGCTACTGGGTATGCAGAATACTTGTTTTCAGGTATTTTTTTTAATGTATTTGTTATATTTTTAAAATAGTGCCTTCTATTTTCATTGAAGTCCTTTTTCTTACTACAGATATCTGCCATTCCAGGGACTCACATTATGAAGCATAGTGAGCTACCACTCTTTGTCAGCTTTTTGGAAATCCATCAACAAAAAAGAAATGAGATAAGATTCTGAAACCAAACCATAGGTCAGAGTTGACATTTGTTGATCAATCAACAAGCGTTTATAAATCAACTACTTTATACCAGGGTACTGTGCTAGGCAATGGGGTACAAAGATCTCCTCAAGAAAAGAAAAAGAAATAGTTTCTTTCCCCAAAGAAGTTGCAAACTATTGAAGGAGACAACACATATCTATATAGTAATGTGCAAAACATGTATATAATAATTCACGAATACAAAATAAGCACATATTTCACAAAAGAAATACATAACTAACCAGCATTATGGGGGATTAGGAATATTGAAGAAGATGCTAACTCGGACATCTGAAAGGTGAAAATAAGGATGGAATACATTCCAGAGGTGAAAGACAGCATGTGAAAAGTCACAGAGATGGTAACTGGAGTGATATGTTTGAGTGACAACAAAAAGGATTGTTTAGTGATCTATAGAGTGAGGAGAGGGGAAGGAATGTATAATGAAACTGAAAAGGTAGGTTGGAACCAGATTTTGAAAGGCTATAAATACCAAACTGAGGAGTTGGAGTTTGAGCATTATAGGGAGTCACTAGAGTTTAATGAGTAGTGAAACAATATGATCAGACTTGTGCTTTAGGACAGTCATTTGGGGAGCTATGCGAAGGATGGATTAGATGAATGGTGTACAATATTAAGCTAGCATTATATCAGTTAAAGACTTTAAGCTTTCTGAAGCAGTTACTCAAGACCCTGGACAAAAAGGAAACAAAGGGAGATATGTGAGAGGATAAAGGGGCTTATGAGTAAAAAAATGAAATAAAATTAATTATCTGTTAGGGGATTTTGGAAATACCTTGAGAATTGAAAGCTCTTTCTTCCCATTTTCAGCTTTTCTTGATTATTTGGGGGGGGGAGGGAGGGAGGGGGAGAGAGAGAGAGAGAAAGAGAGAGAGACAGAGAGAGAGAGAGACAGAGAGAGAGAATGAATGAGAGAGAGAATGAATGAATGCATGAGAGGGAGGGAGGGAGAGAGACAGAGTGAACGTTGTGTAATGAGTGAGTTCATGAGATATATAAGTTTTGGGTAATGAACACCATGGAATGATCTTCATCAGGGGATAACTTTTAGCATTGTGTGATTTTGTGTCCTTAATGATAAGGAATGCCATGCTCCTTTATGGTTCTTTTGAAAGAAACCAGTTCTAAAATCCGTTTGCTGAAAAAACTTCAGAGCAAACTAATGACTAATATCTTTCCTTCTCTTTCTTATGAGAAAAGAATTCTGATAACCAGTACCAGTAACTGGAATACTTATCTCATTCATTTTGGTTCCCAAGCTCATTGGTTTTACTAAGAATCTTTATTAACCAGTCCTATATCATCCAACTTGTGGGGATTGATAAACTATTACAGGCATGGTCCTGTTCAGGATATAGTTTCACAAAATACTGCAAAGTCAAGATGGTTATATAATTTCAGTGGTATATGGATTTTAATTATTTGATGCTCATTATTCTTTTAATTTGTCCTTTTTTCTCTTTTGTCTTTTTTCCTCTTTATTGATTTTTTGGGGTTAGGTATAGGAAAAGGATTTTAATAATTAAGTCTAGATCTTGATTTCTGACATTAAATTAATAGTTTCCATTGTAATATGAATACATTAGAAAAGTCAAATGAGGTAAAATCTAAGCCAAAAGTAAAGTTGTAGGTTTATATGGACCAAATTGAATCTTGAAGGCATCTTATTAATAATCTTTGTTTTCACTGCCATTTTGGAAGCAAAGTAGCATAGTGCCTAAACCCCTGGGCCTGAATTGCTAGTCATGTGACCTTGAATGAGTTACTTCATCTTGGTCTGCCTCAGTTTCTTCCACTGAGTAATTTCATAGAACCTATCTCTTAGGATTATTGTGAAGATCAAATGAGATAATATTTGTAAAACATTTAGCACAAGCATCAGGTTCATAGGTGGGCACTTGATAGATACTTTTTCCGTTTCTCCTTTGCTTTCCCTTTCTTCATGCCCAAATCTAGGACCCCCTGAGAACATTAGGATTTGTCTCATGTCCTTTAGCATGCCAAAAAAGTCAAATTGCTATTAGATCCCATGCAAGTGCCTAATCTAAAGAAAACATTTTTTGGAGACCTTACCTTCTGTTTTAGTATCAGTTTAAAGACAGAAGAGTGGCAAGGGCAAGACAATCAAGGTTACCCAGGCTCACACATCTAGAAAGTGTCTGAGGCCAGATTTGAATTCAGGTCTTCCCAATTCCAGGCTTGGGAGGACCTAGCTGCTCCTCTAACAAAATAACACATATTAGTCAGGCTTTATTTGATCCAGTCACAAATTTTCCTAAGGCTTGAACTGCTACTAGTCAAATTTTAAGTCAGAAAAAAAAGTGAGATGATCATCAGAGATGTTTAATTCAATCTACTGACTTTCTAGAGAAGGGAAATGGGGCCAAGAGAGGCAAAATAATATTATTATATAGCATTTATTTAGTGTGTGCAGAAGTGCTTTACAAAATCATTTAACCATGGGAAAAAAATTTTAAAAAATTAAAAACAAAAATAAACAAAAGAAATGCTTTATAAAATTAACTTATTTGAACCTCTCAATTAACCTGGAAGGTGGATGCTATTTTCTCATTGTTCAGATAAGGAAACTAGTCAACAAGGGGTCACCCAGTTGGGAAGTGTCTGAGGCAGTTTTTGAACTCATGTCTTCCTGGGTTGAAGCCTTTTATTTATTCTAATCAGGTCTTTGGTTTTGCTTTCAGTACTCTTTCTGCTTATAAATGAAGTGTAATAGAAGTACAGTTTAGTTGAGAAGAGTTAGCATATAAGAAGAGCAGGATGTTGCTTCTATTAGGCAACTGTACTTGAAGTTAACAAACTAAGAAAACCAATTAAGTTTCATTTTTTTTTTGAAAATGTGTTTGGAAAAAGATGACTCTTCTTGAATTTACTTTAAAACTGAATCATAAATCCTTAAAATGCAAATGAGGATTGCTATCAGCAGCCACACTTGCTGATTTATACGATAGACTTTTAAACAATATATCTAGATTAGAGTCCAGGCCAAAAATTGTGATTCTCAGATATTTACCTGGATGTCAGTTTTGGACTTTTCCTTTTGAAAGCATTTGAGATTGAAAAGGAAGACATCAGAATTGTAGACCTATTCCATATTCAATTTTACATAAGAAGAAACTGATTTGTATTGAGTCTTCTTCATCTTCCTTTTCCTCTTTTCTTTGTCCTCTGTGCTTCTTAGATACTTCCATGATTTCTTTTTATTGGCTTCTCTCTTTTTCCACAATTGCCTCATTTTTGATTGTCTTCACATGTTTGCTCTTTTAACCCCCTTATTTCCGGTTCCTTCACTGGGATTCCTTTTTCATGCCACCACCAGATTGCTTTCTCTGCCTGGTTATTTTTAGTTAAAATGTTACAAGAGCTGCTTTTGACCTGCTTCTGAAGCAGATTCAGTTCAAAAGGTGTTTGTGAAACTTCAAATTAAAATAAAAACTCATTAATCAGGATTATAAAATTTTGCTGAGAAGAGCTAATCTTGTATGGTACAAGGATATTTTAGTTCATTCCACATCCAATTAAAATATAAAAACCACATGACTTAGGTGCATCACCGTAAGACTCACCATCTGAGGGATGAAGATGCATCATTTGGAGACTAAGTATGTACTTATTAGTTATACTAAGTTATTATAAACATTTCAGTTTATGTTTTGAAACACTTTCATAAATCAAGTGATTGTAGCATAAGCATTAATTTATTCTTTTAACATATGTTTTATTGGCTTTATTTCTTTTATAACCAAAAACATTGTTAGAAACTAAGACACAATGACATTTCATTATATTTTAGTCTCTAATTGAATTTCTGATCAACACCAATGAATAATATTATACTCAAATATAGCTTGTGAATGTTTCGTGTCATGAGAATGATGAGACTTGGAATAGGAGGCTAGAAATCAAGAGAATTAAAATACTTTAAAATAGAGGTTTGACAGAAATGCTTTTGGAAATGGTAATGTGAAAGAGAATTTTGTTTTATAACATTCTATTATATGAATTCCTGAAGCATGAATTAATATTAATATTTATGTTTATTTTTATTAGTACATATGATACATAATTATATTTTATATCATAAATACACTAAACCTACTTTATTTTTGCCTTAAAATGTGGAGTCATTTCTACTGAAAATGTGGATTGGGCCCTTTCCTAAAGTTTGGAGTATGTTTTAGCTTTGGATAAAATTCCTTTGTGATTAATAAATAACAATGCATAAAACCAAGCAGTCTTGTCAAATCCATTAAAATATATGTGAAGAATAAGCTTACTTACACATATACATATGGAAACAAGCTTTATTACAAAAATATGGAAGTAGAAAGGTGCTAGTTCTCTCTCAGATATTCAAATGGACCATGGTCTCATGAACTCAGGAGTTCCTACTGAAGATGCAATTCCTAACACATTCATCCCTTTGTGACTCTTGTTTAAGCCCTTCTAAAAATTTACCACATGGTGTCCTCCACTCAGTGTTCTAGAGTGCTTCCTTATTTTCTCCCAACATCACAAATATACCAATTGAAAGAAGGCTTTAGTCAGCCACCTGTCATCCCTTACTTTTATATCTTCTCAATTATAAAATTCTTTGATGCTGTCCTTTGCTCTCGTTCTTCTTTAAAATTCCTTTTTGGTTATACTGCTTAGAGTCTCATGCTACTTTGAGGTTGTTTATTGTTGTTCCGTCTTGTCTGATTCTTTTTGACCCCTTCTGGGATTTTCTTGGCAAAGATACTAGAAGTCATGTACTATTTTCTTCCTCAGCTCATTTTATAGATGAGGAAATTGAGACAAACAGGGTTAAATGACATGCCCAGGTCCTACAAATAGGAAGTATCCAAGGCTAGATTTGAACTCAAGAAGATGAGTTTTCCTGATTCCAGACCTAGCAGGTTATCTATTGTGCCACCTAACCATCGTGTGGTGCTCATATTCAATTCTTCAAAGGCAGTGGTGTTTCAAGACTCAGTGACAATATGGCAACAGCACGAATATGTTTGTGTCAAAAAGTCCTTTGGCTGCTTTGGAAAACATCAGATCAGTAAAAGTGCTTTGCAGCTTTCCAAAAGCAATCCAGCCCACTCTTCCTATTTTTTAATGCTAAGGTTTGCTACATTGTTCTTCTTTAATTATTGTTCCAAATATACATACTGTTGGACAAGCTCTCTAGGGTTCCCTTTAAAACAAATGTCGAAATCTGGGCAGCAGACATTCCTTATCCATTTAATTGTTCCTTTATTTGGATGAGCCAAACTCTTTTGAGTGATTATCAATCTCTTCCAAAAGGGCTGTACAATGTCTTGGGATTTCACGTAGTCAATATAATGCCAATCACAATCAGCAACTGAGTTCTAATTCCAAGGTTAAATTCTATTATAGCAGAAGAAACATACATATTTGAATGTAGTTCTAATTAGTTTTTGAAGAAGAAATTTGTATGGAACAGAGGAAAGAGCAATGGCAAATCATATAACTTCTCTTGGCCTTCCTAAGTATTCTTTTCTGGGAAATGGAGATAATAATAGTATCTACTTCTCAAATGTGGTTACATATGGAAGTTCTTTTAAAACCTTAACATACTTTATAAATGCTAGTTATGGTGATAATGCTATTGGTGGTAGTGAGAACGGTGAGGAAGACATAGTTGTGAGAGTTGTTTCAAATGAACAGGACTTATTAAATGATTTGCCTTAGGGAATAAAGAAAAGAGAAGAAGTCTTGAGCATAGCTGATTTGGAAAATAGTGTTTCTTTATTAAGAATGTGGCAGTTATAGGGGACATTTGCTTGGTACACAAGTGGTCAAAAGAATTAAACAGCCAGTTTTCAAAATAAATGTAAACTATTGAAAATCATGTGAAAAAATATTCAATTTATTGATAAATGGGGAAGTGAAAGTGAAAAGAGCTATGAGGTTCTTTCTCATAGGTACCAGAAAGACAATAATGCCAGAAGAGGAACATTGCAGTTATTGGAGGAATCCTGGCAGAACAGAACAACTAGTGCATTATTGGTGGAGCTATGAATTTGTTTAACCATATTAGAACAAATTTAGATATATTACCTCCCTCCTATCCCTAAACTACACATACTTTTTGAGTCTTCTATCAGCACTAGAAGGTCAAGGATAGAAGAGGATCCATATGTATAGGAATATTTTTGGCAACAATTTTTTTGTGGCCGTAAAAAAAATTGGAAACTTAATAGGTGTCCATCAGTTTGGGGGATGACTGAATAGATTGTGGTGTGTATGAAAGAATTTTATTGCCCCATAATAAATGAGGGATACAGTGTACTAACATAAATATGGAAAGACTTATGTGAACTTAATAAGAATAAATTTAGCAGAACCAGGTCTGAGAGACCTCTCAACTCTGACAAAAATTGTGACCAATCATGACTTCAAAAAAATAAGGGTAGCTCTCACTTCGGCAGCACACAACCAAAGTTGGAACAATCCTGAGGAGATTAGCATGGCCCCTGTTCAAGAATGATATACAAATTCATGAAGCATTCCATATTTAAGGAAAAATAAAGACTAAGGGTGAAATATCTTCACTTTTTAGTCAAGAAATAATAGACTATAGGTAGAGAAATGGCATATATCTTCCGACAGGGTTAGAGCATTTTAGGGTTTTTTTGCTTTTTTTCCCTGATTATACATATTTATTAATAAAACATTTGTAATTGTAGTAGTGGGAAAGGAAATAAGGAAATTTGGTGGGTAGTAAAATATATAGAAAAAAGTAATGATGTAAATACAGGCACAGTGAATATAATGCCAGAACTGGGGTCAGGAAGACCTGGGTTCAGATCTGGCCTCTGACACTTCTCAGCTGTGTGACTCTGGCAAGTCATTTAAAACTGTTTACCTAAATCTTGTCATTTTGTTTTAGAGTTGTTCATTAAGACAGAAAGTAAGGGTTAAAAAATGATGATTTGGCTGTACGCGGTCATTAAACAAGTTTCAGTGATTATACTGATGTCCAGTATTAAATTTTCAAGAGGAATAAATTTTCAAGGGTATCCTGTCCATTGGTGTAGGGAACGCAAGTGAGAAACCCTGCCTTGGAGGACTTAGCCCTTTCTCTTCTAGAATTTCTGGCCCTGGGGCTCCACTGTTGTGATTGGTCTTTGCCTCCATTTACTATGTATCTAGGTTTGGCTCCAGTCGTGCCTCTCTCTACTTCCATACCATCTTTTTGTTAGCTGCATTGCTGCTAAATTTATGCCCTTCCATTTCCCTTCTTCTTTCTAGTTCTTGAACCATAAGCAAATCAAATGTCATTTCTCCTAAAAAGGTATGTCAATTTGCTTTCCTATGGTTCTGCTCACTATCCTAATAACTTGATGAAAAACCAAAATAACCCTTCAGTTAAGCATGGTGTAAGCACGTCATAGGTGCTTGAGCAACCCTTTTTTCCACCCCATTTATTCATAAATGACAGAGAAAGGGATAAATGACAAAGATTCACAAAATTTGGATATCTATTCAAGTGGTGCAATGGTAGGTCCTATAATGTTTTCATGATCCCAAGTTAAGAAAATGAGAGTAAAATGATATGAGGAGATAAGAGAAAAGGAAAAAGATGAACAGAAGAAAATTTTGTAAGCAATATATAAAAGTTATTTCTTCCTTCTTGGGGGAGTAAGATTATGGAGCTAAAGAGCCTGAAGATTTATATTTCAGGAAAAAAATAATAACCATCTAGAAAAAAAAGGTTTTCTAAATTGCAAGAACTTCCCCACAATGGGTCTAAAAAGTTATAACCTTCTGGTTTTCTTTTTAGCACATCTATAACAAGAAACACAACAGAAAGTGTTGAGGGGTTTGCATATACTTTTTTTGTCTAAGAGTTATAAAAAGGAAAAAATGCATTCAGCCCCAAAATGTAAATTCCAAGGTTTCAGGCCAGAGCATATTTTTACAGCCCAGTTAGAATGAAAATGATGATATGCTTTAATTATAGCCTGCTTGTGGGTACCACATACTCGAACAGGTTTTCAAAACTTCCTGGAATGAGAAAAGTTACCTTCATTTGTTCCAAACTCTTACAGTTCCCCTCCCAGGACTGTCTGCAGAACTGCCTGTGATCAGATAGGAGAGACACTAATCTAGTGGAGAAAAAACACAACTCTGTACATTGCATTGCTTGTAATCCTCATAAATCGCCTAGAGAGGTTTGAAATCATTCATGTTGGGGCACCTTGTAAGGCACTAGAAAGGTTTCAAAAGATTGAGGACTTTTTATTATTGTTGATATGCCAAGGGTACCCAAAAGAAGAAACTTCCATGGGAGAAAGGATATTCTGAGAATGAATTTAACTCAAAAGTGATAACTGATGGTTTTTCATTTATCTCATTGAAGGGCTTTTCCCCCAGAATGATTTTATAACTGAGCCCCTATGTGACTAGGCAGAGGTATAAGTCTTATTTGGTAAAAACGGTTTTTGGTAGTTTGATAGGTATGGTACTAAATAAGTAAATTAATTTGGGTTGAATGGTCATTTTTATTATGTTAGCTCATCCTACCCATGAGCAATCAATGTTTTTCCAATTGTTTAGATCTAGTTTTAATTGTTTGGAAAGTATTTTGTAGTTGTGTTCGTATAATTCCTGTGTTTGTTTTGGTATATAAGTCGTATTTGGAATGACTGTGGAAACTTGTACTTTTGGCTGAACTCTTCCCCATAGGTAGAATGGGAAATGTGTCATTAAATCATTTTTTGTTGAAGCTTGTGGATTCTTAATTCTCATAAGGTCATAGAATTGGGGAGGCAGCTGGGTAGCTCAGTGGATTGAGAGGCAGGCCTAGAGATGGGAGGTCCTAAGGTTCAAATCTGGCCTCAGATACTTCCCAGCTGTGTGACCCTGGGCTAGTCACTTGACCCCCATTGCCTAGCTCTTTACCACTGTTCTGACTTAGAACCAATACACAGTAAGGGTTTAAAAAAAGCAAAGATCATAGATTTGGCATTGGAGGGACCTCAGAGGCCACTTAGAAAACTCTTCTCATTTTACAGAAGAAGAAACTGAGACCCAACAAGATAAAGTGATTTTTTTTCCAAAGAATTAAACTCTGGTCCTTTAATTCCAAATCAAATATTCTTTCCTCTGCACCATTTATTGCTGTTGTTCAGGCATTTTAAAGTCATGTCTGATTCTGTCTTGGCAAACCTTTGCTGTCTTCTTCTCAAGCCCATTTTATAGACAAAGAATCTGAAGCAAACAGAGTTAAGTGACTTGCCCAGAGTCACACAGTTAGGAAGTATCTGAGGCTATATTTGAACTTAGGAAGATAACTCTTCTTGATGTCAGGCCCAATACTCAGCTGCACCACCTAGCTGTGCTATGCTCATTGTCAAGCATTCAATCATTGCCTAATTGTGTGCAAGAACAGAGAAGCAAAAGACATTTATACAAAGAAGTATTGTTTCAAAAATACATTCAAAAATTCAAAAAATACATGTGAAAAATTAAAAAATTCAAATATATTGTTTCAAATTACAAGCAATGTCTGGGCAAATCATTTAACCTCCATAGGCTTTTGTTACCTCATCTGTAAAATGTGATTTGGGGATAAAAAATTGTTTTCGTAAGAAGGCTAGATTTGGGAATGTGAAGTGAATTTTAGCCCTGCCTCAGTCACCTACTATTTGTGTGTATGTTGGATAAGTGCCTTAACTCTTTTGGACGTCTAGCATTTCATGTGTAAAATGGTAGAGTTGGACAAGATCATTTCTAAGGTCTCTGGGCCTAACATTTAGTGATTCTAAACTAACATACACTAACTTCCAAACCAAAGATAATAAAGGATACAAGATTGTAGAGGAGGAACCAGTTGTGAAGATTAATCTGCCAGTGCTATGCTGAAGGATATCTTCTTTTGATTCTTTTATGGATAGCTTAACTAATATAGTGTGTTCTAAACACAGATTTCCATAACAATAGCAATAACAATAATAATAATGAGCTGGCATAATAATGAATACTTATAGTTTGCAAAGTGCTTTACATATGTCCTCAGAACAACCTTATGAGGAAGATGTGATTATTAGTCCCATTTTATAGATAAGGAAAATAAGGCAGAGAGAAATTAAGATGTTTGTTCAGAGTCACACATCCAGTAAGCGTAGGAGTCGGGAATTGAACTCAGGTCATCCTCACTCAAATTTTTCTGAGGCTATCAAATCTAACTCCCTTGTTTTTACAAATTAGGAAAATGGGAGTCAGGGACTTAGGTCACATAGCTAATATGTACCAGAGATAGGATTCAAATCCAGGTCTTCCTGACTAGAGTCTAGTGGTTTATCCATTATGCCAGGCTTCCTCCAATGAATGTATGGACAAAGGCATCTAAAAGGCCCCCTGATAAATAAACATACCATTTGTGTACTATGAAAACAAAACCAAATCTTGAAGTTTTTGTGCTCTGTTAGTACTCTGCATTGTGCCTTGAACATATTAGGTACCAGAGTAAGTGTGGGCTAAGTGTTTTGATTATCTAATTTTATTAGATGAAAACAGGGAAACAAAGAGATTAAGCAATTTGCGTGGGGCCATACGCTAAGTGGCTGAAGCAGGATTTGAATTCAGGTATTCCCAATTTCAGGTACCACTTACTTAACTCAGGGCTGCAAGAATTAAAAAGATGGTAATCACTGTTCTGGAAAAAATGTGACTACTTCTAGATTCATCAAAGTAAATATTAACTTTCATTTACCTGAGTAATGAAATCAGGTGCCCCAATGGTGATAACAGGCCATTGATACCAAGTCAATTTAATTCAGACAAAAACTTATACCTATTTTTTACCAAGGGGCAGCTGAGTGGCTCAGTGGATTGAGAGCCAGGCCTAGAGACTGGAGGTCCTAGGTTCAAGTCTGGCCTCGGACACTTCCAGCTGTGTGACCTTGGGCAAGTCACTTGACCCCTACTGCCCACCCTTACCACTCCTGGGCCAAGGACGGTCCCTAGCCCAGATGAAAAAAGGAGGAGGGTTGGGCGTGGGGCTAGCAACCCCACCCTGTAAAAACTACATCTGCTAAAGAAACTGCAACCTAAAGTAGGGGCAGAGCTAGCCACTAGCTCAGTGGATTGAGAGCCAGGCCTAGAGACGAAAGGTCCTAGGTTCAAGTCCGGGCTCAGACACTTCCCAGCTGGGTAACCCTGAGTGACTGTGTGTCCCATTGTCTACTGGTTGTGGCCCTATGCTCCTAGAATGGAGTCCCAGGTTAAAAAAAAAAAATTTACCAAAATGATCTTTGTAGAAATTTAGACGACTAATTTGGAATATTCTCCCCAACTAAATTATCTGGATTCATCCGCTACTTCCATTTTGTTTCCTTTGGCTTATAGAGACAGTAAAAAAAGTTCAGAGCTCATTTTGTAGGATCAGATCTTTTATGAGTTTAATTGATAGACTAAATATGGCTTAGGTGACATAATGTCTACAGGGTAGGAGGAAAGCCCAGATCCAAATTCTTAAGAAAATTCCTCTCAGCCTAGACATTGGCAACAAAAAAGGACTACTAACACAATCCAGGCTAATTATATGATGTCCTCTTTTAATGTGGGTCAGGTACCTAATTTGGCTGGACGAAAAACATCATCTTCCATAGGAATTTTTAAGGTTTACACCTAATATTGGTCAATCTTTGCTTGATTCTCTCTCTGTCTCTCTTCTCTCTCTCTCTCTCTCTCTCTCTCTCTCTCTCTCTCTCTCTCTCATCAATTTTGAAATCATTTTATTGGACTAGTTCAGTTTACTTTGTATGTTGAAAATACCATTTTCCTTCCATCTTTCTAGGTACCTTTATGATCTAGACAGTGAAAATTTTGTAAGGCTTTCTGTAGAAAGTTCAGAGACTATTATGTAAAGAAAAGTTTGTTATAAAGGTATAGAGACAGCTATGTGGTAAAGTGGCTAGATCACTGGACTTGGAATCAGGAAGACTCATCTTAAGACTCCTCTTTCTAAGTTCAAATCTGGCCTCAGGTACTTCCTAGTTATGTGACCCTGGGCAAGTCACTTAACCCTGTCTGCCTTGGTTTCCCCATCTATAAAATGAATTGAAGGAGGAAATGACAAATCACTCTAGTATCTTTGCCAAGAAAAATCCAAATGGGGTCATGAAGAATTAAATGCAACTCAAAAAACTGAACAACAAAATTTACTTATCTCGATTGAATAAAATCAAAGTGATTCTAAGAGTGAAAAGACCTAAATATAAGTGACAAAATGGCATAGTGGCATAGTAGAAACAAAATATCTCCCCCAAAGTCTGAGATATATGCTCCCACCAATATATACAGAGTATAGGGCAAAGTGGGTTCAGGCTTAAAAAGCCTATATGGCAAATAGGTAGTTCACAGTTTCTGATTCTTGGAAGGCTATTTTTTTTATCTTTGTGGAGTCATTAAGAAGTTCCCCTTGGGCATAATCCAGCTTCACTGCTGGTTTCTTTCTAAGTATATCAATCTGTGTCTAGTCTACACTTGGCTCCTGAGATAGACACTGCTGCCTGCTGCTGCCCTACAGGACATTGTTATGATGCTGATAGGAAGCCCTTGTGGACTTCCAGAGTTCATTGGGTCCTCCTTCTCAAACCAAGAGTATTGTGACAGAGAGGGGAGGATACTAAGGCTAATACTGAGGTGATTTCTCTTTCCAAAAAACTCCCTCTCACAGGTTTGGCTAGGTAGAATGCAATCTTCTCATTAACTACTGCTAAATTCCAAATCACTCAAAGAACTATTTGTTCCCTACTGACTGGATATGTTGTAGACAACCTTTCAGATATGAATAAATTTCTTTAGCCTATATTAACATGATCTCTGTGCAACATCAATTCAGATTATTTTGTGGCTTATATGTAGGTCTTTTCACTCTTAGTTGGAATCACTTTGATTTTATTCAGTTGAGATCCATT
Source organism: Gracilinanus agilis (assembly GCF_016433145.1). Lineage (NCBI taxonomy): Eukaryota > Metazoa > Chordata > Mammalia > Didelphimorphia > Didelphidae > Gracilinanus > Gracilinanus agilis. The sequence continues at coordinate 275,812,396 of NC_058132.1, read as the reverse complement.
TCTGCTCTGATCAGGGTATAACAATTTATCACTTAACTTTAAGTTGATAGAGTGATTTGATTGAATTAGTCAATCAAATCTTATTTTTATATACAGACTATATACATGACAGATTAATTTAAGCAGCGTAAGTCAACAACATAGATGCTTAATGCCCTCCATTAATTTTTTTCCTTAGGATGACTTACTGAAATAAGAAATTAAGATCAGTTGATCTGAATTATCTGAATAATTTTTATCTGTCTTTACTTAACCAGACAGTGTTTTTGAAAATCTAATCTTCACTTCCGGGTTAAGATGGCAGCAGAGTAAAATCAGCTGCTTAACCTCTCCTAACCCACACATATAGGACTCCTCAAGAGGACATAAAAACAAATCCAGACAAAAAAAAAGGGACCCCACAACAGGACACAGCATTGAAGGTATGTGGGATCAGGGCATTTCCATGCTATAAGGGAGTGAAATAGCTCTCATTAAAATGCGAGCTGAGCAACATCCTTCTCCCCACACACACACACACACACACAACATCTACAGTGCCAAAGCCAGCATGCAAGAGTTAGAGCAAATTTGGGGCATTCATTAAGTTCTTGGCAGCTACCTGGGATCACCAGGGCCTGCTCCTAAGAGCAGCAAGACTTAAGACCCCAAGAGACTAAAGAACCGGACTTTGAACATAGACCTTGAGTGCAGGCGTGGACCTAGACCTTGAGTTCAGGCACGGAACTTGGGTGGGGACCCAGTGCAGAGGTGTGCATGACTGTGGAAGCAGGGCCCTGAGACTGTTAAAGGAGCTTCAGGCAGAGGAGCAAGGGGGCCAACAGGTGGCTTGTCCCTGAGAACAATTAGACTTGAGACCTCAGGAGCCTAAAGAGTACAGACCGACCCTGGGCATGAGGATAAAGCTGAGAGGGCAAATGGTGCTGTGACTTAGACCAAAGCTGCTCCACAGCTTGATAGGATAGGCAGAGAGCCTCACCCAGATTTCTGACTGAGAAATAATAATAATGGCAAGCCAGTCGCAAGAATCTCAAAAGAGAAAGACCAAGAAGAAATCTTTAACACTCAACAACTTTTACACAGAAAAAATCCAGACAACAGAGCAAACAGAGGAGAACAAACAAGTAATCACATCCAATCTTTCCCAAAAAGATGAAAATTGGTCACAAGCTCTTGAAAAGTTCAAATCTGAGATCATGAGAAAGATGGAAGAGATTTGGCAAGAGAAGTGGGAAATAGCTCAAAAGCAAATTAACAGGTTAAAAGACAGAAACTCCCAAATGGAAAAAGAAGCCCAAAAATCAAACAAAATGGTAAGCAAATTGGAGACCAAAATTAAAAAACTGGAAAACAGGATAGACCAAACCATAAAGGAAAACCATAAGATTATAACAGAAAACTAGTCTCTAAAGACCAGAATTGAGCAAGTAGAAGCCAATGATCTCTCAAGACAGCAAGAGCAAATAAAGCAAAGTCAAAAGACTGATAAAATAAAAGGAAGCATGAAATATCTCACTGAGAAACTGACAGATCAAGAAAACAGATCTAATAGAGACAATCTGAGAATCATTAGTCTTCCTGAAGAAGCAGAAATTAATAGAAATTTGGACTCTGTACTACAAGAAATGATTCAGCAAAACTGCCCTGAAGTTCTACACCAAGAGGGCAATATAGACATTAAAAGGATCCATAGATCACCCCCTACACTAAACCCTGAAAAGACAACCCCCCAGGAATATAATAGTTAAATTCAAGAGCTTCCAAGTAAAAGAAAATAATTTTACAAGAAGCCAGAAAGAGACAATTCAGATATCAAGGAACACCAATCAGGATCACACAGGATCTAGCAGCCTCCACACTAAAAGACCACAAGGCTTGGAATATGATATTCAGAAAGGCAAAAGAACTGGGTCTACAAGCAAGGATCACCTACCCATCAAAACTGAATATATACTCCCAGGGGAAAGTATGGGCATTCAACAAGATAGAAGATTTCCAAGTACTTGCACAGAAAAGATCAGGACTAAATGGAAAGTTTCATATCCAGACACAAAAACCAAGAGAAACATGAAAAGGTAAATAAGAAAGAGAGGGGAAAGAAAGATAAATCTTATTTTTAAATTTGCCTCTTTAACGGCTTCAATAAAATCAAATTATTTGTATTCCTATATGGAGAAATGTTATGTGTAATTTTCAAAAACTGTATTCACTATTATAGTAATTAGAAGAATTATTCATAAGGAGAGGTTGGAGCACTAAATGGTCTAAGATTATACAAGGGGGAGGGAAAGAAGGGGGTGATTAGTAGATGGCACCAAGAGAAACTTGAATGAATAAGAAAAATAGGATATTCTATACCACACAAAGAGGGCATGGGAAGGGGAGGGGATGAATACTATTATAATAAGGAGAGGAAGAGAGCATTAAGAGGCAATATCTAAACATTAGTCTCAGCAGAATTAACCCTGAGAGTGAAGAGTAGCTATATTCATTGGGATATAGAATTCTATTTAACCCTACTGAGAAAGTCAGAAGGGATAAACTAAGGGAAACAGGGGAGTGGGGAGGTCAAAAAAGTGAGGGAAGGAGAGGGGGGAGGGAATTTGTTAGGCTTTAAAAATTAAAAAGAGGGGAATATAAGAGAGGAAGTGGAAAGGGTAGTAAATCAAGGGAGGGGACAAGGGTTACTGGTTTTTAAAAAAGCACTGGTCTAAAAGGAAATAGCCTAAGAAGAAGGGGTAGAACTAGGAGAGGATACCAAAATGTTGGGGAATACACAACTGATAATTATAACTCTGAATGTGAATGGGTTAAACTCGCCCATAAAACAGAAGCAAATAGCAGAGTGGATTAGGAACCAAAATTCTATCACATGTTGTCTACAAGAAACACATATGAGGCGGTTGGACATAAACAGGTTTAAGGTCAAGGGCTGGAGCAAAATCTTTTGGGATTCAAATGAGAAAAAGAAGGCAGGAATGGCAATCATGATTTTTGCAAAGCCCAAGTAAAAATAGATATGATTAAATGAGAGAGGGAAGATAATTACATCCTGATAAAAGGCAGTATAGACAATGAGGAAATAACAGTACTCAACATGTATGCACCAAATGGTATAGCATCCAAATTCCTAAAGGAGAAACTGGAAGAGCTCAAGAAGGAAATAGATAGTAAAACCACACTAGTGGGAGATCTAAATATTCCTCTTTCAGATCTAGATAAATCAAACCAAAAAATAAATAAGAAAGAGATAAGAGAGGTGAATGAAATCCTACAAAAATTAGATTTAATAGATATATGGAGAAAAATAAATAGGCACAAAAAGGAATACACCTTCTTTTTAGCTGCATATGGTACATTCACAAAATTGACCATGTAATAGGGCACAGAAACATTGCAAAAAATGCAAAAGAGCAGAAATAATAAATGTAACCTTCTCAGATCATAATGTTATAAAAATAATAATTAGTAAGAGCACATGGACAGGCAAATCAAAAACTAATTGGAAATTAAATAATATGATTCTCCAAAACCAGTTAGTTAAAGAATAAATCTTAGAAACAATTAATAATTTCATTGAAGACAATGACAATGATGAGACTTCTTACTCAAACCTATGGGATACAGCCAAAGCAGTTCTATGGGGAAAATTTATATCACTGAGTGCATATATTAACAAATTAGGGAGGGCAGAGATTAATGAATTGGGCATGCAACTCAAAAAATTAGAAAGCGAGCAAATTAATAATCCCTAGATGGAAATTAAATTAGAAATACTAAAAATCAAGGGAGAAATTAATAAAATAGAAAGTAAAAGAACTATTGAATTACCAGAAGCTGGTCTTTTGAAAAAACAGATAAAATAGACAAAGTACTGGTCAGTCTAATAAAAAAAGGAAAGAAGAAAACCAAATTAACAGTATCAAAGATGAAAAGGGAGACCTCATCTCTAATGAAGAGGAAATTAAGGGAATCATTAAAAAGTATTTTGCCCAATTATATGGCAATAAATATAGTAATCTAGGTAATATGGATGAATATTTACAAAAATACAAATTGCCTAGATTAACAGCAGAAGAAATAGAATACTTAAACAATCCCATATCAGAAAAAGAAATTGAACAAGCCATCAAAGAACTCCCTAAGAAAAAATTGCCAGGCCCTCATGGATTCACAAGTGAATTCTATCAAACATTCAAAGAGCAACTAATCCCAATACTATACAAATTATTTGATATAACAAGCAAAGAAGTTTTTTTTTATCCTGGGACTCCATTCTAGGAGCATAGGGCCACAACCAGTAGGCAATGGGACACACAGTCGCTCAGGGTCACACAGCTGGGATGTGCCTGAGCCCAGACTTGAACCTAGGACCTTTCATCTCTAGGCATGGCTCTCAATCCACTGAGCTAGTGGCTAGCTCTGCCCCTACTTTAGGTTGCAGTTTCTTTAGCAGATGTAGTTTTTACAGGGTGGGGTTGCTAGCCCCACGCCCAACCCTCCTCCTTTTTTCATCTGGGCTAGGGACCGTCCTTGGCCCAGGAGTGGTAAGGGTGGGCAGTAGGGGTCAAGTGACTTGCCCAAGGTCACACAGCTGGAAGTGTCCGAGGCCAGACTTGAACCTAGGACCTCCAGTCTCTAGGCCTGGCTCTCAATCCACTGAGCCACTCAGCTGCCCCTAAGCAAAGAAGTAGTCCTACCAAATTCCTTTTATGACACAAATATGGTACTGATTCCAAAGGCAGGTAGATCAAAAACAGAGAAAGAAAACTATACATCTATTTCCCTAATGAACATAGATGCAAAAATCTTAAATAGAATGCTAGCAGAAAGACTCCAGCAAGAGTTCAAGAGGGTTATCCATCATGATCAAGTGGGATTTATACAAGGAATGCAAGGATGGTTCAGCATTAGGAAAACCATCCACATAATTGACCATATCAACAATTTAATAAACAAAAATCCCATGATTATCTCAACAGATGCTGAAAAAGCCTTTGACAAAATACAGCATTCATTCCTATTGAAAACTGGAAAGTATAGGAATAGAAGAACCTTTCCTAAAAATAGTAAACAGTATATACCTAAAACCATCAACAAGCATCATATGCACTGGAGATAAATTAGAAGCCTTCCGAATAAGATCAGGCATGAAACAAGGATGCCCATTATCACCTCTATTATTTAACATTGTACTAGAAACACTAGCAGTAGCAATTAGAGAGAAAAATAGAAGGTATTAAAATAGGCAATGAAGAGACTAAGCTAAATAAACCATATATACCGAAAACCATCAACAAGCATCATATGCAATGGGAATAAATTAGAAGCCTTTTCAATAAGATCAGGAGTGAAACAGGGATGCCCATTATCTCCTCTATTATTTAACATTGTACTAGAAACACTAGCAGTAGTAATTAGAGAAGAAAAAGATATTGAAGGTATCAAAATAGGCAATGAGGAGACTAAGCTATCACTCTTTGCAGATGATATGATGGTCTACTTAAAAAATCCTAGAGAATCAACTAAAAAGCTAGTAGAAAGAATCAACAACTTTAGCAAAGTTGCAGGATACAAAATAAATGCACATAAATCATCAGCATTTCTATATATTTCCAACACATCACAGCAGCAAAAAGTAGAAAGAGAAACACCATTTAAAATCACCCTAGAGCAGGGGTCGGCAACATGTGGTTCTTGAGCCATATCTGGCTCTTTTGAGGGCCAGATATGGTTCTTTCTGCAGGAGCCATAAAGTCAAATTTTTTTTCAGGCCCTGTTACAGGAGTGCACACTGTTAACAGGAGCGCGCACTGTGAGCACTGTACAGCTCTCACAAAATTACATTTTAAAAAAATGTGGAGTTGATGGCTCTCACAGCCAAAAAGGTTGCCAATCCATGCCCTAGACAATATAAAATACTTAGGAATCTATCTACCAAAACAAACACAGGAATATACGAACACAACTACAAAACACTTTCCAAACAATTAAAAGTAGATCAGAACAACTGGAAAAACATTGATTGCTCCTGGGTAGGACAAGCGAACATAATAAAAATGCCCATTCTACCCAAATTAATTTACCTGTTTAGTGCCATACCTATCAAACTACTGAAAATCTTTTTTTACTGAATTAGAAAAAACTATTTGGAAGAATAAAAGATCAAGAATATCAAGGGAAATAATGAAAGAAATCATAAAGGAAGGTGGCCTAACAGTACCAGATATTACACTATACTTTAAAGCAACAGTCATCAAAACAATATGGTACTGGCTAAGAGATAGAAGGGAGGATCAGTGGAATAGACTTGGCGTAAGTGACTTCAGCAAGACAATTTATGATAAACCCAAAGAGCCTAACTTTTGGGACAAAAATCCACTATTTGACAAAAGCTGCTGGAAAAATTGGAAAACAATATGGGAAAGATTAGGTTTAGATCAACATCTCACACCCTATACCAAGATTAATTCAGAATGGGTGAATAACTTGAATATAAAGAAGGAAACTGTAAGTAAATTAAGTGAACACAGAATAATATACTTGTCAGATCTTTGGGAAAGAGAAAATGTTAAAACTAAGCAAGAGTTAGAAAAAATTACAAAATGTAAAATAAATAATTTTGATTATATTAAATTAAAAAGGTTTTGTACAAACAAAAACAATGCAACCAAAATCAGAAGGGAAACAACAAACTGGAAAAAAAATCTTTATAACAAAACACTCTGATAGAGGTCTAATTACTCAAATATACAAGGAGCTAAATCAATAGTATAAAAAAATCAAGTCATTCCCCAATTGATAAATGGGCAAGGGACATGAATAGACAATTTTTCAGATAAAAAATTCAAAACTATCAACAAGCACATGAGAAAGTGTTCTTAATCTCTAATAATTAGAGAAATGCAAATCAAAACAACTCTGAAATACCACCTCACACCTAGCAGATTGGCTAAAATGATAGCAGGGGAGAGTAATGAATGTTGGAGGGCATATGGCAAAATTGGGACATTAATGCATTGCTGGTGGAGTTGTGAACTGATTTAACCATTCTGGATGGCAATTTGGAACTATGCCCAAAGAGCTCTAAAAGACTACCTGCCCTTCAATCCAGCCATAGCATTGTTGGGTTTGTACCCCATAGATATCATAGATAAAAAGACGTGTACAAAAATATTTATAGCTGCAGATTTTGTGGTGGCAAAAAACTGGAAAACAAGGGTATGCCCTTCAATTGGGGAATGGCTGAATAAATTGTGGCATATCCTAGTGATGTAATACTATTGTGCTCAAAGGAATAATAAACTGGAGGAATTCCATGTGAATTGGAAAGACCTCCAGGAATTGATGCAGAGTGAATGAAGCAGAGCCAGAAGAACATTGTACACAGAGACTGATACACTGTGGTAAAACCGAATGTAATGGACTTCTGTACTGGCAGCAATGCAATGACCCAGGAGAATTCTGAGGGATTTATGGAGAAGAATGCTACCCACATTCAGAGAAAGAACTACAGGAGTGGAAGCACAAAAGAAAAACAACTGCTTGAACACATGGGTTGCTGTGGACATGGTTGGGAATGTAGACTGAAAAGGACCACACCAGTGCAATTATCAATGATATGTAAATAAGTCTTGATTGATGACACATGTTAAAACCAGTGAAAATGTGTGTTGGCTATGGGGGAGGGGGCAAAGGGGGTTGTAGAGGAAAGTAAAAACAGGAATTATTTTACCATGGAAAATTTTTCTAAAAAAATGAAATATTTAAATCTTAAAAAAAAAAAGAAAATCTAATCTTCATAAGATTATTGAGAGAATAAGATTCTCTTATCTTAATTTTGTGCAAATTGGCAGCCTTTGTAGTGTTCTGGGAGGATTAGTAGTACTTCTAGTGGGAGAACTTGCCAAGCCCTTTTCAGGGCTGCTTATCTACTTTTGGTGTATGCCTTTCACCCAACTCTCACATGAGGCTCCAAGAAACTGTAGTATTTGCAGTAGACTCACCCTGGAAAAAATGATTTACCAGATCAACTAGGTTGAGAGTAACAACAAGCCTCAAACTTGTTATTGAGATGGGGGATGTCTACCCTAAGCATGCGAAGACTTCTCCCAGTAGAATGGATGGATGAGAATGATTTGTTCCAATAGTCATGAACGTGGCTGAAGCAGGCACTGTGAAGCACTTAGAGCTTGGAAGAGGCCAAGATCGCATTGCATCTGGGGCCATTGCCAGTCCTTCTGGCTTTTGTCTTGCCACTAGACTTCAATGATCCTGGAAGAGAGAATGAGGTTGATCGCTCTATTCAACTCTGCCTCACTTAAATCTAGTTCATAAGCAAGTTAAAACATCACACTATGATGTCTTTGATCCTCTTTAAAAATGGACAAACAATAATACACACATACACACGCTGTGGGTGTGTGTATATAAATTTATATGTTTACCAAGATGAGGACAAAACTAAATTTCAAACTAGTATTCTGTACTGCTTATTTAGTCCTTTCTTTACATGACTTTACTTTTTGTCCATTCATGTTTCTGATGATAAAGAATCCACAGCAAAAATCAGATAAATGTTTTTACTTTAGGAGAAGAAAAATGCTCAGGATGAAATTAAACAAAAAGCTCATCCTCAAGAAATTACTTTTAAAGCTTCAGAGTTGGGGAAAATTTCTGGCCATGAAAGAAAAGGGAATAAGGGACCCACTTCCAGACCTACTGCTTCCATAATTCTATGGTTCTCAGAAAAATGTTCCTTGTCAAGAGACCTTCCTCTTCCAATTCTGCTTGGTATAAAGTCAAGTTATGACACATTTACCTGTTTTTTCCTGCAGCTGTTGACCTCCAATGAAAACTTTTCCCTTCTCAGGGAAAGCCCAGTGAGCATTTAAAGGCTATTTCAACCACAGACACCTTGAGCCCTGAGCTTTTCTTAACAGAGCTTACTAATATTCAGATTTTATTATGCCTTTGGAAGGGCATATGAGTAATTAAGACAGCAGGTGAGCTAATAGCCTGAGTAAATTTCTTTTTTGGGAGTCTCTTAGTGGATATCAAGTAGATGTAATCTGCAGACAACCAGAACCCAAAGTCTGAGGGAGAGTAGCTAAGTGTCAAAAACATTTTCCTTCATATGCTGTTTATTTTTTGTTTCCTGATCAGTTCCTCTTGTGGGATTCAGGTTTTTTCCATGTCATCATTTCATCCAAAGGCTTTATGGTTGTAGCCACTTCTAATAATACATCATTGAGAGGATTTCAAAATTGATGTAAATTGTGTTGCTACATAATAGCTTATTAGAAAATGGATTCTTAAAAGCTGTATGTAAGGATCACATGGCAACATCTTCTGGACAAAACTGCATTATTTTTGTACAAACCTCTTTGAATAGTGTAGTGCTGATCACGTAGCAGAAGGGTTCAGTAATTATAGCACTAACCACATCACTGCCCTTCTCAGAAATTTTCAGAGGCTCCAGTTACCTCCATAATCAAGTCCAGGTGGCATTCAAAACCATCCACTTAGCAGCATAAAGAACATTGGACAGTCATGCTCTGACTTAATGGTAGGAAGTTATACATTGGTATTGATCTGAGAAGCTACCTTGAAAGAATCTTATGGTAGAGAGAGGACATTATTTAATTAAAGAATTAGATAATCCAGATAACTAGGTGGTACATTAGATACAGTGCTGGGTGTGGAGTCAAGAAGACCTGAATTTAAATTTGATTTAAAACACTTAAATTAGCTCTAGAATCTTGAAAAGTCACTTTACTTCAATTTGCCCAAGTTTCCCCAACTACAAAATGGGGGTAATAATAGTGCCTACCTCCCACAGTTGGTATGAGGATCAAATGAGATATTTTTAAGGCACAATGCCCTGTTTATAATGTAGGCACTTCATAAAATGCTTATTCCCTTCTTCTCCCTTCCCTAATAGCAAAATATGGAGCCCTCAGCTGGATAAAGCTGTTGACTTAGAAATAACTTACCATTATTTGCTCAGGATTTGGGGGTGCAGTCTCGTACCTAGAGTGTCATCATAGCTGTGATGTATGCATGGATTTCTTGGTGCCTTCTCGTTTGAATAATTTTTCTTTAACTTAAAAGGATTTAATCAGCTCTATCAGGCACCTAGAAGATACGCTACCTACATGTGTTTCCAGATGGAAGTGATCTGGTAGGATGTGGGCTGGGACTTTGGGAGAGGTCAGCATGGAAACTATACCGCTGCATTCACTGGAAGAGAGGCCAGTGACAAAAGAAGTTGTCTGCAGAGCTAGCTGCATGCTGTACAGTGAATATAGCCAGATAACCAGTCAAAGGCACTCTCCCACTTGCTCCTGAAGCCAATTGCCATAAGACTGCACTAGCCTGTCTGAGCTTTATCTCATGCCACTTGTCATGTAGGACAGTTCATACATTCCATTCTCTCCTGCCTCTCTAGATACCATTTTCTGCTTTTGGAATTCTTTCTTTCTTTCCACCCTTAACTTATACTTTTTGAAATTCTAAGGATCCTCAGCTAAAATACTATTTCCCTACACTGTTTCCAATGTCTATTCCCCTTGCCTGGGATTCTCTTTGATTCTCCTTCTCTACTTCCTAGCTTCTTTGAAGTCCCAACCAAAAATCTCACTTTCTGCAAGAAGCATCTATTAGTCTCCCTTTTTGCCAGTGCCTTCCTTCTGAGATCAATGCTAATTTTTCCTGTATGTATCTCATATGGGACAGCAAGATGTTGCAGTGGATAGAGAGTTCAGCTTAGAGTTGAAAAGATCTGAGTTCAAATCTGGCTTTGGACATTTACTACTTCTGTGATCTTGGGCAAGTCATTTAACCCTGTTTGCCTCAGTTGCCCAATCTGCAAAATGAACTGAAGAAGGAAATGACAAATCACTCCAATATACAGAAAACTCCAAATGGGGTCACACAAAGAGTCGAACGTGACTGAAATGACTGAACTGCAAAATATCTTATATGTCCATAATTGTTTGCATATCATCTTCTCCATTGGAGTAAAACTCCTTAAGGTCAAGGTCAGTGTTTTTGCCTTTCTTTGTATCCCTAGTGCTTAGAAACCATCAATAAATACTTATTGATTGATTGATTGATTGATTGCTGCCTATGCCAAAATACTATTTCCTTACCGTGAATTCATGGGACTTTGTACATTTCTTATGTAGTTAGAATATTTTCTTTTGTCTTAAGTTGGTGGTATGTGAGAGTATATATTAACCCTTAGGAGAAGGAATGATATTTTGTTATCTTTATTTCACTTAGAATCTTGGACATATCAATCATTCAATCAGTAAATATTTAAGTACTTACTATGTCCTAGGCATTGCCCTAGGCTTTGGGAGTAAGAGACAGAAGTAAATCAGTCAAAGTGCTTATAATCTATCAAGGAGAAGAAAACATGAATGTAGTTATGTATATAAAAATATTTACAAAATAGAAGGTCATTTTGGGGGGGGGGAAGGCACTTTTATCTCTGGGGAATCAGGAAAAACCTCATGTAGAAAGATGGCACCTGACCTGAACCTTAAAGAAAACAAAAGTTGTCAGAGGTAAAGGTAAGGGAGCATAGCTGTAAGGGTACTTTGAGTGTGTGTGTACATGCATATATTGTTGGAAGGAAACAAGCAATTATTAAGCAACTAAGCTAAGTGCTTTTTAAGTATTATCTCATTTTATCCTCAACAATCCTTGAAGATAGGTGCTATTGTTATCTCCATTTTAGAGTTGAGGAAACTGAGGCAGACAGAGGTTAAGTGATTTGCCCAGGGGTCACAGCTAGGAGGTGTCTGAGTCTGGATTTGATTTTATTTAATAAATCTTGAGGACTAAATATTTGAATTGACATAGGGCATAGAGAGGAAATGGAGAGTGAATAAATTTAAAAGACTCAGAAGCACCATGAGGCAGGCCCATTCAGGCAATCAGCAATTTTCTTTTCAGGCAAATCACTCCTTAAGCATATCAGCAAGGCAAACAAAAATCCAAATGCTCCCCATTATAGTTGATTCTTATAGTCAATCTGGGGTAGCAGCTCCCTTCCCTTTTGCATTAGCTTCCATCCCTAGCTCATGCTCCTTTTTTTAGGGCTCCAAAGTTCCTGGCTTCCACCTCTCAAGATCCTTTAATCTCTTCTTCCATCTGATAAAACTATACTTCCCAGTAGCCCTCATGTTTATGATACGGGTAAAATATACAAATCGATTATTAGAAAGAGATGCTTTTAAAAGCTCTGTGTATATTTATGCACATGTAGACACACACACACACACACACACACACACACACACATACTTGTGTATGTGTTTGTATATATATATAGAGAGAGAGACAGAGAGAGACAGAGAGAGAGAGCATGAATGCACTTCTAACGTTTAATTCCCAAGGAGTGTATTCCTACTCTTAAGCTCCCAAACCCCAGGGACTTTAATGACTATCAGCTCTGCATTTTCCCCTTGCTTTCCTTAGCACATAGAATAGACTGGGGAGTCCATTTTTTCCCCTGAAAATGAACTGCATGAAGCTTAACTGAAGGGAATCAGTAGGTCTCTTAGCCAGAAGGATGCAGAATGACTTTTGAGACCTATATGCACAGTTTTTATAAAACATTCATAATAATCTGAGGATTGGGTAAATAATCTTTTCATTGACTTCATAGCCCTTTCCTATTCCCACACATAGATTTGGGATTGTGTGTTGAATTCTCTGGGTCTAATGACTAATCATTATGGAAACTTAGTTCTTCAATCTCTAGGTTTGGTTCCTACAGCCATAGGTTTTATGCTTCTGACATTAATCTATTGTATATAAAATGTTTCTGTATGCCTCAACAGAATGTAAGCTTATTGAAGACAAGGAGTGATTCACTTTTATCTTTCTGTCTCTAGGGCCTAGAACAGTGCTGAAGTAGGTAATTAACAAATGATTTTTGGTTGATTAGGCCCAGAGTCACCCTGGCAAGAGATCTCCCATATCTGTCTCAGTTATCTGTTAAGTCAGCTCTTGACATTTTTTTTTTTAAATAAAACCCTTACCTTCCATCTTGGAGTCAATATTGGTTCCAAGTATAGTGCAAATAGGGTGCATATCAACCCTGAAAAGCCTTGCACCCTATTTGCACTACACAAGGCAGAAGAGTGGTAAGGTCTAGGTAATGGGGGTCAAGTGACTTGTCCAGGGTCACATAGCTGGGAAGTGTCTGAGGCCAAATTTGAACCTAGGACCTCCCGTCTCTAGGCCTGGCTCTCAATCCTCTGAGCCACCCAGCTGCCCCCAGCTCTTGACATTTTAATCAATGACTTGAAAAAAGGCCTAGATGACATGCTCATCAAATATGGACATAACAGAATGGTTCACATCCTGCATTACAAAGTCAGAATCCGAAAAGATCTTGACAAATTAGAACACTGATCTGAATCTAATAAGATGAAATTCAACTGAATTGGTACAAATTCTTTCACTTGACTTCTAATGATCTGCTTTGCAAGGACTAGCCTGGGGGGATGTGATTAGCAAGCAGTTAATTTGGAAAGAGATCTTGGGGGTGTTTAAAAGATGGTAAGCATGATGGTAAGCCTGTAGTGTGATGTGATAGGCAAAGAAGTTAATTCAGTACATTTGGAGAGGCATACTTTTCAAGATTAAGGAGATGATAATCTCTCTATATTCTGTTCTAGTTGATTATGTCTGGGATATTGTGTTAGTCCTAGGTCTAGCAGTTTAAGAAAGATTATACTTCAGATCATCCAGCTTTTTAAAAACAATATTGATAGTTTTATCAATGACAAGAGTTTGTATTTGTGGATTTTGGTTTTTTTTTTTTTAAGATCAAATGCAAGTGGGAATGTTTAGCTTGAAGAAGAAAAGAATGAAGGAGAGAAGGGGAAACAGAGAGAAGATAGCTAAATCTAAGTTTTCTAAGGGTTGTCATGTGGGAAAGGGATTTGATTTTCTCTGCTTCACCCAGAAAGCAGAACCAGAAGCAGCATGGAAACTTCCAAGACACATTTGAGTGTCATGTCTACAAAAATGCCCTGATTAATAAAAGTAAAATGAACTGCCTCAAGGGCTGGTGGATTTGCCCTTTCGCAGATCTTCAGGCAGTGGGTAGAGTATATTGAATGAATACCTTATATAGGGGGCTTCCTTTGTGTGGTTTGGTTGGAGCAGTTTTACTATTGTGATTATTTCCAACTTTAGAATTCTGTGATTTTTTTTTAGATTACTTGAATTTTATCATGTGAAACATCTATAACAACATCTCAGTTAGTACCTCTTCTCTTTTCATTTTTAACCATTCATCTTTTCTATATTTATGCAGACATTTCCCTATTAGTATAGTTTTGGTCAATGTGTACTCTATTCTTTTTCTTTTCCTCATTTTACAGTATTTTGTTATTCATAAGATTATTTCTAAAGGCTTATCTTTTGTAAAGAAATTTATTCATGGCCAAACCTTGAACATCTATCTGTACTACAAAAGAACTCACATTAGCTGATTCAGACCAGTAGGGAACCATTTTATTTCCATAAGGCATCCAAAGAATGACTCTACAATTAAAATTATTTTCCCTTAAACTTGCTGGAAGTACAGAGAAGAGGGGGAATGGCAGCACTCAAGAGCAGTAAATGGAACCTAGTGTGCTCTTTTTTTCTTCTTGTTCTAACTAAATGTAAACTTCTAGAGCCACTTGGGAAAAATGACAAAGTTAGATTATGTGCCAGTTGCCTTTACAAATGGGTAAGCTATAGTGCCTATATATAGCTAACATTGCCAGCATGTTATCTAGTTTAGTTAAGCTAAAGGTGAGCATTTAAAAACCAACTGCTGGTGCCCCTTAATGAGGAATGGCCAATTGGAGAAACTTGGAGAAATTGAATCCTCTCAGTTTTTTGACTTTGCTTAACTAGATTCTGACATCTGTGGAAATCAGTGAATAGCTCCAGGAAGGACATACTGTAGTTAGTTTCACTTTAAACAATATGGTAACAGAACATAAACCAAGGTCAGTAGCTTACAACTCCTAGGCATTAATACTATGTACTGAGTCACCAACATTATTTCCTGTAGAGCGCAAGGCTTTGTAGAAGGTTTACTATTCAAATATTTAACTTAGTCTGATCATTACTTATAAAAAGTGGTGATGGTACAGCCTAAAGAGCAGGAGCATAAAGCCCAGGCTTATGTCTCCTTTAGAAGAAAGTATATACTAGTTTCATTTGGCTATGATGGCCTGTGGCTTTCAGAACAAAAATGGCTTGAACATATTTGGCCTGGAGTGATGGGTGTTATTTGATTCTTAGGTGAATTTCTAATCATTTATGAATTACTGTAGTGATTTCCAGTCCTTCCTGGCTGACACAAACTGACTCATATCCTTGATAAGGTATGAAATGGCTAACCAGCAATTCTCAGCTTGTTTCTTAGAAATTCATTTTTAAAATTGCTAATTGCTACATAAAACTCTGCGGGAGAAACCACACATAAGTCTGCAGATTCACAAAGGTCTTTAGATCTACAGTCAGTTAGGTATTTTGGGCAGGAGTTATTTTGGTAGGATTTGGTACTGAATTATTCCCAACAATTTTATCAGCTTACCAGCATTGCTTTGTCTGGGTACATCAGTGTCAACTCCCGTTGGAGGCAGGGGAAAAAGTATATTTACTATTCATCGCTTTAGCTGCCAAGAACCCTTTACTATGTTTTAATTTTACTTAAAATCAATCACCATGATATCATTGGCTCTTAAATATGAAATATTTCTAAATGATACCTCAAAAGAAATAATAATTATAACATCACACTTCCTGAATATAAAACAAATGCAGTAATAATCAAAATGCCACATTCTATACCTAAACCTAGGTCACACTTATCCACCAATAAATTCAACATCCCTGGGAGAAAATTAGGACACATACACAGAAACTCATTTCCTCAAGGCAACTCATCTAGCAAATTCAGACCTTGATAATCCTTAATCTCCTCAGTAACAGTATATAACACACAAGCTGTTTATTTGCTAACTGCTCTCCTTCTGGTCCTCATCACTGTCCTTCACAAATCTGTTCTTTTTTCTGTTTTTGAACTAATGAAACAGTGACAAGCTCTTTCAACTCAAAATTACCCATTTAAAAGGTCCTGAAATCATGTTTCTGTATTCTAATGAGAATCAGTTCCCTTAAACTAGAGAACATTAAAGCTTTTCCAGTTGGTTCTCTGTATAAGACTGTAGACAAGTTCAGCCAGTGCTTCACACAGCAAGATTCCGGACCACCCCTTCAACTCTTAACATCTTGTTATAGCAAAGAAGAGCTCATAGAAAAACTCCTGGTCGGCTTACTGAGCAGTGGAAAAAAGCTGATCCAACTCTTCATTCAACAGGGTTCTTCCTTGTCCAATAAGATGCAAGTCTTCATGTGATACCTCAGGGGGGTAGTAGAGAGCAATAACACAAACTAAGGCAAGTTCCACTATCTTCTAGCATGATCCATGCCTTTTACTCCACTAATATGACAAGGAATGACTCCCCTTCCTATCAGCCTACCACAAGCATAGCAGCTGAAACTTTTCTATCTGTTTATTCTCCTTGTTTTTGAAATTAGCTCCGTCACAGCTGTCTCTTCTGCTGGCTGGTTTCTTCCCTCTTAATGTCTTAAATCAAAGGTTCTGAGAGTCTCCCTTGTGAGGTAAAACTAATCAAATCCAACTGTCAATTATGAGACCTATAGCTTTATTAAATCTTCCATAGTCTCCAACCTTATTTGACTTACCACTTTGTCACTTCTTGTCTCTCAAACATGAAAAACAATGACATATAAATGAGCCAAGAGACTATAGTGCCCTGCAGCCTCGGTCATTTCTCTGCCCTCAAACAGTTCCTCCCTGCTTATTCATCTGAAGGACAACTCTCTATTTCTCCTCCTACCAATTTGTGTTTCTTTACATATGGATTTTGTCAGGATTTCATATACACAAGTTCTTTTTCTTCCCCTTTTCAGCAACCAAACTATTCACATATGAAAGGGACAGTACTGAACATTAGAAAATTCCAACACTATGTTTCATTACTTTTGAACAGGGATTTTGTGTCATGAATTCTTTTGGGAATCTAGTGAATCCTCTCAATCCCATTCCAGAATAGTGCCATAAAATATATAAGATTACAAATGAAACCAATCATATTGAAATATGATTTTCCCCCTTCTAATAAAAGTTTATAGACCCCACCTGAATTGTATCCCTTACAAAAATAACATTTGTCTATAAACTTAGGCCAATATAGATTAATGTAGGATTATAAACAGATGAGTTAAATAATTCTTGTATCTTTAAAAAAATTTGTATGTTTAAAAAATCTTGATGTTTAAAGGTATTCCAAGGTATTGATCACAGTGTATTAGAGCAATAATGAGAAAACGGAATGTTCCTCTTCTACCACTGTTTATATATAAGTCTGATGAAAGCAGGGATATGCTGGAACCAGCTTGATTGTTAAATTTTCAGTGTGAGTATTTATACCACGGAAACTAGCATATGCTACAAATCAAGGCTTGATTTATTGTTTTGGTAATTATGTAGACTTCAGGAAGTGATGGAGAAAATGTTAATAATGTAGATCATGCTTAAAAGTGTATCATATATACCCTGCTTTCCTTCTCTCCCACCTAAACTGATTGTTAAACATTTTCCCACATCCCTCTGTACAAAAGTCGAGGGATTTTAATTAGAATTTGAGCAAAATCAGACATACTTTCTTCCCTCTCTTCATGGTAAGTCCTCCCCCACCCCCATACAAGTATGACATCCGTTAATACCAATATACTTATCATTTCTATCATATTTCATACCCCTACACATAGTTGGAATATCTTTGACTAATCTAGATCCTATACTTTCTTCAAGGCTCAGAGCCATTTCTTCCATAAAATCTTTGACATATTCAGTTTGTAATTTTCTCTTCTTCATATTCCTAATCCCATGATTTCAGATTTAATTTGTGTCATTCTACCTCTGTCTAATAATCTTGCCTTGTTCTCTAGCTTGTTGATTCCATTAATTCTACCATTGTTTATAAAACCCTACCTGCATAGGCATAGTTGGGATTGGTGAAGACTCATAAATCAGGATGTCCATTTTGTCTCTACAGTTAGATTGCAAATATCTCAAGGGCAAAAATTATATATTCTATGTCTTTCCCACTTCCCTCCGAGTTCAGCACAGTGTTAGGGCCATAGCAAGTGCTTAATGCATACTCACAGGACTTGCTTACTTGATCAAAAGATTTGATGGTTGTGACTTTGCCACAGTTGTTGGAAGTTGGCATAAAAATAGTAGATAAGGGTGCTTCTGAGTTCCCTGTCTACATAGATAGATGCTTGGTTGCAGTGAATTGTTCCCATTGAGTATTTCACAAGATCCCAATTCTGCTGAAGCATGTGGAGGGCTACCTGTTATAAACCACTGGTATAGTGAAACATGATGGCAATGGAGCATGGGGACATTATGCAAGAGAATTGAAATTAAAACATCACTATTAAAAAAACCAGAATAATCTTAAAGAGGGTAGTTAATTAAAGGAAATAAACAAAATACACAATGGCTGTCACTGAAGAAACTATGCCCTCTGAGTAGAAGTGATATATATTCCTCATACCATTGCAATAGTCTGTGAAATCTAGCTTGCTGGATTTAATGAGGTCCCAATTGAGTGTCCCTTGGAGACAATTTATTTGTCCAGAAAGAAAGATTACTGGCATTTAATTGAGACACTTTTCTATGGGTTGGGGGAGGGAGGATGCTTTTAGAATAAGAATTGCCAAATATAATTCAGATTTTCTACTGATGTACTAGATATGAAACTGGCCTTGAAGCCAGAAGGACCTGAGTTCAAGTCCTAAGTCTGACACATATTAGATGTGTGACTCTGGGCAGGGGAATTTCCTCTTCCAGGAATTCCTTATACCAAAGAAATCACATGTCCGGTCCCTGTCCAATTCTTTGTCATATGACTAGTGAGAAACAATTTACTGGAAAAGATTCTTTAAAATAACATTTTGTATCATTAAGAAGAAACAAGATTAGTGGGTCTGATCAGAAACAAGTAGCTTCCTCTCTCTAGAGAGAAAATCACAAAGGAATCTGAGCAGGGCCCTTTGTGTTTCAAATATAAAATGGTCCCTTAGAGCTGCTAAGTAAATTCATCTTTTTGCCTTCTGACACCAAATGCAGAAAAACTGTTACTACTGGCAAACCAAGCTTCCATAGTGGTAGAAATAATCAGTGGCTAGGAAAAAAATAACACCCATAAATAGCTAAAGAAAACAGTTATTTCTATATGACTAGAAATAAACGCTTTAGAAAGGAATATGTTTGTTCATGTAATTGTAGGCAGCAAGGTTTTCACATGAGAACTTGATTGGCGACTGGTATGTCAAGTTCTCATCCTGCTTTTTTTTCCCCCAAAATCCTGCATTCTGCCTAACTCAGTAGAGACCAACAACTGGAGAGGGGAAATAGTCTCATCTAAATAATAGAGTACACTTGAAAATACTTGGCCTTGGTGTTTTTTTGGCATTCAAGTATCATTTTTAAGTAAACCACTGTTTATTGATGTTTTTAATTTTATTTGCTCTGACCCTTTCCACCCCATCTCCTCCTCTAATGCTTTAATTCCCTGTAATTTCGCTCAGGTGCCACTTTTCCTGAACTCTCCAGCTATTGATAACTTCTCTCTGCCCCGCAAATAATTTGGGTTGGCTTTGTGTGGTCATGTATGTCATTTCCTTCTAGTAGACTCCAGGCTGCCTGAGGGCAGAGACTGTTTTCTTTTTAGTCTTTGTTTCTCTGGTGCTTAGCACAGTGTCTCACATTTAGTAGGTGTTTCATCAATGCTTATTCAATGAGGTTAACTTCCCCATCTTCACATAACTGGTATGTTTCTGAATCCCTAATCCTAGCTCTACTTGACTCCAAGACTAACACTGTATCCATTATGTCAGACTTCCTTTCTCCATTGTGTGTACCTGCCTGCTCTATTCATTGGTATACACACACACACACACACCTGTACAAACACATGCACATCAGGGAGAATGCATGTGTGAAGTAATGAAACTGATTTGTCTGAGTGGGTAATAGAATCAACTTTTATTACTTAATAGTTATATTTTGTGCTTATAGGATGTAGTAACCTCTTAAATATTTACATTAACAATTATTCATATGAATGTAACATATAGTATATTTTAAGTGATAGGATATAAGGACCAGATCTAGAATTTCTTTGATATTAGAAATCTCTAAATGAGGAAGTTCTTGCTATCAATCCAGATTTACATCTTTTTTTTTTGATAATGCAGTTAAAAACATTTTAGAAAATTACTTTTTTAGAAATTTTTTTTCAGTTCCAAAATTTCTCCCTCTTTCCAGGCCTTCCACTATCTATTGAGAATGCAAATAATATGATACCCAATATACATGAAGTAATGCAAAATATATTATCCATGTAGAAAAAAAAGAAAAAGAAAGAAAGTGTGAATAATATAGAAACAGGTATCAAGTAATAACACTTGTATAACCCAGTGGAATTGCTTGTCAGCTGTGGGAGTAGGGAGGGAAAGAAAATGAATCATGTAAACATGGGAAAATATTTAAAAATAGAGTTTAAGATAAGAAAAATAAAGAAAGTGGTTAAAAATTTGTTTCAGTCTGTACTAAGAGTTTGCCATTTATCCTTGGAAGTGCATCACATTTTCATCATGAGTCCTTTGGAATTTTCATGTTTCATTGTAGTGATAAGAGAAGCCAAGTCTTTCACAGTTGATTATTGTTACAACAGTATTCTCCTAATTGTGCTCTCTTCATTTTGCATCAGCTTATGTCTTCTCAGTTTTTTTTCTAAAACCACCCCCTTCATCACATCTTACAACACAATAGTATTTCATCACAATCATAAACCATAACTGGTTCAGCCATTTCCCAATTATTGGGCATCCCCTCAATTCCCACTAAAAAAGTTGCTATAAATATTTTTATGTGTCTCCTTTTCCTTTTCTTTTGACCTCTTTTGGAATATAGGCCTAGTTCATTCCCTGAGTCAAAGGGTAGGCAGAGTTTTAGAGCCTTTAGAGCAGAGTTCCAAATTGTTTTTCAGAATGGTTGAGCCTGCGCAACTTGAGAGTCTAAAAGATTTGCATGGAACTTAAGTGACCTGTCCCAAATCACATAGCAAGTATGTGTCAAAACTGGGATTTAAACCAAGGTCAACTTGGCTTCAAGGCCAGTTCTCCATAAGCCACATAACCATATCTTTCTATTTTGAATAATATAAGAAATATAGGTGGGAATAGCTGACTACTGATATCAATGGAAGTATTTTATTTAAACGTAATTTTTGTGGGATTATACTGGTTAAATAGTTTTGCAAGAGTTTTCATCATTACATAAATTATAGAAATTTTAATTTGAACATATAAATTATAAGGCCATGCAGGTATGACTTACTAATCCTTTAGAATCTTTACAAACACATTGTGGCTTTATAAAAAAGGTTCTTATTGCACATACATCCCAAGTATTGGGTAGATGGAACTGCAATAAAGAAAGGAAAGAAAATACTACAGCCCTCATAGTTATTACGTGAATTGCTTAATTGCTAGGAAAGACCACAAAATATACTAGCTTGTTCCACTTGCTGAAATAATTAATATTTATACAGAAGGATTGTAAATGAAACTTTGTAGGGTGGTGTATCTTGGGTTTCTAGATGAGTTTTTATACATTGTTAAATTCATTTTCAGCTTTTATGGCTGAAGATGGGAGAGTTTCACAATTGGACTTGACTTTTATTGAAAATGTATTTTTGGAGACCTTTTGTTAAAGTGGCAAGAAATGTTTTCAGTCAGAGAAATGAAGACTCTCTCACTAGTACATTGTTTGTTATGTAATTAAGGATTGAGTATAACTAGGAAATAAATACTGAGGAAAACAAACAAAAAAGAAAACAGGATAAAAGTAGGGGGAAAAGGGAAACCTAACTTGTAGGCAGATTAAACATAGCTGGATCAGATTGGCAACACGGATATTGTTTAAAGAAGTAATAGTTTCTGTGAGACTTCTAAGAAATATGTTACCAATTGTACTGTGGCTTTGTTACAGTGAAATGATACTTGTATTTTAAGGTTAAATATTGCTAGTGACTTCGTTAATATGCAAATTGAAACTTTTTAAATCACAGTAACACATGAAATAAATCATAATATAATTGGTGAAATTTGGAAATCTTGTTTTCGAATTCTGTCCTGGGCCCCTCTGTGTACATCTAATATTTATTTTTTATTTGTTCATATTCATTTTTTAATTAATTAGTTAAGAATATTTTTCTGTGGTTAGATGATTCATGTTCTTTCCCTCCCTCCTCCCTCCTGATAGCTGATGAGCTATTCCATTGGGTTATACATGTATCATTGTTCAAAACCTATTTTCATATTATTCATATTTGCAATAGAGTGATCATTTGAAGCCAAAATCCCCAATCATATACCCATTGAACCATGTGATCAATCATATTGGCTAATCTCCTAGGTATGAGGTGGTACCTCAGAGTTCTTTTGACTTGATTTCTCTAATCAGGAGAGATTTAGAACACTTTTTCATGTGCTTGTTGATAGTTTTGATTACTTCATCTGAAAACTGCCTATTCATATCCCTTGACCATTTATCAGTTGGGGAATAATGGCTTGATTTTTTTGTACAATTGACTTAGCTCCTAATAAATTTGAGAAATGAGACCTTTGTCAGAGGTTTTTGTTATAAAGTTTTTTCCCAGTTTGTTGCTTCCCTTCTAATTTTGGTCGCACTGCTTTTTTTGGTACAAAACCTTTTTAGTTTAATGTAATCAAAATTATTCATTTTACATTTTGTAATATTCTCTGTCTCTTACTTGGTCTTAAATTCTTTCCTTTCCCATAGATTTGACAGGAATACTATTCTATGTCCACCTAATTTACTTATAATTTCCCTCTTTATATTTAAGTCATTTACCTATTCTGAATTTATCTTGGTATAGAGTATACCTAGCAATTAAAATGGGTAATTGTGATACATGGTACCTAGAGAGTTCTGTTTGTGCAACAGCATCAACAAGATCATCGGCTAGGCTATTTTTCTCTAAGATGTCCAAATAATGAAAAGTTTCACGTTGTAAATGATAAAGAATTAAGTCCAGTATTAAACCTCTTAACTTAGTATTAAAAAGCATGGGCAAATCAATCTCTCTCTTTCTCTCTCTCTCTCCCTCTTCCTCTCCCTGCTTCTCTTTCTTCCCTTCCTTTCCCTTTCATCCTGTTCTCTCTCTCTCCTTTTTCCCTTCTCTTTCTCCCTCTCTCACACATACACATATTCCATATTTCATCCAAGATTCTGCTACTGTACCTGGGTTTAGGTGAGTGACTGCCCCAAGAATCATTTGCACAGTGTTAAGAATTCAGGGGTCTGGCATCATTAAGTGTTTGGTCCTGCCTGAATGTGCTGTTTTGCTTAGGTCTGCAGTAGCACAGCAGGAGCTTCTGGATGGCACGGATGGCAAGTTTGGATGTGAATGCCGGGTTCAAGATGTGCCATGTGTTCAAAGAGTGATAGAGTCACAAAGCTATTGCCTTTACTGCCTCTCACCTCTTTGCTGCATTTAAGATGGCATGCATCTTGCCTCAAGTCACTTCTGCAAAGCTAATGTGTAGTCTATTCATTAGGAACCAGTAGTTGTCAAACATTTCTCATGTGGGTCTTTAGGCTTCTTGCATCCATTGAATGTGTACCATCAGTGTAGCATCCTTGTGCATAACCAACTGAGCATGTCAAGGTGTTGAGCCATTATGTCAAACAACACAGGTGTTACAGTTTGAAAGAAGGCTTTGTGATGGCCATTCTTGCATTGGTATTTTTGCACTTAGTACTTGTTTTGCACTGGGCACTGGGAGAATCCTATAATGTATGTTATGAAAACTAGTCTTTAGCTGGCAAAAAGTAGGGAAAATTCACTTTTGAAAGTCCCATATCCTCTAGCAATTGGAAATGGTCTGTTGTTTATAAAAGTTGTCCTTTTCAATTGCAGCTATAATACTTTGCCAAGCAGAAGAACTCTGAAAAATTCAAGATTAGTGAGTAAAAAAGATGATGTTCACGTCTGTATCATGTGTTTACGTGCCATCATGAATTACCAGGTATGTATTCCTATTTCAGGAACTCTTGCTAAGTTAGTTTGTTCCCCCCTTGCCCAAAGGTCCTCTTTGACCCTGTAGATAAATTGAACCCAAACCGTATTTTTATTTTCTTCTTATATTATCTCCATTTTAATGTCCCCAAATTCCCAATTTGATATTATGGTCAGAAAGAAAATTCTAATGACATAAGAGGTTAAATTTGGTGTCACATACAATAGTGGAGAAGTCAAAACGAAACAATTATATACAAATAAAATACAGCTAGGATAAATTGGGTATTATCAAAAAAAGAGAAAGCATCAGTGTGTTAGGTAAATCAGGAAAGACTTTTCATAGAAGAAACCAGTGAAACTGGGAAGTAGATATGAGGGGGAAGATTATCCCAGGAATGGGGAACAACAGCTAGGGAAAATGCCCAGTGCTGGAAGATGAAGTGTCTTGTGCAAGAAATTTCAAGGAGTCTAAGGTTACTGGATCACAGAGTGCTTGGAGGGTGGAGGATTAATAGGAAATTAAACTCAAAAAAGTAAAAAGGGGCAAGGTTATAAAAGACTTTGAATGCCAAATAGAATAGTTAGCACAAAGAATTCAGACTCTTTGGGGGAAATTTAATAGAAAGTGTGATGTAAAACCAAGAACTCATATCCAGCAACTGAGGGCCAAGCAGGAGTCAAGAGTGTAGATTAGGCCCTCCTGGAAGAACTAAGCAAGTGTCAGTCTTAAGTAGATACCTCGGGGTGAGTATCTAAAGACACAAACTAGGCAGGGGAACCTCGCTGGAGTGCATGAGTAGGTTTAATTTCTATAGATATAGAATGGGCAACAGGGCACTGGCAGAAATGATTTCCAAGTGGAAGGACAGAGGTTAGGACTGTAGGATTTAAGTCAGACATAAGATAACAGGCAGTGAAGTGTGTTGGCTTAGGCATATTGTAAACATCATATGAATCCAGAAGCAAGGTATTCACCTTCATACCTGTGCTGAAGGGCATTGCTGCTCCCTAATCAAGGGAAGGTTTTCCATAGATGGTTGTAGCTACATCTCAGCAAGTCTCTACACTTCCAACAGGCAGAAACAATATGCTATGTCATCCTAAAAGGTATGAGTAAGATCTTTTAGTAACAGGGAGCTAGGATTATCTAACTTTTTTTCCTGGCTTATACAGTGATGTGATATAATCAGTCATTGGTTCTTTAGAAATATGTAATTGTCATTAA
Source organism: Gracilinanus agilis (assembly GCF_016433145.1). NCBI lineage: Eukaryota > Metazoa > Chordata > Mammalia > Didelphimorphia > Didelphidae > Gracilinanus > Gracilinanus agilis. The sequence goes on along the minus strand of NC_058132.1, from coordinate 275,786,935 downwards.
TGGCAAACTGATGGCATCAAATTGAAACTCCACTGAAAGGTAAATATGAAAGATTTATCAGGAAACAAGTTAAACACTTATTAAGGACTAGCAAAAGTGAAAACAAAGAGGAAAAAAGAAGGCGTTCTGATAAAATGAAGGAAGATAAAATAGCTGTAACAAAACATTAGGACTGATGCCATTAGCTGTTTATAGAACATCTTTTTGCCTTAATTTATCCATGTATACAAAAAAGCGATGCTCAAAGCCATGTTACTATAATTACTATAAAGGATGACTATATGAGGAATTGATGACTACATGATGACAAAAGGAGTTAGAATTCAACAACCTGGTTACAGCTGGGTAGCACAGTAGATAGAGCATCAGGCCCAGAATTGAGAGGACCTAGATTCATATCTTACTTCAAATACTTTCTGGATGTGTGTGCCCTTGCACAAGTGACTTAAGCTATATTGCCTAGACCTTGTGGTTGTTCAGACTTAGAATTCATACTGAGATAAGAGGTAAGAATTAAAAAAAAAAAAAAAGGATTCAACAATCTATGTCTATGATTAACTAGTGATAACTTCCCAGTCCCCTGGCTAATTCTGTGATTTGGCCAGAATATTATTAATCATTCAAAAGTTACTGATGTTATAGAATGTTTATAGAAAGTATTAAAAGTTGCCAGATCCAGTGTTTAGATATTCTGCTTGTGATTTCCATGGAAACAGATGAGGTTTAAAATGTTTAAATTAAAACATAAACAAAAACATTTGGTAACCCCTAAACAACTACAAATGTTCTGTTTTTTTTCTGTTAATTTCAGTACGGCTTCAACATGGTCATGTCACATCCACACGCTGTTAATGAAATTGCACTAAGTTTGAACAACAAAAACCCTAGGTAAGATTATTTTATGATATAGAAAACTAATGCAAACTAATTAAGTCATATACTTAACCTCAATTTCATCTGGTTAGATTATGGAACCCACCTAGGTTTCTCTCTGAAATGAAACATGATACTAGAGGTCTAAGAATTTTTATTGTAGCAATTTCATATCACACATATGAATGGTGGCATGCTAACTTTTAGATCTCATCAGCTTTCATTGCTTGATAGGCCTGCCTTCTATTATTTTCATCTTCAAGTCTGATGGATGAGGTGGGGATAGCTAAGAATAACACATTGATAGAATCGTGGGAACTTCTATTACCTACCTTTAGTATATGCCATCACTCAATAGCAAAAACTAAACAGGAATATTTTTACTCTCTTCCTCCTACTACATCACCCTGAGACTCTTGATTTTTAATATTAAGGTTATTCCAGAAAATCTGTGTGTAATAATTTTTATTAGGACTGGAAACTAGAATTATGTATCTTAAGTTTTGAACCTTGAAAAGCAGAAGGAAGTTATATCCTTCTAGTTTGTCTTCAAAGTGCATGTGTATGTATTCATATCAATATGTATAACATTGTATTTAAGTATATATCCAGAGAGAGAGAGAGAGATATCATCACATGCTTCAGTAATCAGTGACCATTGCTAGGCATATTCTTTTCATCAGTAAATACACATATGTATGTATGCATGTGTGTTTTGATGAAAGGCAGCATAAAATAATGGTCTTGAAGCAAAGAAAACTGGGGTTCAAGTCCCTCCTTTGAAACATATTAGCTATATTACCTTGCGCAAATCATTCAGTCTGAATTGTGCTTTTGGCAACTCTTGAAAACAGTAAATGTAGAGAAGGTGTTAATGTGCATTAGGTGTGAAAACACCTTAGCATTCTCTATATAAATGAAATCAGAGCTCCATTTGCTATCCTTATCCCTATGTCTGTTATACACAATGCATGTGTGTATGTTCATATGTATGCGTGTATATATGTTAAAACATATATGTTTGAAATTCATATGAATGTGTTCTTAAATCACAGATTATCTCCAGAAGTTCCTTTATTATTTACTTCAAAGTTGCCCCAGCTGAATATTTTATGTTTTCTAGTTACAGTCTATTTGTTGTCACTTTTTAAAAAACAGACAGACAGAAAGATAGACAGACAAAAGATAGATAGATAGATAGATAGATAGATAGATAGATAGATAGATAGATAGATAGACAGACAGACAGATAGATCATATGCCTAAGAACTCTTCTGCCCCCTGAAGAATCTAATTTGAAATTATATCCTTTCCAATTGGATCACCATTTTTTTATTTCAAGGGATGGGAGCTCTGATAGTTGGCAGATTAACTTCCTTGGTCTATATTAAAATTAAGTATAATCCTGTTGATATGTCCTTACCTTCTATGGCCAAAATTCCTTTATTGTTCAGGACTTTCTGTCACAAAGTGCTATGCTGGGCCCTTTCTCTAAGGGATGCTCTGCTGGACTATACCCTGACAATAACAGTTGGCATATAATACACCCATGTTGTATTTTACTTTGAAAGTTTAGAAATCTTTCATCCCAAGTTTTCCTTCCAATAATATTTTCAGATGTAGTTTTTATTTTTGTTTCTGGGGAACAGCAAAAATATCCCTATATTAGCACAGCTGTTATTCTGCTAGTTCCAGATCCCCTACATAGAGAGGGAGAGTATGCTTGTTACAAACTCACATTGTCATAAAGGATTTATTCAGAGCCATCAGCAAATGAGCACGTTTTAAGCATTAGGACACTTATTTAATTTGATTTTGAACTTTTTAGACAAATGAAATAGTTTTGTTTCCATAGCATGGGGAAAATATTTAACCAATGATCTCTTATCCTAATGTTTCCAAATTTCCTACTTCATTCAACTCATAATTTTTTTAAGCCAAGCAGAACCATTAACACTCAGCATCAAAGGTGGTAAATAATGTCCTTCCCCAGAGTTTAATAGAGATTGTAATCTTTTCTTAATTTTTCATTAGTATTTAATTTCTGTATTAGTGAAAATGGGGAGAACCTGTCAAATATGCCATAAATTTGCTATCTTAGACAAATCATAGCAAGAGTTATAAGCTAGTAAAAATGTAAAATATAGGGGGCAGCTGGGTAGCTCAGTGGATTGAGAGCCAGGCCTAGAGATGGGAGGTCCTAGGTTCAAATCCGGCCTCAGACACTTCCCATCTGTGTGACCCTGGGCAAGTCACTTGACCCCCATTGCCCACCCTTACCACTCTTCCACCTATAAGTCAATACACAGAAGTTAAGGGTTTAAAATTTAAAAAAAATGAATAAATATAGATGGTTGATATGTGTATTTAAAAAAAATGTAAAATATATACAGGGCACAAAAATGTATTTCTCACCCCTCCCTCCATTTTTCCAAGGAAGATCTAATTGATCATGGTCTTATTCTTGTTTTGACAGAACAAAAGCCCTGGTCTTAGAACTGTTGGCAGCTGTTTGTCTTGTAAGAGGAGGGCATGAAATCATTTTATCAGCATTTGATAACTTTAAAGAGGTAAGAGATTCCAAATTTGAAGTACAGAATGTGCTTGCAACAATTTCTTTTAAATATGAACAGTCCTAAACAGTTTTTCTTTTTCCTTGCTCTGAAAATTAAAGAATATGATAATTTTTACAGTATTCCTCAGAGGGAAAAGACATCTTGGAGAGAGCAATGAAATGTTTTTGATTCCTAGTTTTTAGACTTCAGACATGATTCCAAATGGCTGTATTATTAACATATTTTCAGGTGGCATGAGAATAGATTAACCCATCTGATGTATGTGTCTTTCATTAGGACCCATATTGGTGGCCCACTCTATAAAATTTTACAAGCCCTTTTCATCATTGCTAAATTATCAGACAGTATTTATTATGTGATCTTGCTGAGTATTGGACAAAATGAATAAAATAAACAGTTCCTGATTTTAGGAGCTTATAATTTAAAACAGGTGACCTTTTCATGAGCAAGCTATAAGAAAGTGGGCATGTATGAGTAAGAATAGAGACTTTGAAAAATAGTTCAATGCAGAAGACTTCATACTAATAATGGCCTTACAAAGAAGCATGGTTTATATTCCTCATAGATAATTGCAAATAAAAGCGGCATTCATAGTCATAGTTTAGTATTTGGTAATATAGGTCCATAGGATACTTAAATTCTGGAGTCTGCCTCAAGTCTTCAGTGTGACTCAATCACTGCAAGTTCAGACTAAGAGTATATCTTGAGGTCCCAAATCATTCTAGAGTTGTCCCTTTTGCTCCATTAAACCCTGTCAGAGCTAGGATGGTGGTCCCAGAAAACAGAAATTACCTCTAGCTAGTAGGTTTCATGTTGCCTTCATCTCTTTCCTATGTAGAAGGTACTCATCGGTCTACTCAGAAAGATTTTGGATCAAGAACTAATTTGAAAAACAAAACATAACAAAACCCTGATCTGAGTGGATCACAAACCCTGAGTATTATGTCATGAACCTAGAAGGAGTCCATCTATTCAGAACTTCTTTGGAATGGAAATTGGTCTTAGCTTGGACTTGACTTCCCAGCCTAGATGAAGATGCCCCCAGGGTCTCCTTAGTTTGGCCTTATATGAATGAGCATATACTAAGAATATTATACAGTACGTGATAATACTGTGCTTAGTCCTGGATGCAGATACAAGCAGTGCATGCTCTCAAGAAGCTCACATTCTGATAAGAGAAGACAACAGATAATCTAGTAAGGGGGATATGTACATGGTTTGGGAATGCCTTGGAAGTGATATGGAGACCTGGTTCTGGTCAGAATAAAGTGAAAATTCACCTATCAAAGCCCAAGTTTCCAGTGACAGAAGTTCTAAATTCTAAAAGCAAGCAACTATTTATTAAATGCCTTCTGATTGTCTAGGTGCTAAGAATATAAAGACAAATCATTCCCAGACCCTAATGAGCTTACATATCCTTAGAGCATTGAGATATTGGACTTGAGAGCTTCACAGTTAATGGTTAATATTAAGGCTTCAGTGTAGAAGAAGAGTAGGAGTAGAAAGGGGGCCAAATGATCCAGTGCTGTTCATAGTGATAAAATGTGGCTGACTATTCTGCTTTTTAAATGGTTAGCTTGGTATATTGCATTTTTTGGTTGGAGATGTGGAAATAAAAAGTATGATAATAAAACTGCTTCAAGAGTCCAAGTGAAGTCCAAATAGCAAACCTGTCTCAGGAAGTAACCAATGAATTGAACTCAACTCTAGAATAACCTTAGGAAGAAAACTCCCATTTTCCAATAAAGAATCACAAAAAATGTCCTTAAATTGATGCCTCAGCTTCTAACAAAACATTCTGAGCCAAAAATATATATGTGGAGAAAGAAGGTGGTGTGTATACCTAACATACCTCCTCAATTCTTAAAAAACTAGAAAAAATGAGACTTTAAAATATCACAAACCAAGTGCTCTCTGCTCTGGAAACACTTGCTACATAACTACTTCAGTTCCATGTCATGATTCTCTTTGTTGCTTGAGTTTTGATAAGCTATAGAGAAAATTGTGGTCTGCAAACTTAGTAACTACAGAGAGGAAATATTGTTGACATGATTTTGCTAACTTAGAAAATAGCAGTTAATCCTGTCTCTTGACATGAGCATTATAAAGGATTTCCACTGTATATTATCTAACTTTATCTATATCTAACAACCCTATAGGACAGATTATATTCTTAGATAAGAAAATAATCCTAAAAACCCTTGTGGATTTTGAGATACTGAATTAAATTCACATCATCTATTGGACAGTCTGGGTGTTTGTTTTTGTTGTTGTTGTTTTCTTGAAATCATACACTCCTAAATACACTATGACTCATTTCAATAATCACATGTAAATGCAGATTTTTTGATACTGATCTTCCTTGGACTAAGTATTTGAATCTAAAAGAAGCTATTCCTTCCAAGTGAAAGATATGGACAGAACTTAATTCTGTAAGAGTTCTTAATTTCCAGTAACTCTGAACTTTTGTAGAAGTGTGCACCGAGAAAGAGAATAATGTTGACTTTTAAGAATGAAGGCAGAAAATAAAGCACTTCATTAAGGAACTCAGCATGTGGATACAAGTGAGATGCTCATTTCATTTCAGCCCATTTTTTCCTAGCTTTTTATTTTTTTATTTATTGATTTTTCATTTGGAAATGTCTGTGTCATTTCTAAAACTTTTCAAAGAATCTTTATATCATTTTCCTTTAAAGTCCCTTTCATGGCGGTAATGAAATGTTCATTAAGCCCTTTTAACAAAGGGATGACATGTATATCTGGCTTTGATTGGCTTGAAGTGCTAGATCCAAGTTATTCCTTATCAGGAAAAGTTATATAGCAGTATTTCCTAACCCAGCTCAGTATTTAGGTAAAATAAAGTTCAGAACTTAGGAGAAGAAAGGAGGATATGAGGGAGAGAAGCCATATACAGGGAGGAATACTCAGAGGTGATATTGTTTTTAGTTTCTTTAGTTTATTATTATTTCTAAAAATTTGAGGATTAGTTAAGAATATGCCTTAGGTGTTGGTCTCCTGGTAGTTAGTTGAGAAACACAGTTCTACAAGGCCCATTATATCTCTGTACATAGGAACTCATCATTCATATTTTTTCCTTTTGCTGTCATGTCTCAGTATTATGGAGATTTCAAGAAAAGAAACAACTTTCTTAAGAAACTTAATTTTTAAAGTCCTTGGTTCCTCCTTTTATTATCTCTTCCATTTTGATTGAACACCATTTGTATGGCTAAGAAAGATAAAGGCTTAATTATCCTTGGTCACATTTGAACCTGAGATTCAACAGAAATAGCTGCCCAACTTACCCAAGAAGGCAACGTTTTCAAGTCACTGAAACCGTAATAATCAGAACAACATACTGCTGACATTTGGTGCCAGATGCTAAAAGGAAATTAAAGACTCTGGATCTTAAATAAGCATCTAGCAATTATTTCAGCATTTTTCTTAGCAAAGCCAGCAAGCCAATCATTCTTGTCTAATTTGACCCACCACTAATTATTTCAAAATGTAACACTAAAGGAGGCATCTTCCAGTTCTTGCAGAGATGGTCTTCTGTACCAGACTCTATCATCCTCATGTAGATTTTTACTGTTCAGAGTCAAAATGGGCACAATCTTCTGTTGTTTCAAAGAGTCTTTCCAAAACAAGAGTTTTTACTCTATCTGTAGCAATCCTTATTTTAATAATAGAGTGTTCTTCTAGAATGGTGTCTGTTGACATTTTGAAGATTACTAAACTTGGGCCTCACTTGGGGCTTTGATATTCCTTGCTTAGCCTTAGTGAACTCTGTTTCACTAATGTGCATTATAGTAAATGAAATTTAATTATACTGATTCAGATGGAAAAACTTATAGTAAACATTGCATGTCACAAAGGCATTTCTCAAGACGTAGGGATCATTGGAATGGCCTGACAAATATTGGCTGTCCCAAAAAGTCTTAGTACATTTTTAAGCTTTAATAACTTGAGAAGCATAAATGCTACAAACTTTTGAAAGACAATATTTAAAAAGTTATTTAACATTTTAAAACACCAATATGATTATTACAATTTAGAATGATTGCTGTGCACTATATATTGGTCTTGTAAATTTTCAAACTTTGTATACAACCTTTTACCAGTGACCGCTCAAAGAATGAAAGAATTTGCATTTGTAATCCTAGCTTTAAGATCATCCAAAAAACAAGGTTTAGAGGAATATGTGACAATTTTGATGTTATTCCACAATAAAAAGTCTAATGGAGATAAACCAAGTGACTACAGCAGCCAAGTGAGAGGCCCTCTTTTGCCAATCCATAGGTCTGAGAAAGTGTCATCTAGAACCTGTCACACCCAAATTGTGCATAATGATAGAGTGTTCCAATCTTGTTAAAACTAAAAATTTCTTCTTCAAAATTCATAAAACTAATGTATTTCTACTCCTACTGTTCTTTCTCTGGATGTGGATAGCGTTTTTTTCTCATAAGTTCCTCTGCATTGATAGAAAAGTCTATTATATTCAATTGTGCCACCTTTCAAAAATTGTTGGGTTTTAAAAAAAACCTTCCCTTCCATCTTAGAATCAATACTCTATATTGGTTCCAAGGCAGAAAAGCAATGGGGGTAAAGTGACTTGCTCAAGGTTCCATGGCTAGGAAGTGGTTGAGGCCAGATTTGAAACCAGGAGCGCCAATCTCTAGCCCTGGCTCTCAATCTACTGAGTCACCACCTAGCTGTTCCCTGTTGAAGTTTTTTTGTAAGCTTATATAGTCTGTGTGCTCTGGAAGTTTTTAAAGCTTAAAACTGCATGAAGACTTTTGGGACACCCAGTATTTATTTAAGATAACTTACACATCAGATGATCTCATAATGCTTGTTAATGCCCCCTCTAAAAACTGTTCATTATTGAAAGGAAGAGATCAAGGCTGATTTCTTTAAACTGGATCTCATCTTTATCTCTAGTGTGTTGCATGTTGGTGTGTGTTTTTTACAGATCTTCAGAGTCTTTGGGTTCCTGAAGTCAGATTAGAGAGGCCTGATTTACCTCTCTTATAGCCTCCACTACCTTTCCTTCCTTCCTATTTAACTACTCTTTTTCTATAGCTTCCTCTCTCCTATTTGAAGCTGTTCTCAGTGCTAGGTGTTACACATTGGGATTCATTGGGAATTCCTACATGATTTGGCTCTTGGGCATTAGAAAGCACTTTTTAAAAAAATTTAAATTTTTATTTAGAATATTTTCCCATAGTTACATGATTCATTATCCCCCACCCTTTTCTCCCCTTTCCCAAAGCTAACAAGCAGTTCCACTGGGTTGTATATGTATCATTGTTCAAAACATTTCTATGTTATTCGTATTTACTGTAGAGTGATCCTTTAACATCAAAACCCTAATCATATCCCTATCAAACTGAGTGATCAAGCATATATTTTTCTAATGCATTTCTACTCCCACCATTCTTTCTCTGGATGTGGATAGTGTTTTTTCCCATAAGTTCCTCTGCATTGTCCTGGGTCATTGCATTGCTACTGGTAGAAAAGTCTATTATATTCGATTGTGCCATATTGTATCAGGCTCTGTGTACAATATTCTCCTGGTTCTGCTCCTTTTGTTCTGCATCCAAGTCTTTCACTTCTCTTTCCTTTTTTTTTCTTCTAGTTTCCCTTCTGTGTTGAGTTAGTTTGCAGTGCTGAAGTTTTAGGGCATTTGGCTCCAAATATATGGAGCTGATCTTAAAGAGAGTTTCTCAGGCACTGACATAAAGAATCTAGTGATGGATTTGCAGCAGGACTGCCTTTCAATCTCAGTCTATGTGGCAATCTTCTCTGTTGGTTTCATTTATTCCCCCGTATATGACTAAAGTGCCTTCAGCTATCATAACAATTAAAAAATCAAACACACACCTACACATACCACCATGGAACACATCAGCCTTGCCCCACAGTTTTATCTTTTCCCTTATTATCAGTTGTCTGTTTGTTTTTTAGGAAGGAAAAACAGCAATGTTCTGCTCATCCTAAGATCTATCTTAGCCTTGGAAAGAGCAAAGGGCCATGTTAATTTGTAAAGATGAACAGTGTGCTGCTTAGTGAGGAGACAACATTTTTTATAAAATTGATAAATTTTCTGGGCATACAATTATAAACTTGAAGCTGTCAGTATCACTCTTTCTGTGGAATTATAAATGGTTATCCTAAATAGATTTTATTAGATATCCATAGTTTTGTACAAAATCTAACTTCCCCACAGGGTAATTGGGCATTTGCCAGGTGATCAGTAGGGCATTTTGTTCTTACTCTTTTCAGAGAGAATGGGGGCCCTCCTGCTTCTGAAAACAGCCTATTTTCTTTCCTAGTGAGCATCTTACCATCTTTATTTTGGTCAGTTCACCCTACCCCAAATTTGTGGTATATTTAAAATTACCCCAGGAGATACAAAATTGGCATGTAGGTAAGAAATCTATTTGAAACATTCCTAAAGAACCCATTTCACTCCAGGATGGATGGTTATGATTCTAATTTTCTTTTTACATGGGCAGATATTCTAATTATTGTAGTCAGGTGTTACTGGTTGCCTTTTTGGAAATTTATAGCAAAGAGTCCATGGCCTGAAGGCTATTTTGAGCCATATTATTATTGTTTTATTATCATTTATCCTTATTTTATCTTTTTTTTAATTATAAGATCACCTTCAGGACAAACTGATAAGACTTTTAGAGTTATAGTTGAGAAGACCCACATTTAAATCCCACCTCTGACACTGTGTGACTATGAACAAGTCATTTTAATTGAGTTTTATTTTTTCAGTTACATATAGGAAGAAATTTTGACAATTGTTTTCTGACATTTTTCAGATCAGATGCCCTCCCTCATGTCCCCCCACCAAGGTGGTAAATAGTTTAATATAGGTGATATCAGTGCTTTCATGCATTACATATTTCCAAATTCCCCAAGTCATGACTGATGACCTATATCACATATACAATAGAAAACTCATGAAGGAAATAAAGTGAAGAATGGTGGGCTTTAATATGTAATCCGATTTCAATAGTTCCTTCTTTGCCTTGGGTAGAGTTTCTGATTTTTTTTATCATAAATCTCTTGAGGTTATCTTAGACTTTGCTTTATTGATAATAGTTTAGTCGTTAACAATTGATCATCATAAAGTATTTCTTTTACTGTATACACTGTTCACTTGTTTCTGCTTACTTCACTTTGTATCAGTTCATACAAGTCTGACTTTGGTAAAGTCATTCATTGAAAGCTGGGTGGCATAGACCTTTTTTCTGACCATTATGTCTTTTACTACTTATGTCTTAATAGATAAAAGAGAAGTGTCTTGATACTAAACACTTCTCTTCTGATAATAGCATGATAAAAATTACAAAATTCTTAATTGTACATACTGTTTTGGGTATGAAAGTAATTGCTTAGATAATATCAAGTGGAAGTATGTCTCTCTTGTTTGGAAAGCTTTCCAGTTTCTTACCTCATTTAACCCTCCCAAAAACCTGTTAGATAGTACAGGTTTTTAAACTCCTATTTCACTGATAAAGAAACCAAGGCTCAAAATTAAGTGATTCATCTCTTACCAAACAATGAATTAGTTTAAGAATGTCAAGCAAAACTTTTGATCCTCTGCTTCATGCACAAGGCTATTTCCTCCAGACAAGCACTTCAGAATCTTACTCAGATAATAATAGCAAACATTTGTTTAGAGCTTTATGGTTTGCAAAGTACTTTACATACATCATCCCATTTGACACTTGCAGAAACATTATGAGGAAGATTATTATTACCCCTATTTTATAGATAAAGAGACTGAAACTATAAGGGTAAATGGCATAGCCCTAGATCACATAGCTATTAAGGATCTGAGGCAGAATTGTAACTCAGGTCTCCCTGGACTCAAGTCCAGCCTCTATCAACTATGCCATTTAGTTACCTCATCATGTTAACATGAAGTCAACAAACCTAGTGACCTGTTTCCTCCATTTACCAATATAAATGCTAGCAGAGTTGAGTTTTCCTCCCCATTCCATCCACATTATAAATCAAACCACAGTGAAATTAAAATAAACCCCCAAACTTCTTCCCTCATAGTCTTTCCTTTAGTTCTAGGATTGTCACCTGTTGTAATTTTGCCCAATTCTTATAGGGTCTCTCAAACCTAGAAACTGTCTTCTTTGTCCTAAAAGACACAATACAATTCCCCAGCAGTCATCATGGTGGCTCTCTAGGATTATGATCTTAATATACTCCCTCTTCTCTCTAAAACAACTTGGCCTGAATTAATAGTATCATTTATTCAATGCTTTGAATTTATAAATGTTTCAATTTTCTTCAAGTACCTAAAAGCCCCAACTCTGAGCTTCTTGCTTTCCATCTCTCATTTAGCCTATCCTAGTCTCTTCCCCTTTCCTGTATGTGGAAAAATCTCATGTCTTGTTTTTTACTACTCTTCCTATAGTCCAAGGTGGGCTAGGATGGTAGAGAATCTCAGCGAGGCAAAATCATTTGGGGCTTGATTGTCTGAATACCAAATTGCTTCCTGTGACACCAGTAATATCTTCGGGAAACTCCAAGTCATTTGATTGCTCAGATTACTTGGGGAAGCACTTGGAATCTATCACAGCACCAGTACAATTCACTTTATTCTTTTGGTTGCAGAATGCTAATGTCTGGCCTTAATGTAAAATACTGAGTTTAGTTTTTAAAGGCTTTCCTCCCTTCTCCTTTTGATTTGTTAGTAGAATCAGTGAAACTTGTGAAATCTTTCTCCTAAAGTCACAGTTTTCCTTGCTAGCTGTGGTACCTCTCAGGAGGGGCCCCTGCTTCTTCCTTCAGTGGACAGAAGATTTCTTTGGGATTTCTACATATTTTGGCAACTGGGCATCAGAAACTGCTTGTGCTACACTTTTGTAACTAGATTTCAGAAGGCCTGTAAAGTTTTATTTACAATAGGCCAAATTGGGCAAGAGAGGGAGCAGATATCATGGTTTGGTCCCAACATCCCTCTGCATGTAATCCCACCTAATCCAGTCTCTCTAATGTTTCAGGATAGAAGGATTACATGCCTCACAAAAACAGTCCTGCCAGCTGCTTCAGCGTCACGCATGATTTTAAATAGAAAGAGCATGAAGAACAATTTTCACACACTTTTATAGAACTTTATCAGTTCAAGAATTCCCATTCTCAAAACCACACTATTAGGGCAACTAGGTGGCATGGTGGAAGTGTCAGGCTTGGAGTCAGGAAGACCTGATTCCATATTGGGCCAGAGACACTTCTCCTTGCTGTGTGATCTTGGATGGGTCACTTAACCCCATTTGCCTAGCTCTTATCCTTCTGTCTTTAGAGTTGTTACTAAGACAGAAAGTAAGGATGTGTGCGCGCACACACACACCCCTATTTTTTTTGTTTTAATTTTTTTTTACTTTTTAGAAAATGTTCCCATTGTTACATGATTCATGTTCTTTTTCTCCCCCCACACCCCTCCCCACGGGCATTTCCACTGGGTTTTACATGTGTCATTGATCAAGACCTGTTTCCATATTATTGATAGTTACACTGGGGTGATCGTTTAGAGTCTGCATTCCAAATACTATCCCCATCAACCCATGTGATCTATCATATGTTTTTCTTGTGTGTTTCCTACTCCCACAGTTCTTTCTCTGGATGTGGATAGCGTTCTTTCTCATAAGTCCCTCAGGGTTGTCCTGGATCATTGCATTGCTGCTAGTAGAGAAGTCCGTTACATTTGATTTTACCACAGTGTATTTGTCTCTGACACACACACCTAATAATAGATCAAGTTCTCTTAAGAGATGAATTGAGTTCTTACAACTGCTGCCAATTTGGATTGGATTGGTTGGTTTACCATGGCTCATTAAACAATGGGTCTGGTGTTTTGGTGGTGTTAAGGAAGTTCCTAAAGAAGCTTTTATTGGTTTCCCATCTAATTTTCCCTTGTTGGTTAGGTCTGGCCAGAATCTAATTTTTCTTCTACTTTTCTCTGTTCTCTCTTCCTTCACCTTTTCTTTACCTCCAAAATTTATTAAATTTTCTCCTTATCCCTGGAAGTTTTTGAATTTAAACTTTATTAGGATTGACACTAAGTATCAGTTCCAAGGCAGAGGAGTGGTAAGGGCTAGGCAATGGGGGTTAAGTGACTTGCTCAGGGTCAAACAGCTAGGAAATGTCTGAGGCCAAATTTAAACCCATGACTTCCCCTCTCTGGACCTGGTTCTCAATCCACTGAACCCCCAGCTGCCCCCTGAACTTACTTTTTTTTTCTTTCATAGACTTTTATTTTTTATATATTTTTTACATGATTCATGTTTTTACTTTCCCCTTCACCCCCCCCCCCATGTTAGCACCCCCCATATCCAACGCGCATTTCCACTGCTTTTAACACTTGTGATCAGTCAAAGACTTATTTACATATTATTGATAGTTGCATTGGTGTGGTCATTAGGATCTATATTCCCGACCATATCTGCATCAACCCATGTGTTCAAGTGGTTGTTTTACTTATGTGTTTCTACTCCTGCGGTTCTTCCTCTGAATGTGGGTAGCGTTCTTTTCCATAAATCCCTCAGAATTGTCCTGGGTCATTGCATTGCTGCCAGTACAGAAGTCCATTACATTTGATTTTACCACAGCGTATCAGTCTCTGTGTACAATGTTCTTCTGGCTCCGCTCCTTTCACTCTGCATCAATCCCTGGAGGTCTTTCCAGTTCACATGGAATTCCTCCAGTTCGTTATTCCTTTGAGCACAATAGTATTCCATCACCAGCATATACCACAATTTGTTCAGCCTTTACCCAATTAAAGGGCATACCCTTGTTTTCCAGTTTTTTACCACCACAAAAAGCATGGCTATAAATATCTTTGTAAAAGTCTGTTTATCTATGATCTCTTTGGGGTACAAACCCAGCAATACTATGGCTGGATCGAAGAGCAGGCAGTCTTTTAGAGCTCTTTGGGCATAGTTCCAAATTGCCATCCAGAATGGTTGGATCAGTTCACAACTCTACCAGCAATGCATTAATGACCCAATTTTGCCACATCCCCTCCAATATTCATTACTCTCCCCTGCTATCATTTTAGCCAATCTGCTAGGTGTGAGGTGGTACCTCAGAGTTGCTTTGATTTGCATTTCTCTAATTATTAGATATTTAGAACACTTTCTTATGTGCTTATTGATAGTTTTGATTATTTTATCTGAAAATTGCCTATTCATATCTCGCCCATTTATCAATTGGGGAATGGCTTGATTTTTATACAATTGATTTAGCTCCTTGTATATTTGAGTAATTAGACCACCCTGAACTTACTTTTAAGATAATTCTCTTATAGTTTAAAAAGTACCCATTGGGGCAAACAGAATATTTTATTTTAATTAAGATCTCAGGGAGATTTCTCTTATTTCAATAGTGAAGAAAATTAAAATGTTTGTCTATTAGATGACAAAGGTTTGCGGGTTTCTTAATGAATCTATATTATTAAAAAACTAAGACTTCATTTCACATAGATAAGATACTTATAAATATGCAAGTCCATGAAGGGAATTAGTTATTTGTGAAAGTGAAAACAAAAGCTATGGCTTTCAAGCCTTTGTCATTATATTTAAGAAATAGGAAATTATTTCAGTGATTAAGGTGATTAATTCATGTTTGTAGCCTATAGAAATGTGCTTTATATGATTTAGTTATACAGTGTGGAATCTGAATTGTACTGTTCACATTCTTTCTAAATAGTAATAGACAACTCCAAGGCAGGTAGTGCTAGGGATAAAGGTAAATAGGAATAAAGGGCTCCCTTGTGCTTTATCCCCTCAAATCTAGAGCAAGTCTCCTTGTAATATTTCATGAAACATACCACTCTCAGGCCCCCAAAGATGAACCCCTTTTGAAAAGCTGAAGAAAATAACTGTCCTGGAGGACTGTTCCATTGAGGTATTCAGTTTACCCAGTCCAATATGGCATTTGACCCTCATAATATTTGATGTGACTTTAACCTTCAAACTGCAGCAATAAAATAGGCAATGATCAAAAGAGGGTGATAGGAGGTCATTTATCCAGAGTTTCCAAGTGTCCGCATTTATGACTTTTTTTTTTAAACCCTTAACTTCTGTTTATTGCCTCCTAGGTGGAAGAGTGGTAAGGGTGGGCAATGGGGGTCAAGTGACTTGCCCAGGGTCACACAGCTGGGAAGTATCTGAGACCGGATTTGAACCTAGGACCTCCCATCTCTAGACCTATCCACTGAGCTACCCAGCTGCCCCCTGCATTTATGACTTTTAATGGGTTGGGGTGGGGATCTTTCATTTCATGAGTGTAGGGAATTCCTGATGAGAAATTCACTCTGTGAGCTAGTCTTCAATTTCATTGTTTTAGAGAGATACCCAAGTTAGTAAGAGGGTAACTGATTTACGTACGGTACAGTCTTTATGTCTATTAATTATTTAACAAGCATGTATGAAGTGTCTCCTTTGTGCTAGGCAGAGCACCAAGTACTGTGCATTTAAATGTAAAAAAATGAATCTTCTTTAGGAGAATTATAACAGATGTCAAACATGTACACACACACATACACACAGAATAAGAGAAGGGGAAATAATGCATATAAATAAATACAATGTAGTTTTTTTTTTTAAAAAAAAACAAGGTAGTCATGGAGGGAGTAGATGAAGGAGCAGGAAAAGCTTCATGTAGGAAGTGGTATTTGAATTGAATCTTGAAAAAAGATGGGAACTCTATTAGGCAGAGGTGAGGAGGGGGAATACATTCCAGGCCTGAGGATGGCCAGTGAAAAGTATTAGTGGTGAAACTTAAAATTGGGATTCCTGACAGAAAGGTCAATTCTCACCATGACTGCCTGTAATGCAAAAGATGCAAGAGAGGCTTTTGCTCTTGCAGGGAGCCGACTGAAAACTTCTGGCAGTTAGAAGCCTTAGAATTCTGAGAGAAGTGAGTTGGTTCCTAAGGCTTGAACAGAGCGGAAGGACCAACTAGGGCTCTCCTTTGACTTTCGATTTTGCTTTTGGCCTGTGCTTTGTCTCTGGACAATTTGAACCTAGCTAATTTCTCTGGACCTCTCCCTGACCTTCTCCATATTATTTCCCTGTTTTCCTGGGGCTCTGGGAGGCAGGGTGGCTTTTGAGTTTTTAGTGAATACATTTTGTGGATTTAGTTTTCCCCAATAGGCAAGTAGGACATCCTTGAATTCAAACTATCCCTTTAGTATACCCTCTACTTTAAAGCAGCCAAATCTTCCCTAGCTGAGACAAGCAGGTCCTCTCTCAGTCTAACCCATTCCTGTGACCCTTCCCCATCTTGAGTTTCTCCCTAGTGGCTGTCAGAAACCCCAAACCCCCCTCTCCTTCCTGACCAACCCTGAACATTAATAAATCCCTTTGTTACCTAATCAAACCCTCTGGAGAATCATTGTGTTGAAGAATTAGGCAAGGATTGAAGGGGAAGGAATTATTCTCTTTTATTTTTCTGAGGGAAACTGAAGGCATCCATCTTGGGAGGAAGTAGTTGCCCAACTTCCTCCCCAATCCCTTCAGTTTCATTGATAGGGAGGAGCCTTGTGATTCCTCCTTTGAGGACTTCAGAAACTGACAAGAAAGCCCTCAAGTCAGTTTCAAACCACTTCTGACTGGCCCTATTCCTTGTGTCTATAAAAGTACCTTTCCTGCCTGGAAGGGTTCAGCCTATTTCCCCTCAGTATCCTCTGTCTCTAGCTTGGGTCTCTAGTCTGTGTTAGCTGCCTCTCCTGAGCACCTCACCTTGTACCCTTACCATCCGAATACTGCCTTTTCCATTCCTCCCTAAACTCAGCCATCCCTTTCATTCCTCTCCTATTACCTCAATCACCTTTACCCCTCTGTCACTCAGCAAGGGAAGGAGAGCACCCCCCAACTTTAGTGTCCCCTTTTATTCATCACATGCCTCACCCATCAGTGATAATCTAGCTTCTGTCATCATCATCATCATCAAAAAATCATTTATGTGACAGATAATAAGAGTGAAACAAGTAGATCCAAGCAAACATTATAAACAACTACAGACTTGATATCTGAAGAGTAACTTGTGCATGTTCATCTCCAGAGAATGAACTGAAAAATGGAAACATGAAAGATACAATCTATACGTACATATCTGTTGGCTGGATGATGCTTTTTATGATGTGGGGAAGGGAGGGAGGGGCTGAAATGAAAGAAAGAAAGAAAGAAAGAAAGAAAGAAAGAAAGAAAGAAAGAAAGAAAGAAAGAAAGAAAAGAAAGAAAGACACAAAGACACAAAGACACAAAGACACAAAGACACAAAGACAGAAATCACTTGTGTGCTTAGATATAAGTGATGATCAATAGAAAAATTTAGATGAATATCTGGTGTATATACATAAGCTATAAGGGAAAATGTTCTACTCCTCTTGGTAAATGAGCTACTCAGGAACCCTAAACATATAACCATTAAAATGAGAGATTTGAGTTGGGAAGAGGTAGAGCAGGATGAGCATCAGTTAGTCAGATGACCTTCAGGATCCCCGACTTTCTCTAAGAGCATTGTAGCTATGCTTAAAAAAAAAAAAAAAAAAAAGGAAAATCAAGTTGTGTTTATGGCTACTGTGAAATCAATAATATGACCAAAAGTACAAGGCAGGACAGCTGTCAAGGAAGCTGGGCAACTAGTAGAAGAAAGAATTCCTCCCTTCCTGCATAACCTGAATTTTCCCACCTTTCTGATTAGTAAGGAGAAAGTCAGACTGATCCAATTGCAAGCAACCCCTGATGCCATAGCCATGTGACTTCAAGATCTTAAGGGAAGCTGATAGGAAAAGCACTCTCAAAATTTCTTAAAGCATCAGTCATTTAGACTTAGTCATCTCCACCAGCCATGAACTGGAGTAAATTTTGTTGCAGTCATTAGTTGTTAAATGGGCATAAAATGATGATACTTTGACAGATGAGGGTATAAATAAGATGTTTTATGTTGATAATAATTTCACCATAAATTTGCAAAATTCCATTGTTACTCCTTCCTCTGCCGATTGTCTTCTGCTCCATCAGCTGCTGTATTCACTCTAATAACCTTCAGGGCCTTCTTTGATGTGGAAAAAAACAGATATGTTCAAGGCCCGAAGGGATAATGGTCCCTTGCAAAAATATTACTTAGGAATAGATTAAATGATCATATTATCATGGTTTGCATCTGTGGGGATACTTTGCTTTAATTATATCCCTCCCTCTGCCCTCAAGCCTGTGTGAAATTTTATATTACAAAGAGGTCCATTCTCTATCTTGTTCACAGCAGCCACTGTTTTTTCCAGGAGAAGGTGCTTCCTTTGTCATCCTGTTTCATTTTTGTATATATAAAAAGAATCTCTTTAAAACCGTAGCTTTCTGCCAACTGCAAAATAAGGGGCTAGAAGAATGTTCCTTTTATCTGGTGTCTGCTGGTCCCTTTCCTATCCTTAAGAAATGACAAAGGAAAAGTAAAACATTGAAGTGAATGAAAAGAAAAGGCTCTGTGTTCTTTCTATAAGCCCTAGAGGATCTGAAATAGAGACGTGGTGCTGAGCCCCAGATTAGGAATTATCTTTCAGGAAGCTGTTGTCTTCGACATTTAGATATATTTTGAAGATTATAAGGCACATGAGGATGATATGAAATACTCTGTTGTGGGATGAAACTGGGGAAAAAACAGTAATAACCATGACAATGCCATTACCAAGATGAAAAATAAAAGCCCATAAAGATGGGCATTTTAAGTGTCTAGTTTTGAATTGCAGTTTGAAGATTTTAAGACCTCTTCATATTTTCAGCTATTAATGTTGAAGAGCTGTGTAGACATCTCCTTGATTTCTGCTTCCTGTTTTGGAAGAACCCATTCTCTACTCTCCTTTACCTGAGTCCAGCTGACTTCACAAAGGATACTGTGTAGAGTCTATACTTTGGGAGCACCCTCTCTAGGGTCACTTTTATAACTTGCAGTGCTATTTTAAGTTTGGGTCCCCAGAGGGACGTTAATTACTCTTGGGTTTCTAAAGATAACCTTGAGAGGCTGGGGCTTTAACTCCCATAGTACATAAGCTGCTCACATTGCATTACTGATAAGCCAGCTAGATTTAAAAGAGAGTTGAATCAGAGAACTTCAAATCCTACTTCTATTTTTTTACCAACTTTGTGACCTTGAGAAAGTCACTTAACCTCCCTGTGCCTCAGTTTCCTCTGCAGTAAAATGAGGAAATTGAAACAAATGACTTCTGAGATCTCTTCTATTTCTAGATTTATGATCCTAAATTATGGGAAATTCAATTCTCCTTTATGCACTTATCATTGTACATAGAGGTATATACTTTTGTATAAGTAGTTAACTTTAAGAAAGATGGTTGCTATTTTATACATTTGTAGATCAACTACCTGAAGGATATAGAAGGAAAATACCTCAGATCTTAGCTTATAGGTGCCTTGTGATCACCAGAGTATTATTGCCAAAGCCCATTTCATCAAATAATGATGATTGCTTTTATTTGTAGCTCAAAGCTATTCAATTCAAAATCAGTTTAATAAACACTTATTAAGTGACTACTAGGTGCTGAGATTTGAGCTAGATGTTTGGGACACAGAGATAAAAATGAAAGAGTCTTTACCCTTATAGAGCTTATATATTACTAGTAAGATTCAACAGATTCACCAATAAATAAATGCAAGAGTACACTATAGAGTTCCAAGCAATTTCAAGAACCAGAGGGTTTTAAAGACTTGAGAGCATCAAGAAAGATATCTAGGGAAGCTAAGTGTTTTGGTGGATAGAGGGCTAGGCCTGGAGATGGGAAGTCATGGATTCAAATTTGACCTCAGTCAATCAATCTAGGAGGAAATGGTTCCTGACTTGGGCTTTGAAAGAAGCTAAGGGTTTTTAAAATTGGAAATAGAGAAAAGGAGTAGATTCTGAATACAAGGAACCACTTATGCAATAACAAGGAAAATGGAGATAGAATGCTGTGTGTGGAGAATGGCTAATTGTTTGATTGGAATGAAGAATGTGACAAGGGGATTAATATAAAATAAGACTGAATAGGTGTGGAGGCCAAATTATAGAAAATCTTAAATAAGAATTTTATATTTCATATTAGAGGCAATAAGGAATTATTATTTTTAAGTAAGGGGATATGACATCATTCAATATATATTGGGAATCTTTTTTTTTTTCATTAATTTTTAAAAATTCTTACCTTCCAAGTAATCAGTTCTAAGACATAAGAGTGGCAAGGGCTAGGCAATCAGGGTTATGTGGCTTACCCAGGGTCACACAGCTAGGAAGCGTCTTGATGCCAGGCATTCCCAATTCCAGACTGGGCTCTTCTACTGTGCTACCTAGCCACCTCAAGTAGGAGACACTTGAAATTGTCTAGAAGTGATCAATCAAAGAGCACTGAATAAATATTTACTGTGTGCCATGCATTATGTTGAGTACTAAAGATAGGACAAAAAAAATAAAGCAGTCTCAAGGAATAAGGGGCTTCCATTCTACTGTGAAGACCACAAGATCACATATTTAAAGATGTAGAATATAAAGTGATCAAGGAAAATCATAGGCAAAGTAGTCCAATCTGAGGTGGTTTGGGAAGGAGGGCACTAGTAGGGAAAAGCTTTATGCAGAAGATAATGTTTGATTTGGATTTTAAAGGAAGAGGGAAAGACTCTTTGAAGAAGAGGCAAAGAGGTAATATATTCCAGGCATGAAAAGGCATGAAGGGGGAGATAAAATATAACGTGTGCGGAACAGAAAGAAAATCAGTTTGGCTAGTTCTCATCATATTAGGTCAGGCTGTGGGGAGTTTTAAAAGCCATACATGGGAGTTATATTTGATCTCAGAGGCTATAGGAAGCCTCTGGAGTTGGTTGAGTAGTAGAGTCACATGAATAAGTCTGTACTTCAGGAAAATTGCTTTGGTGGCAGGGTGCAGGATGGATGGAAGCAGTGAGAGAATCATGATAGGGGACCCATTAGGAGAGTATTGTAATGATCAAGGATACAAACCAGAGTTAAGGGAATAGCTATGTGCCAGAAAGTAAGGAGGGAGTATTAGCTGTGAGTATCAATTCAGGTGGAGGTTTTTAATACCTCTCAATCAAATAGAAAAAAGAAACCTTATAGGTAATCTTGCTTAGCCTTTTCATTTTACAGATCAGGAAACTATGGTCCAGTGTGGTTAAGTAATAACAAAAGCTAGCCTTTACATAGTGCTTGCAGAGAGCTTTACAAATATCTCTTTTTATCTTTGTAACAACCTGAGAAGGAGGCTCTATTATTACCCCATTTTACAGATGAGAAAACTAAGGCTGGCAGAGGTTGTGACTTGCCTATCATCTTTGAGTTGAGCTCTCTGACAGGCTTTTCTCTCAAAGAATGGAAATGGCCATTGTAATTAGAGTGTTCAGCTCCAGTGGATTTTGACTGTTGCCAATGGGGGCTCGTTTCCTACCAATTTTCTGATAATTCATTAGTAGCCCAAGAGGCCTCTAGATTTATTGATACCCTTCTTAATGGTAACAGAATCTTCCATATCAGAGGGTTTTCTAGGAACAACTATGTAACTAATAAATAGGGTATTCTCTGTGGTGGACACCTAGGGTTATATTTTAGTGTATTTGGAAAATTCACCATTATGGAGTTGCTTTTCCCCTCTTTTGTCTGGTTATACAGTCCTATAAACTATTAAGCTTGATAGTTTTGAGTCATTGGTCCTGAATGTCTAATCAGCCTTCTCCTTAATGTTTCCAAATTCTTTCCTGGACCTGAGCCTTTTGGAGAGAGATTAGTGAACCTCATAATCATGGTCCTAAATATTGTATACAGCTACATACATCCTAAATGTGGCAGATGTTTCTGTATATCTTTCTTAGTCACAAAAAAGCATTTATATGCTTTTATTATTATTTATGTATTCTTTAATGTGGCTAATGACTATATGTCCTGGTTAAAACCAAAGGTTAGATATAGCCCCATAACACCTAGCATAGAAGTAGAATAGATTATTCTTACCTGATGGGGAAAGATTTTCCCCACTGCCTAGTATAATCATGCAGAAGGTTTCTTACACTTTTTATAGTGAGAGTTATGTCCAGCCTTCGTCTGAGGTAGTATGGCGTGATGAAAATGGCACTTCATTTGAAGTTAGAAGTCTTGCATTTGAGTCAAGGCTTTTTATATTTAAACTGTGTGATGATGGACAAGTCATCTCAATTTTCTCCTTTTTCCTCATCTGTGTTGCATCTGGACTAGACAATCTTTAGGAGGCTTTTTAGTTCTCATATTCTGTCATTTCTTTCCCTATGACCCTTCAGTCATAGAATTAGCATATTATACCTCAGTGATGAAAGCCAAACTGGAATTATTGAATAGACTGTGACCATCTGTGTGATCTTAATTTTTCCCCAATGTATTTTAACTTTTGGGTCAAAGAGGAACCAGTGTAGTCCTAAGAGCTACCTGAGGTGCTGAAATGTTTTGACTTGCCTATGGTCCCTCAGCAAGTATGTATTAAAGGTGGGTCTTGACTTCTGACTGTCTTGACTCCTAGGCCAGGTACCTTGATACACTCAGTATTCCATGTTGGCTCTTAGTCTACTACTACAAATTCATTTCTTTTGGTATCAAGAAATACTCCTGAAGAATTAAAATACAACTGTGCTCAGGAAAATATTATCCCCATCTGTTAAAGCTGGTTTGAGAGACTTAGAAGTTCTCAGGGAAGAACTATGTCAACAGTGCAGGAAGTCATTATTCAGTGTTTTAACTTAATAAGGTCCAACTTGAAATATCCAGTGGCAAGAGGAAAGAGGCATGGAACAATGGGCCCTGGGTCAAGGATATCTCTGGATCACGGTCCCTGGAAACACTTAATTGACTAGATTCTTCAGACCACAAAAGGAAGAGGAGAGAGCCCAAGAGAGGTATCCTCCCTACCTTAACACCCCATCTTAATATACCAGGCTGTGATTGCTTATTTTTATTAGCACAGTACACCTGGATTCCATCTTACACTACAGAGCAGATAAGCAATGCATACAATAAATAGCCAAGTTTTTATGGGAAGGGTGGAAAGGAAGAAAAGAAAGGATTATAAAATGCCTACTATGTGCTGGGTATTGTATTGAGTGTTTTATAATTATTTTCTTATTTGGTCCTCATAATAACCCTGGAAGGTAGATACTGTTATTATCCCCATTTTACAGTTGAAGAAATGAGGCAAACAGAGGTTGTAAGTGTCTAAGGCCAAATTTGAAGCCTTCCTGACTCCGGGACCAGTCCTCTATCAATTTGTACTATTTAGCTGCCTCTACAAGGAAAGGGCAGAGATAATCCCTTATTCTAAAAACTAAGGTCCATGTAACCAGGAGTTTTTGTTGCTGTTGTTTTAACTGTTAGACTTAGAAGTACCCAAGAACTGCAGTTGGATTTGGTGTCTTAATACTTCTAAGAGCCTATGGCTCTGCCATCAAGGCACTCAGTGTCTGTTGGAAATGATCTGAATTGAATAGGATTTTTTTGCTTTCATGCTGCCAAACATCTGGATATTTGGAAACAACTGCATGAATGATTTTTTTCATTAAATAGTTTGGCATTGTGTAGTTTACGACCTTTGTGCCTTAATTGGATGTTTACCATGCTAGGATTGATCTGCATGTTCTATTTAATGAGACCTAAATGGGAATGGGATGTTGAATAAACCTGCATTGTTTACCTTTCATTAATATTTGCTTCGTTGGAGTAAGATGAGGTTATTTAGCCTTTGCCTCTAAATGCTTCCTTAAGATTAGAATGCCTGCTTTTAAATCACAGGGAGACTTTACTGTCAGCATTTAGTCCCGAGGATGCCCTTCTGTCACTCCAGCCATTTAGTTTTGTAAGAACTTCAGGAAAGCTTGAGGAGAAAATACTAACAACTCCTCTGGGTACATAAAGCTTTCCCCACTCTGCTCTATCCCAAATGGGTTTATGATGGCGTCAGTAATCCCCATGTTGCTAGTTTTCTCAGTAAAAGGTAAAAGATGTAGTGGGGGTGGTGTGTGTGTGTGTGTGTTTACCTAGAACTAAATATGAAATAACTATTTACTTAAGTAGGCCATCACAAGAAAATTGAACTTTTGTTCTCCAGCATATCCTAAGAAGGGCAGCCTAAGCAATCAAAACAGACTAGGCCACTAAAACAGTGCCTTCCTGCCGGGAGCCCTGCTGATCACAGGGGCCTATTGTGAGA
The DNA here is from genome assembly GCF_016433145.1 of Gracilinanus agilis. Classification (NCBI taxonomy): domain Eukaryota; kingdom Metazoa; phylum Chordata; class Mammalia; order Didelphimorphia; family Didelphidae; genus Gracilinanus; species Gracilinanus agilis. Next base: position 275,762,227 of record NC_058132.1, on the reverse strand, counting down.
GAGAGAGAAAAAGAGCATTGTGGCAGGAGAGCTGGGGAGCCGGGCAAAGAGGCAACATTTAGGCGAGAGGCCTCTTTAATTCTTATATAACTGACCCAGCAGCGTTATTTCTAAAGCACCTCACAAGAGATAGCCTTCAGTCCAGAAATCCAGTTTTGGTGGGGCCATGGGCAGCTGCTCTGCCCAGGGAAGAGCCTAGAAAGTCCAAGACCTGAAATGTATTTGAGGGAAGGAGTGGCTGAGGCACTGAGCACTGTTGTTCATTTTCACATCTGGCCAGGGAGATGATAGTCTTTATTGAGGGCGCCTTGTAAAACAGACTCATCCTGGCTCTAGGAAGATTCATCTTCTGAACTTTGTCTATGGGTTAGCGGCACTTTAAAACATTGCCTCCTCTTCGGCCAGGGCCCTGGTTTGATCCAAAATGGTTTGGGAGACTTTTCAGAAATTTCTTCCACAGATGTTGGAGAACATAGTTCAGTTGCTTTTTGGCAGCAGTCACGCTTTTTACTTCAGTTCTCCTTTAAGTGAAAATATATTTTGTTTTTCCTAGGAGTGGGTCTTTTTATCTGGGCAGGGCTGAGTTTCCCAGCTTTATAAGCATGAGAGTCCCAGATGTAAAGGAGATAGTGGTTTGGCAGCTGTGTTCTGTACCCTTAGCCAGCATGGTTAAACGTCTTTCTTGAGTTGGGTTTGTATGGTGTTTTTGCTTTTTGTTGTTGTTGCTTTTTTCTGCACGGATCTGTTGGGAGGTACTCTGGTGCATTTCCATGCCTGTGTGGAGATATGAGCATATTATTCAATTCTTTTTTCTCTTCATTGGAATATCTGGTATTAACTGTATGCTATTAACACTTCATTTGATTTCTGGTCATCTCTCCTACCAGCGGCATAAGTTTTAACTATATAACGATAATAGCATTTGTATTGCATTTTAAGGTTTGTAAAGAGCTTTACATACTATTATCTCACTGTTCCATTTCTCTTTCCTCACAATTCCTGGAGGTAAATGCTCTATTGTTGTCCCCATTTTATTTAGTCCTCAACTGAGAGGGAAAAAAGGTTAAGTAACTTATTTAGGAATATACATCATCTGAGACAAGTTTCCATCTCAGGTCTGATATACTCCAGATCCAACACTATTCACTGTGCCATGTAGCTGGATCTCAAATTTTGCAAATAAATTGATCTGAGAAAAGAGGAGGCATCTGCTTTTGGGGAGGACTTCCAGCACTTTCAGGGTCCTTTTGGGCAAACGCTACACCCTCTAACCTTCCCTTGTGTGTCTGCCACTCTGAGGTACTAGAATATGGGAATCTGGAGCAATGATTAGAAGAAGATTAAAAAGTAGAAGTAGAAAATGACCAAGTTCAGTAGTAGTAGTAGTAGTAGTAGTAGTAGTAGTAGTAGTAGTAGTAGTAGTAGTAGTAGTAAAATTTTCATATAAAAACTAAGAAGAGGTGGTAGGACCTGTGATGGTAAGGATCAATAATTTATAAAATATGTGGAAATATACTTTTGGTTTCATTGATCATATCATATACTTTGAGGAGACCTTTGGAAAAACCCTACTGAGGATCACTGATCAAATATTTCTCAGATTCCGAAAATAACTTAAAATCTATGTTTTTTACTTCTTTCATTCTGACCAATTTTTAAGAACTTACTCAATTTCAAAAGTAAAAAGAGGCACTTCAATCATTCCTGCTTTATTTTCACTCTGTGTGGTGGTAGGGATCCAGATGTGAGCTAATACTGCTTCCTTTTGATGTGGGATATGTCTATTACCAACCTTCACTAAACATATCTTGCCATTTCCTGTAGTATACCATAATATATTTGGGTAATGAACGCTGAGGTAATGTGGGTATAAATGTGGATCTTGTTAAGGAAATTCTTTGCCTCAAGAAATAGTGAGTAGTTCTTGAAACTGGGTTGTTCTTATGGATGATCACAAGCAAGCAGAGCCCTTGAATGCCTAGTTACTTACAATTGACTGCACAGCAATATAAAATTTTGTGTAGACAAATAGTTTGGAGGGATGATTAAGACCCCTTTAACCTTTTCACAGTAGAAAGCCATAATGATAGTAGTCAATTAGATTCTTCTTTCATTCACCTGAGCCCATAATTGCATTCAGATCTAAATGACAGCATATGGTTTCATGCAGTGAGGGTTCATTTCATCAAATCTAGATCATCTGTAAATCAACGACTATTTGAAACAATCTAATTTATTTTGGAAGATTAAAGGCATTTCTCTGCCTCTTGTAACACACATATTCCTAACACTGATTCATCTGATGACAGAGATTCGTGAAGAAGTATTGACAGCCAAGAATTTTCTAAACGCCAGCTTCACTCCACTAGGCTAGCATCAGTGATTTACTGCCTTCACCCAGTGTGAACTGTTCGTGTATCATTTGCCCTGGGTTTGGATGATTTCTCTTTTGATTAGCAGGCTATAAATAGCTTGTTGTTTTTCTTTTGTCAACGTTTTCTTTGACTATCCATATGGAATCAGTTTTATGAACACTTCTAGACAGAATCTTTGATTATTTTTGAGTTTCCCCATTGCCTGTATACTTAGGCATTAGAGTTGTCAGTTTCCATTGAATTCTTATGATACCAATTTTAACTAATTACAGTTCTGAGAGAGGAACAAGGGGCCTTAATGAACTGTCTTACAGTTGATGAGCAAAAAGACCAGTAGAAATATAGATAATTTTTTGTGGGTTGTTTTAAGTTTCTTTTTGGTCTAGACCAGTGATTCCCAAAGTGGGCGCCACCGCCCCCCAATGGGTGCTGCAGCGATCCAGGGGAGTAGTGATGGCCACACTTTTTTTTGTATTACATTCTATTCTGAGTTCAATAAATAGTTTCATAATTTCCAGGGGCACAAAATAATATTTTTTTCTGAAAAGGGGATGGTAGGCCAAAAAAGTTTGGGAACCACTGGTCTAGACAAATAATTTCATAGATATAGGGGAATGCATGATGAGGAAAATCCCTCTGCAAGCTAACCAATGCACATCAACACCACCTCTATAACATAAAGAGTCTTTATTGTTTAATATCACTTCGGATTCATGATTGCTGACTTATGTGGTCATTTAAAGGTGACCTCAGGCAAGTTACTTCTTGAACTCTAAGACCCTTAATTTCTTCATCTGTAAAATGGAGATGTATTTATATAACATGTTTATAAGGCACTGTCTCCATTTCATATTCTAGTAAAGAGAAAGTTAAAAAGACTAAGTTGATTCATCCATGGCTTGTAGTTATTGGAACAAGGATATGAATTTATATCTCCTAATTTCAAATTCATTGTCTTTCTTAGTACAACAGCTAGAACCTCTGCCTAATATGCTTATTCAGTGAAATAATGAAAGGGAAAACTGCTACTCTGTTTATGTAAATATGATTGATAATCATTATTATTATCTACTATCCAGATGAAAACAGTATCCTTACCTTACACTGATGTCCTTACCTTTGAAAATAAAACCAAAGGAATCCTTTGATGGAGCCCAGGGGGATTTGTTCATTAGTGGCATTAGAAGAGAGCATGAGTTTAAATCAACAAAAGCAGCATGCAATTGAAATGAAGTCGTGCTTCATAGAATTATTGACCTGGAAAAGATATACAGACAAAATAACATTTAAACTGTCCTATATGGTTGCATATTCTGCTTTTAATTAGACCACCAGCAAAAGTGATTAGTTATTCATTTAACAATCAGTCATTTTTATACCTAAGCTAAATTAGCTAGTGCTAATTGGTAAATAAGTTGACATTTTAACATTTAGAGGATTAGAATGTCATAAGTTATTTCAATGTTAGGAATGGATCTGATTTATACTAAAGGCATGAGATTAATCGAAAGAGTTAATTGATCTTCTTCCTCTATCTCTGTAAGCTGGTTAAGGCAGATTATATCCCAGGGAAATTTGCAATAATTTGCCACCACTGTGTGATGTTGAGGAAGGTAATAATCATTGCCATTCAGTTGTCAACCATGCTGTGAGATAGATGGAGCAAATATTATTACTCTCATTGTATAGATGAAGGCATTGAGGTTCAAAGTGGGTAATAGCTTGCCCAGGATCACACAGATGATAAGTGGCAGAGTCAGTACTTGAAGCACAGGTCTTCTACACCCAAGTCCTGTGCTCTTCCCGCTAAATCATGTGGTCTCACATTGGAATACAAAACTATTTATTGGAGTGTTTATATTTTAAATTTATCAGATCACTGGCATACTTATGGAGAAAGCTGGAACTTATCAAATATATCATAGACTATAAAGCATTATTTTCTACTAGGAATAGTTACCTTTGATAATATATTTTGCTTAGTTTTGGGGTGGAGATCAGGATGACAGTCTGTCTGACTTAGATCTTGTGCTTTTCTTTATTCTTCTTCACTAGGACTGATGATAGAGTCACTTCATGAGTGTGCCAGTATTAGCTTTATTTACTTATTTTTACTTATTTTTTAAAATGAAACCCTTGCTTTCTGTCTTAATAACAACTCTAAGACAGAAGGGCAAGGGCTAGGCAAATGAGGCTACATGCCTACAACAGGAACACAGAGATGAGAAGTATCCAAGGCCAGATTTGAACCGAAGTTCTCCTGACTCCAGACCTGGCCCTCTATTCACTAGGCCACCTACTTGTCCCTGTGTATAATCCCTTTAGATGAATCCTTATTGCATGTTATCCTAGTATTTCTTTCTTATTTCTTTTGAAGGGTGTTTTCTTTGCACTGCAGAGATTGGAAATTGATAGTCGGAAAAAAAAATTACCATAACATGTGCTGCATGTCATTGGCTACAGAGTGGAAGAATGAGCCTTGGATTTAGGATCAGGGAGTTGGGTTTGAATCTCACTTTGGTCATTCACCATTTGTGTGACCCTGAGCAAGTTATTTGACCTCTCTGGGCCTTAGCTTCTTCATCTATTAAAGTGGGGATGAGAACATATTGGACTAGACAAATTGATGATCCTATGATGAGTCAAATGAGGAGGCTGGACTTAACTCACATTTATATAGCACTTTTAAGCTTTAGGAGCGCTTTCATTCCACTAATCCTAATGATTTAAGGGGTGGCAATATTGTCCCCTTTTTAAAGGTGGAAAAAATGAGTCTTTGAGAAGTTGAGTGATTTTGTCTGTGATTTCCTAACTAGTAAATATCTGTGCCCACATTCAAACTCTCTTCTCTTGATTGCAAGTCCAGTAATTTATCCACATAAATATTTTTTCTTCTAAATAAGTTATTTCCTTTATTCTGTGTATTTACCTGCTCATGGACCCTAAGATATTTGTGGTACAAGATGTGGCTTAAGACAGATAAAGGAGATAAGAATATGGAAATATAGACATTAGAGCCAGAAGGTACTTTATGTATCAGTTGGTCCAGTTTCTCATTTTATGATATATATTAAACTGAGGAGAGAGGCAAAGTAACTTCCCTGAACTTCCAAAGATAATAAAGGAAGGAACTGGAATTCAAATTCAGCTCATAGAACTCTAGGTATTATACTTTTTCAGAGACTGAGGGTAAATTCCCTGAGGGTTGATCCTGTTTCATTTGTAAAATTTTATCCCCAATTCCTGGCACTGTCTCTGGCACATAGTCAGCAGTAAATACATTTTTGTTGATTGGTTGTTTGAGTCATTTAACATATACCTATAATAATGCTACAGTTTTCTGGATTTTGCCATAGATTGATTCCCTAAATTTCTAGTGCTAGTGGAAGTGATGGTGAGATTCATAGATGGAAATGAGAAAGAATTGATTATAAATGAATATTTGAGTGTAGCTGGCACCCCCTTACAACTATAAACTATAGGTGGTACCTGAGTACTTGGCTTATATCCTCATAGACAGGAAAAAAGTAGTTGGATTCTATGCAGAAAACATGAAAGATCTGCTTTAACCTTTTACAGTAGGGTTCTATTATCTCAGTCCCCACTCCAGTTCTCTCCTAAATGGGGCCTCTGATTTTTTAGCTATAAAACTGGAGTTTGCTTTAACTTCACTAAGTTATGTGTTATATAAATAGTGAATATTTAGTGAACGGTAGTAGCATTGTGTAAAGCAAGTATAGCTGTTTGGGGAAAAGATAAAGGTGGGAAAATTTTAAAGCTAGAACTCCCTCCCTCAGGAATTAAATAATCAATATTAGACCATTCTTAAACTAATTTAGATGCATGGACTTATCTGATCTTAAATATAAATAGAGTATTTGTTCTGTTGATGGAATTGGACTAACTGGTCTTCCAGGTCCCTTCTTGACCTGTGATCCTTTGGTCCTATGACCCGCTCTGGTAACTCAGTCCTTGTTAAGTGGTCTTCATGCCAATTTTATCTTTATTGAAATTTAAGCATTGCTGCATCCTTAGAAAGGATGGAGAATAGCAGTTCCTTCTCTTCCAATATAATAAATCCTTCATAACATTTTAAGGTAATTCTCTGAGCTCCTTAACTTCTCTTCCTTTAAGTTGACATAGTTTAAATAAATAGCAATAAAGTATCATTTTATTTAAGAATTAATATTCAGTGGAGAATTCTTCAGGGATAGCTTTTTAAAACACATTATCAGGGGCAAGTAGATAGCTCAGTGGATAGAGAACCAGACCTGGAGACAGGAGGACCTGGCTTCAAATCTGACCTCAGACACTTCCTAAATGTGTGACCCTGGACAAGTCCCTTAAACCTATTTGCCTGGTCCTTACTGCTTTTCTGCCTTGGAACTGACACTTAGTATCAATTCTAAAATGGAAGGTAAGGGTTTAAAAAATAAAGATAAAAATAAAATAATAAAACAGTATCCCTAAGGTTTCTTTGCTAAAGACTTTCTATAATGATCTTAGGTTCTTTAAGGTCCATTAGTTGTGGTAGACCTTGCCAAGTGGAACAGGTTTCAAATCTAGGCCCCACATTTTACATCAAAGGACCATTCTTTCCATCAACAAATGTATATTAAACGTCTGCTAAGTTCAATGTGCTATGCCAGTCATTAAGGTAGAAAGAGGGATAAGTAAGGCAGAGTCTCTACCTTAAAGAAATAGATCATCTACTCCAGTGGTTCCCAAACTTTTTTGGCCTACCGCCCCTTTCCAGAAAAAATATTACTTAGCCCTCTGGAAATCAATTTTTTAAAATTGTAATAGCAATTAATAGGAAAGATAAATGCACCTGTGGCCATCACTGCTCTCCTGGATCGCTGCAGCACCCACCAGGGGGTGGTAGCTCCCACTTTGAGAATCACTGATCTAGACAATAATCCAGGAGCGTCAAACCCAAAGATCCCAAATTTTATGTAAGTGAAAATTTGGAGGAGATTAAAAAGGAAATATCTTGCAAAGAGGACACACATAGATAATAAATGTTTTGGCTATAATATCTATCTCCTAAAATATGGAAGGGTCAAAATCTACATCAGTGGAAGGGGTATCCTCATACAAATAAAATTAGAGCTCGTTTAAGAATTGCAGAAACTTAATTAGAAATAGGCCACTCTAACCAGAATCACTTGTTTTTCTATCATGTAACAATTTTCTAGGTTTGGGGCATCCATTTAACAAAAACTGATGGTAAAGCTAGGGGAGAGCATGGAGGTACCCTTCATTTTATAGAATTAAAATCATTTGGATTAACTCTTCAATGTATTTGAGTATCATTCAGCCTTTAGAAGTGGGATATAGGTAGAAGAAGGAGAGATGAAGAAGAGAACAACAAAAAAGAATCCTTACATTTCATTTGAAATTTTAAAGAGACTCTGATTACTGGATTGGGTTACAGTGCAAACCATTTACTCTCTCATCTTGTTACTCATGTGCCAAAAGAGCGGTCTCACCCTTCACTTCCCTCCACATGTTCTAAGATCTGGCCAGACTGCTCTCACTTATCTGTTCTTTGAACTCAATGTCTTATTTCCTAAATTGTACTTTTGCACTGACTCAGATGGGTCTGCCAGACGTGAAATGCTTTCACTCTTACCTCCACCTCTTAGAATCCTTAATTTCCTTCCACATTAAGCCCTGCCTACTGTAGGAGGCTTTCCCTGGTCCTCTCAAATGCTGGAACCTCTTTCTGAAATCACTTTCCCTCTATTCTCCATGTATCTTATATATGTGATTTATGTGATGTTGCACTCATTAGACTGCAAGCTCCTAAAGGGCAGGAACTGTTTTTCCTTTCTTTATATCCCTGGTATGTAGTCTGATATATAGTGTTTAATAAATATTTGTTGATTAGAATCAATCCTGCGAGTTAGAACCAGACCCATAGCTGCTGTGAAAAGGCTGTGATGAAGAAGGTAATGATGTGTCTACACATCTCTCTGTCTCTTATCCTAGGTGACTATTTGGAATGATCTCAGAGCAGGAGATACCTTCCCTGGGAAGATCTGAGCTGCTCCCTCTTCCTCCTTTAGCTCTCACTCTAATTTCTGGGGCTTGGATCTTTTTTTCCCTCAGAATGAGGGGAATGTCATCTGTGGCTACATCTGCCCTGAAGGGCCTTTATCATGTTAAACAAACTGTTGGAATTTAAAAAAAAAAGTCACGTTCATATTGAGCTCCGTGTACACCTTTCAAACTCCTACTGCTTAGCAATAATACTTAGTTGATTACTCTCTTGGGACTGCAGTGCCTCTATGGACTGAAAGGGTTAATATAATTTCAAGTATGCCTGGCTGACTTCACCCAGGAGAATCCATCTCAAAGTTATCCTGAACAATCTGCTCATTTTGAGAGGCAAGAATTTTAGAAACAACCTCACAAACAGTTCTGCCCTTCGTTTTTCTACCACGTAACAATATTTTACGATCTAGGCACATATTTCAGAATTAGGTGGTTCATACAAGCAGCCAGTGAAACAAAAACAGAGGGGAAAAAAGGACAATAAGCAGTGAAATCCTACTACTTCTTTGTGATCCTTTTAAGCTGCCCCCCTCCTTTCAGATTTGGGAGTTAGAGTAACCTACAGGAGAATTATGCCCTGTGAGAAAGGAGAAAAAATACTTACTTTGTGGAAAGGCCTGTTAATTCTGATTGTTTCTGAATATGATTTTGGAACTCTGCAGAAAGGGATTTTACACATTTGATGAAAACATATGTGTATTTTTCAGGTTTGTGGGGAAAAACAGCGTTTTGAGAAGCTGATGGAACATTTCAGAAATGAAGATAATAACATCGATTTTATGGTAAGTTATTTTAGCAGCAAATTGAATGTATTGTTACACAAAATTTCTGCATTTGGGGAAAACATGTTGATAATGTATTATTCATAGTAAATGTAATGAAACAAGAGTGCAGCTTGTTATTGTTAGACCTCCAATGTCTATTTTAATTTATCAGTTTGGTTCATGGGGATGTTTTGCTCTAATGCATATATATTACATGTTATCACGTAAAAGACTATAGCACCAACTTCATGGCATATTAGGGAAAGGTTCACAGTTAGCAAAAAGAGAATTTTTTTCCCGGTTCTTCTTGCCTACAAAGGCATGCACGATCCTACATTTGTCATGGTATGGCACTTAGAGCTAAAGCTGGCAATGTCTAACAACATCTGAATTCTTTGATTGGTACCAGCCAAGTTGACAGCACACAGTATAAACTGTTGAAATCCTGAGGTGCCACAAGATAGGGTGAATGATTTCCTGGCAGATGAAGTGGATATGTTGATAAACATTTCAAATGGAGGTGCTCTAGGGGATACATTTTTGTAACTTGAGCTTAAGCACCTATTAATCTTCCCATGCCTAGAGTTTTTTTGGAGGGTATTGTAAGAATTTAAATAGCTTTGTTTTGCTTCCCTTTTCCCCCCACCCTCTTTTTCCAGATAGGTAGAACAGTTTCTTTCAGGTATCAGTCATTTGCCAGGCTTCTCTAGCTAGCCACTACACATGAAAGAACAGATAATGGAATACTAGCCAAGTCTCCAGTAGGCAGTAAAAGAACAGGATGGCACATTAATTAATAGCTTGATCTTCATAAATTAACCACTAGATAGAAAATGTAGCTTAATATGATTTTCTGAAGTAAAGGGCCTCCAACTAGAAGTAGACCCAGATTGCCAGATTCTCTCTAGCTTAGCTCAATTTCCTCTGGGGGTCTCTTCTGGACCAGACATGACATTGTCTGGGCTTGACTCCCCAAGACAGCCCTAGCCTGCAGCTGACCCTTCTGGGGTCACTCATGTGGAAAGTTGGCACTTCGTTCATCCCTGAAATGGGACATCAGACAAAGGACTGATTCACCTTAGTGAAATTTCTTGTGCTTTGGACTGTTAACAGCAAAATATGGGAAAGATGCATCACAGATGTGTAACCACCAGAATAATATAGTTTTTTTTTGTCATTCATACTTCCCCAATTTTGTGTGTGTGTGTGTGTGTGTGTGTGTGTTTTTTCTGGCACTGTTATCACTTCTCTAAATCAGAGAAGAAAGCAGAAGCTTGGAAAAGGGGTATAATCCAATGGTGTGGGGTTTTGCCCTTAAAATAAAAGAAACCAAAACTTTCTAAAACATCATACTATGAATCAATATACATTGAGCTTCTTTGTTGATCTGTGGAAATTACTGAGATGCTCTTCTATTTTAAAGTGAATTTTTAACATTGGTAATTTTTTCTAAAGAGGTATAGAGTTCACATTCTGGATTCCCCTCCTTTAGTTTGTTATCATAGTCCAAATTAAAAGCTCCTTTGAGTCTTCCTAATTGGCCTGAAATTGCTAATTATATTAGGGATGTTGAGACATCCACATTTCAGTTATCTATTTCACTTGCCAAAAAAAAAAAAGTATTCGCCCCTCTTCATTGTGTATATATGGGGGCATTGTCTGAATTAAAACTGCTAACATAAAACTATGAAGTACGTATCTCTAAGGGCATGCTCGCACCTTCACTCACAAATGAATTTATGTTTTTCATTCTACTCTTTAGTGAGGTTTCTACTTTTGGTCCTTGAGCTTATTGAAAATATGGCAGCTCTGCTGTGCATGGGTTACAACAAATAGGTGAACATTTGCAATCCTGCTACCACCATCTGGTAATAACAGAGCTACATGTTATTTAAAATAGTATGTAACAAATCACTTTAGAAGAGAAAACAGCCCCAGTCCTGCAGTGAAGGAAAGTCAAGAGTGCCCACAAATGTGGCTGGATTCTTTTTTTCCTCTTGCCCTCATGGGTCAGCTGGAAGGAAGTGTCCTTCACAGGCCATTTAGACCTGCTTATAGAAAGAGGGAAGGAGTAAATTCATGGAACAAGCAAATAAACCCCAAACCTATTGACCCTTTTCTTTAGGATTTCCAGAAAAAGACACTGTATGACTCCCTTGGTGATGAGATTGGTTAAATAAACTCTTAGCACTAGAAAGTTCTTCCTACAAGGTATAACGCAAACATTATATAGAACAGCATGATATGTTAGAAAGGGCGTGGGATTTGAAGTCAGAGAACCTGGGTTCAAATCCTAACTTTGCTGTTTGCTACCTTTAAGACCTTGGTCAAATTGATCCTCCTCTCTGATCATCAGTTTTCTCATTTATAAAATAAAGGATTTGGATTAAATCATCTCCTGGTTACCTTTTAGCTCTAATTCATGTAAGGAGAGGAAGATTTCTGCTGGTTTGTCTATATTCAGCCTGGAAACATGGAACAAAAAAAAGTTCTGGGATCTTTATAAATAGCCTAGAAATACAGACTATCTGAGCTGGAAGGAATCTTAGAGGTTATGTGGTCCAATCCCTTCATTTTGCAGGTGGGGGGACTAGACTCTCCTGGGGCCTGTGGTTACTATGTAGTATTCTATACAACTAATAAGTACCTCTGTGGCCAGAGAGGCTATTTATGTGTCTTAAAGGAATAAGCAGCCCTACAGGAAGAATATATACCAATGAAAACAATAATAAAATACATAAAGTGGGAATCATTGTTAGAGGAAAAATTAATGAAGTTCTCCTCAAAGGCTTGAACATTCTTGGTAGAAAAGAACAACATGAAAACCTTGAAAAAAGAGTTGTTGAGTTATCTTTAATTATGTTTTGATTATTACAAAAGAAAAATGGAATTGAATACACTATGTTCCAGTATTTTCTACAGTGGAGTTCTAGTTAATCCTGAAAGAATTTTAGGGTTCGAAGGTATCTATAGGGATGGGAAATTTGAAGATAAAATCATTACTTGTATAGAGTTGTAGTTAGAGGTCAATCAGAGGAAGATAGTTTAAAGGTCTCAGTATAACACGTTGGCAAGGACGAGAAGGAAATGGAATTAGGATTGCAAAATTATCAGATGGGAAACTGTTTTCCTGGAGAAGCTTCCCCACAGGATTGGGAGGAGGAAGGCATACAATGAGGCTGATGCTGGACTGCTTCTAATCTCTAACACATTTCCTTCCAGGTGGCATCTATGCAGTTCATTAACATCGTAGTCCATTCAGTTGAAGACATGAATTTCAGAGTTCATCTTCAGTATGAGTTCACCAAATTAGGCCTGGATGAATACTTGGATGTGAGTATCACTCAGACCACAGGCCGTCTGTCCTATGGTATTTGATTTATGTGACCAGCTCTAATTAGTGTGTTTCCATCATGAAAAAAAAATTGATGACTTCAGTTCTTAATCAGCCAATCAGGACCTCAATATGGTCTAGCAAACTACTGCCATGTTGGCTAATGGGCTCAAATCAGGATATTGCACTATCTTCTGCTTCTGTGAGCTTCTCTGCCAATAAAGCTGTATTCTTTTCAGAACTTCTGAGACCTCAGCCTGTCTCCTGCCAGCAGCAGCCTCTCTCTTAGTAGCAGAGTCAGCTAATCCCACACATGCGCCAAGCTGCTCCAGCTGCTTCTGAGAGCCCAGTCCAGCCTCTGTTCTCACTCTTAGCCTAGGCTGCTGGACTGTGCAGGCTATGAGCTATACCAGAATACCTGCTGGGCAGTAAAAGTCAAAGACCATGACTACTGCAAGTGAAGAGTAAATCACTGTGCCATGAAGATAACGCCGGGAAGGACTTGGGAAACCTACCCAGGAACTGACACATTTTATTTTAGATGGCTGTTATTGCTTTGGAAGTTTTTAATTCTTTGAGTAGGAGGGCACAAAGAGATCAACACCATATCTCTTACTTCATGCTCTCTTTCAAAGTACCCGCCTTGTTTCTGGAGTTCCCATGCCTTGGTCTAGACTTGAGATTCCACCATAATCTGATTTAGAATGTTTGGTTAAAACTTCCCAAATGGGCTGAGATAGTAAAGTGCCCTAGGGATATCTATTGGTTATAACTTTGCAGCATCTGCTTATAAAATATACTGTATTGTGCTGTCAGCTTGTTTCCACCAATAGCTGTATTGACTTCTTATTGATGGATAGTCTAGAGCACTGCTTCCCACCTGAGTTTTTCTTTTTGATTTCTTGTCTGTCTGCAACTGCCTAAATCTTGGTTGTTAGACACACACTTATTAATCTGATTAATCCCTATACAAAGGGACAGAGGGATGCAAGATAGGCCAGTGGGAGTTTACAAGCAACCCAATCCAAAGAGGTCAACAATCTTGGTCCTTGCCATTGAGTATATTTTTTCACACATGAAATTGAATTTTGAAAATCTCCAGAAGCTAATTTAGCAAATTTTCTATCTCAGATTGCAAGACTAAAACCTAGTCACACTCAAAGAACAAAAGAAATGTTTGCAATAGCCATTCCCTCAATTTAATGTCTCTTGTCCTTAAAAACAAAATGAAGGTCTTTGTGGGCCAGAAGCATGAATTTTTCTAGAATCTGAGCTCCTATCTCATTCTATAGCTGAGGATTTTGATGCCTTTAGGTAGAATGATGTACTCAGTCTAGGATTGTCTAAATCAGGGGTCGGCAACCTTTTTTGGCCGTGAGAGCCATAAACGCCACATTTTTTAAAATGTAATTTCTTGAGAACCGTACAGTGCTCACAGTGCGCGCTCCTGTAACAGCGCCTGAAAAAAAATTGACTTTATGGCTCCTGCAGAAAGAGCCATATCTGGCCCTCAAAAGAGCCAGATAAGGCTCGAGAGCCATACGTTGCCGACCCCTCCTCTAAATCTTCTCACAAAGTAGCATGGCAACTTTTCCTTTGTATGTCTGTTGGATGTTTTTTCTTGTTTATGAGACAGCCCAGTATGGTGGATTGAATGCTCAATTTATAATCAAGAAGACCCAAATTCTGATCTGGGAAAGCAGTGTGACAATAAGCAAGTTACTTATCTGTTCTGTGCCTCTGTTTTTCCTAGTCTGTAAAATGGGATTGATCAATCAATCAATCAGTAAGCATTTATTAAGCACCTACTATTTACCAGACACTGCTCTAAGCCCTGAAGATATAAAAAGACACAGAAGACATTCTCTTCCCTCAAGAAATTTAAAATGTAATGGAGGAAACAACATACAAACAAATATATACAGAGTGAGCTATAAACAGAACAAATAGTAAATAATTAACAGAGGAAAGGAACTTAATAGGAGTTTGGAGGGTTTCCTGTAGAAGGTGCAATTTTAGTTGGAAATTTAGGTCTGTCTGTCTCTTATGTCTAGAACACTCTTCTCTCTTAATAAATCAGACAAAATTCCAGGAGCTGAGAGATAGACATGTACCTTGCTCATGGGAGAGCCTCCAGGAGGCTTTGAAAGCTCTTTTCAAAGAGTATATGTTGCAGCATAAGATGTTAGAAGACTGGAAAGATAGGAGGGGACTAGGACTAACCACACGGGGATTATTGTAAGCTTCAAACAAGGTAATATATATATATATATATACACACACACACATACGAAGTACATCACCAGCCATAAAGTGCTATGTAAACATATTGTTTTTCTTAGCAGGTATTAGAAGGTCCACCAGGTACCTTTGTAGGAAGCGTTAGTGCCTTAAAACTAGAAGAGAGACAGTTGTTATGAAGATTGGATGTATGTCTTCCTGCTAATTTGGAATTCAGTTTTGAGACAGCTACCACTTGCTTTCTCTTTTCATCTTGACACTTGTTACTTGATGTAACAGAACTTTTCTCTTCCAGGTCAGATAATGCTAAACATTCTTTCTGTTTCCTGTTCTCATTTCAGAAATCAGTTTTCTTTGATCTAGTTTGCACTCTGTTTTGTGTTTAAAGAAATTTAAAGTTTTTTTTTGTTTGTTTTTTTCTCCCTGACTCAAAGTCCATGGCTGTATCTACACTGCCACATCACTGGTGTCTAAAATCTTAGATGGCTTTGGAAATGATCCTCTTGATTCAAATTCTCATAAAGTAGAATTTCTTTTTAAAACTTAGGATTATTTTGGAATTCTGAATTTCTGTTCACTTTATACTTTTGGTCTTCTTTCTGATAAGGAAGAAGAAAGAAGTCTTAAGATGACAATATCACTAGATGTATTTGAATAAATCCTCTGTCTAGTTTCAGTAATTCCATCTTGGAAATAACAATAATAGCATTATAAAATACTTTTAAAAGTTTGCAAAGTGTTTTACATGTATTCTTTCATTTGATCTTAAAAACAACTGTATGATTTAGGGGATACTGTTATTCTCATTTTACCAATGAAAAAAAAACGACAAGGAGAAAGGTTAAATGACTTGCCCAGAGTCACATTGTTGGCTACTGTATAGACATGACTTTAATTTGGATCTTTCTGCCTCCAAGTCTACTGTTATCAAGGAATAGTTTACATTGGATATAGGAGAGGAAGGCCAATTTCTTTCTTTTTGTTCTTATTGTAATCTTAGAATCATCCTTTGGTTCTGGTGAATTGGGCAGCAATTTCATAGGAACCATAATTTGAGGGACCATAGTGGTGGGTGGCCTATGGTGATTCAAGGGGGGGGGGGGGTAATGAAGGAAATGGAAGTGATCAGTGAGTGCTAGGAAAGATCTCCATCTACCACAGAGTCAAGCCATCCAACTTCCTACCTTTTACTGAGCTATAAACCTGCCTAGTCCAATAATCTCCTTAGATTTCAGGTTATCCTTTGTGGTGCCTTCCCCCCCCCCCAACTCCATTTTATGTATATAAAAAATTCTAGAATGAGCAGGAGGGCACTGATTCATTAGGCCCTAGATCCCAGTGGGAAAGAACCTGAGTTCCACATGACCTTGGAGATTACCTTGTGGAACTCTTGTGGAGGGGTTGAGGGAGGGTTAGGCATATAAAAAAAAAACCACCATAAAACATGTGAAATGTATGGAATGGACGGCCACTGTTTACTTCCTCTTTCTCAGCCTGCACCAATTGATTTTATGCTTTGAATTTCAGAAGCTGAAACATACAGAAAGTGACAAACTTCAGGTGCAGATTCAGGCTTACCTGGACAACGTATTTGATGTGGGAGCTTTGCTGGAAGATGCAGAAACCAAGAACGCAGCCTTAGAGAGGGTTGAAGAACTGGAAGAAAACATTTCTCATGTAAATACACCCCCCCACTAACTCCCCAAAAAACAACAACAGGGTTCATTCTTGTCCTATTGGGCAGAAAACTAGGAACAAGTTGGATATTCCAAGAAATAAACATACGGAGTTGGGGAAGAGTAAAAGGGTAGTTAGAGCCTAGAACCATCTGAGGGGGAACACTGAAAAACATTCTTGTGTATTCCATTCAAAGTAGACAGGTTTTCTTATCCTAAACCAGTGATGAGCAACCTTTTGAGCTTGGTGTGTCAAAATTCGCCAAAAAAACGAGCATAACTCACGTGGTGTGTCACTTTGAGAAAAAAACCATAATTTTGTGATATTTATAGTTTAGATAACATACTTCTTTGTATATGGCCGCATATCATCGAAAATGGCTGTGCATGTCATAGGTTTGCCACCAGGATCCTAAACTGACTTACTCTGAAGATTGATGACTAGGGAAGCACTGTTGTTTAGGAAGCAAGAAGAGCTTTGGCTCTAGTGGCAGAGGATCTGGGTTCAAATTCCACCTCAGATGTGTACTTTGTGATTATGAGTAAAGTCACTTAATTTTCTCATGGGCCTCATTTTCCTCAAAATGTAGAGGTTAGACTAGATCACGCCTGAGGTGATTTCCAGCTCTGGATCTTTGGTTTTAATTCTTTGATAGTAGCTGTAAGCAAGGTAGATGATAGAGAGAATCCAGAAGACTAAAAAATTTATTGCATGAACTATTTATATATGTATGAACTATTCCATCCTACATATTAGAAATAATATTACCGTGAATTTATACATAAGGGCCTAGGAAGAAAATTCCATGGGAAACAAAGAATAGGATTCTGGATTTGGAGTCTAGGGACTTGGGTTTAAATCATATCTCTGCTACATACCACCTGTCATTTAATTTATCTGGACCTGAGATGCCTTTTCTCTAAAATAAAGGCCTTCTCGTAAAGATCCCTGTGGCCCTTTTTGGTTCTGAATCTCTGATGTCTGATGTTATGCATATCATGATATTTCTGTACCATATCACATATCTTAACATTTCTGCCAAATGCTTAAGATCCAGTAGTTTTACTTTAACCAGTTTAAGATCTAAATGGATTTGGTTTAATGGTGTAAATTTTTAAAGAAATCAATGAGTCTCTTTAACCATTTCTTTGAATAAAATTGGCCTGTTTCCATTCATGATTGTATAAACAGTCAATCAGTAAACATTTATTAAGTATCTATTATGTACCAAGCACTAGCATAAATGCTGGCTGGATGGGGGTGAGGGGGTGTGTGTGCAAAAAAAGGCAAAAGACATTTCCTGCCCTAAAAGAACTCACAGTTTACTGAGGGAAGATAACATATAAAAAGAAGCTAAAAGAGTGAATGAGAGGGAAAGATAAAGGAAAGGGAAAAGGCACCTGGCAAGGGGGTATGACAGAATCCACTAGGGTAGTCTAGGGAGAATTAATAAGATGACCGCTCCCTTACAATGGTCCCCTCCTTAAATGTGGGAGAAGCTCCCCACTGCACTCTCCTTTCTCTCCAGTTAGAGAGAAGGGGGGGCACACCAGGGGTAGGGAACACTGGGTGATGTGAGATTTAGAGCTAATATATCTTGTAGGATGAAGAGATTCTAGAGGGCATGATGATGAAGTCTAAGAGTGCAGCCTGTGGGGGTGATGAGATAAAAAAGCTTTCTCTCCCTTCAGAGGCAGGGAGTTTTCGCTTAAGGCAATGTTGCAAGTAACTAAAGTTAATTTGATGAGAATATAACTAGCCTCCAAGTTCTTTGTTTCAGTTAATTTGAAACTCCAGCTGGAATCATTTGGTAACCTGATCCACAACGTGTTGTCTTATGCACCAGAAATTTTCATTTGTGTAGAAATTACAAATTCCTTGTAGCAGGGCAGAGCCCCATTTATTGAACAAATGGATTTGATTGTGCCTCCTTGCATGAGCATGTGCACTAAAACAGAAACAATTTGAGAAAGTCTAGGTGGCTTTTTATTCCAATGTACACAGATTGGGGAGTCAGAGTAGGAGCTCTGAAAAGTGAGGTGAAGCGTATTTTTGAGAAGCAGTGTAATATAAAAGTTAGGAGCCCTGGGCTCCATGTCAAAAGACCTGAGTTTGAATTTAGTCCTTGCATTCACAGCTTCTCTGAGTCTCAGTTTCCTTGTGTGTAAAATGAGAACAAGAAACAAAAGGTGGCATAGTCAACAAAGGGCTAGCCTTTGAATTGGGAAAAGCTAAATTCAAGATCTATCTCAAACATTAACTGCATAACCCTGGACAGTGTAATCTCTTAGTATCCCTAGGAAACTTGAAAATTCTTAAATTTCCTGTGAATTTGCCTATCTGCATGAATTTGCTCTACCAATGAAATCACAGTCTAATCCCAGCTCTCCCATCTTCCATTAGCATAATCAGTACTTGTAATATGAATATTTCACAAAGTCATTGTGAAAGAAGCATTTTATGAAGTATAAGGCATTATGTAAGTGTTTAATATTTCAGAGACTGGCCTTGAAGTCAGGAAGATTTCATCTATAGACACTTACTGTCTGACCCTGGGTCCAACTTCTATTTACATTAAGTTTCCTCATTAAAATGATGGGGTTGGAATTGATGGCCTCTAAGGCCCTCTCTGTCTCTAAATCTATTATTCTATGGTGGTGTGTGTTTTGGGTTACTTCAAAATGAGAAATATCCTTTTAGATGAGGGAGGAGAGCAGGTCACTCCATACCTCCAAAGTTTAGGGAAAAATTAGAATCTCACTAAAAGTCTTAGAAGTTACTCATGAATAAATATGAGCTATTGACCAGAAACAAAGTAGCTTTCAATATTATGTAAATTAAATTTCTATTTTCTTGCTCCTGAGACATTTTTCCCCTTTAAAAGATTAGGTGGAGGGGGCAGCTGGGTAGCTCAGTGGATTGAGAGCCAGGCCTAGAGACGGGAGGTCCTAGGTTCAAATCTGGCCTCAGACACTTCCCAGCTGTATGACCCTGGGCAAGTCACTTGACCCCCATTGCCCACCCTTACCACTCTTCCACCTATAAGCCAATACACAGAAGTTAAGGGTTTAAAAAAAAAAAAAGAAAAGAAAAGTATACTACATGCATTTGGCCTCTGCACCCTTAACAGCATGTCAAAGCCAGCTGAAAATGAGTATCTACATTGCTTATATTTAAACCAAGTAGTTGAGTCAGTAACACCTCTTCATCTATCTAAATGATACAGTCACTAAATCTGCACATTCTCCTCAGGCTGTGAATTCAGTCCCAGTATTTCCTTCCAAATAACAACACAAAATTGTCATTTTCTCTCTCTCCCTTCTCTCCCTCCTTTCCCCATTTCCCTCTCTGTCTCTGGCTTTCTGTGTCTCTGTATCTCTAAAACACATATTTTTTTGTTTCTGTCTTTCCCATTGTTATTTTCCATACTTAATTTTCTGGCTGTAAATCAGAGCATGAAGTCTAAAAAGAGGGGTGGCATACTTTTCATTATCAGAGAGACCTAGGAAATTGAAAGATGCTATCATTGCTGCAGTTTAAAGCAATTCCTTGATAGATGTAATCTCCCATCCTATAAAACTGCCACCAGCATCCGCTTACTCTATATGTTTAGGGTAACCCACAGCCCTCTATGTTTTATACAAAATGCCCTTCCTGATTGTCTGTGTATTGCCAAAGCATTCCATGTCCTGCCTCCTTATCTTTGCTTAGTTCCCATCCCTGGAATGCATTCCCTATGCACCTCGACTTCTTGGAATCCCATCTTCCATTCAAACCATAGTTCAAATGCCATCTCATATGTCCTTTTTAATTGTTAGCATCCTCCTACACCAGAATTACTTGATGCATGTTTTGTATTCGATCATCTGGGTATATTTTGTTCCCCATAAGAAGATTAAAAGCTCACTGTGCCCCCAGTACCTGTCACAGAACCTAGCACATAATGATATTAAGGAATGTCTATTCAACTGAATTGGTGAACCCACATCTATGGTTAGATCCATCAAGTTATCCCTTTACTGGAAGTGTGACTCTAGTCTTTGCCTAAACCCCAAGCTACAATAATTGTTATGCTAAGTGCATATCATGGCTGAACAAAAGTTTCCCAGATTAACAGTTGTCAATTGTTTTTAGCTCTTGACCCACTTTGATAGGGACAGAAAACCCCAGAGCTCTTCACCAGAATATATAGAAAATGTTGATGAGATACACAAATTTCTCTCTTTTTTTTTAAGTAGTCCTTTCCTTCTGTCTTAGAACCAACAATAAGTAGTAATTCCAAGGCAAAAGAGCAGTAAGGGGTAGGCATTTGTGATTAAAATTACTTCCCTAGGATCACACAGCTAGGAAGTGTCTAAATCCAGATTTGAACCCAGGACTTCCCTTCTCCAGGCCTGGTCTTCTATCCACTAAGCCACTTAGCTACCCACTAGTTTCAGTTTGTAATTATCATAATTTATTCTTGTCCATAGGAAAAATAAACTTGGTCACCCTATAAATCTTAATAATCTATAATATTCCAGTGATGGCTTGGGACGTCCTCATGGTGTACTGATCATACTTTTTGAGAACCATTCTCCTGATCAGAATAATATAGGCAGAAGGGTTTTCTAGACCTTAGAAGTAGGTAACTGTGTGTGTCTTGACCATGTTGTTTAATGACATAGCTTCTTTTCAAACTTTTATAGTTGTCTGAAAAGCTTCAAGACACTGAGAATGAAGCTATGGCCAAAATTGTGGAACTGGAAAAACAGCTTATGCAGAGGAACAAGGAGCTGGATGTCGTCCGAGTAAGTGTGGCAGTGACAATTTGCCCAGATGCAAAATCCCAGATAGTGATTTCAAGCTTTCCTCTGCTTGGATGTGGAATAAATTATTATCAGGAGAATAAATTGATATAATGTGTTGATGAGATGATATATAGATGAGTGGACAAGTAGAACTATGTGAAACCTGGTACTAGGAGTTTAGTATTTCTTATCACAGAGTTGGGTCTAGCCATACTTTCACATCTGGCAATGGCATGAGTCAGTTGTGGGGAGTATTGCTTTTGGTTGGAAATATAAACACAATATGAGTCTAGTTCATGCCACTTGTTTTTTATTAGGATTTAGGTTTCTTTGCATTGCTTTTCTTTAATTCCATTTGAAACCAGATTTCTTGGCTTCCATGGAAACAATGAAATCATAACATAGAAAGGACTCAATGGCATCTACCAAAAAATTCAAAATAAATCCATTTTATTATCAACAAGCTCAGATATTTTATTTGGCATTGCTTTTGTTCTCCATGATGATTTAAGTTGTTCAGAAGTGCCAGCCATGTGCCTGGGGCTATGCTTAGCATAAAAAGACAAAGGTCATCAAAGACTTCTAGTCCAATGGCTTGCCTTCATACACATTGCTGTTAATGAAATGACACACGTTTTATGTGATACTTATCTTGTCTAGGTACTTTGCTAGATAGCTTTATACGTCCTTCAGTTAACTCCATTGAATTTATTTTCTGGCTCACCATAGAAACCAAGTTGTAACATATGGACTTAATTCACATTGAGATCCGCACATTGTTAATAGTAGACAGGGTGTGAAGAATGTTTGACTGTCTGCTGGAGGTCTAGGCTAAGAGATCACACACACAAGTCCCTGCAAGTACAATCTGTGCATGGGATGAACTTTCTCCCAGAGCCCATCCAGGCCCCCCTTAGAGGGGACCAAGGTTGGGGGAAGAGGTTTGTATTTGCTTAAAGCGGTAGTAGCTTTCTTTTCTGCTTCAAACCTGGGCTCTAGAAATGATCACTTGGTGATACAGTCTTTGGATGACTTTATTATCCACATAACCCTCTAGAAAATGAGGATGAGCAGCAGTAAGCCCCTTATCTCGGCCAAGGAGAAATTATAAGGATCTCTGCAGCAAAGCAAGTGCAGTCAACCTTTGATTATTCATGAACAGATGATCCGTTTTTGTGCATTAGCCCTGGGTATATTCTGAATCCAACTTGGCCTCCCTCCAGCATGCTTCTTGGGCCGTCTCCTTCCTTTTTCACCTGGTACATGCCTGGGAAAGGAAGCTAATTTTATAATTAACTTATGCAAGCCACAATTAGGAAAGGCAATTAGCTATTGAAAAAAGAAAAGCATATGATTTGTTCCAAAGTCGACCTAAAATTTTTCATTATTTTTGGATGATCTGTGCCCCTTGTCTTTTCCAACTCATGGCTAATTGGCAGTTGACTATTGTAGTATAAAGTGCTAATATATACAAATTAACACTTAATTAAGAGATGGTGTGTACTATATAGCAGTAATAAGTACTTTTCTTTTTCTTATAGAGCTCTACATAATTTATACTGACATCTCTATCTTCACCTTCAGATTTTAGAAATGTTCCTTCCCAGGGGCTACCTCCAAGCATTTTCCAGTGCAGTGCTGCTAGCAATCCCCATTCTCCTGTCATAGGTTCTTGACTGAGTTCTTTTGCAGGAAATCTACAAAGATGCAAACACTCAAGTCCACACATTGAGAAAAATGGTCAAAGAAAAAGAAGAAGCCATTCAAAGGCAATCTACCCTGGAAAAAAAGATTCATGAACTGGAGAAACAAGGGACCATTAAAATCCAGAAGAAAGGGGATGGGGACATTTCCATTCTGCCAGTTGTGGCCTCTGGGACATTGCCGGCAGGGACAGAGGCAACAGCCAATCCAAATGCCTATGTGGGTCAGGTCCCAGGAACCCCATCCTCAGTACCATCGCCGCCACCTCCCCCACCGCTACCTCCATCTACAGCAGCCTCTGAAACAGGTAAGAAGCCTGGAGAACTGAACTTGGAAGCAGGAGTGGGAAGGTCATTGCCAGTGTGTAAATTTCTTCCCAGCTGGGATAGTCTGACAGTTTGTAGTATGATCTTTGGCAAGCCTCCAAAGGGCAAACAACTGAAGAGGTAAGCCCCATTTTTTAAATTCAGTCTGTATTTTACTATTGCGTTCTCACATCAAGAATGCTTGAAAAAAAATCTCGTGCAGTATTTTTTTGAATGTCCACATTGTCCTGAGTGCTATGCAGTTCATATAAGGTAAGACCATTAAAGGTAAAATAATATGACTGATTAAAAAATGAAATAACTTAGCAGATCAAAATCATCTAACTGGGACAGGTAGGTGGCGAAGTGGATAGAATGCTGGGCTGAGCTAGGAAGATTCCTATCCCTGAGTTCAAATCTGGCCTCAGACTCTAATTCTGTGTCTCTGGGCAAGTCATTTATCCTTGCATTTTGTAAAATGAAGTATAGAAGGAAATGGCAAACTACTCTAGTGTCTTTGCCAAGAGAACCCCAAATGGAGTCACAATCAGATATGACTGAAACTGCAATGGAACAACAAAAACTATCTAACCATTGTTCCCATTCACAGGAGTCACCTTTTGGTAATTAAAGGACCCTGTAGGAAAGTAGGAAGGGAATAACAGGAGTGGTGGTGGGAAGGGGACTAATATAAGGGAGGGAGAATAGAGGAAGTGATTAAAAGCCCAGGAGTCACCTTTCAAATTCCTCTTTTACAGTTCTTTTCAGAATGGGCTGTGTGGTGTAGCTAGTCAAAAGAGCTCTGGTTTGGGAGTAAGAGAGACCTAGATGTGAAGCCTGGTATCACCACTTAGTGTTAGTATGACCTTGGGCAAGATGGTTAAATTCTCAGAACATCAATTTTCTCCTTTTTTAAAATGAAACTTTCTAAACTCAAAAATACCATGTAAATATGTGTGCATAGAAATATGTTTCTGTTATTTTGAATATCCTCTTCATTGGTAACAGATCTGTCTTTAAATTCATTTGATTTTTTTTTAATAGCCAAAGAATATATCAGAGCCAAGTCTGGTAAATAACATAAATACCCAAGGTTGCTATACAATTTTATGTAAAAAAATGAAGCAGCTGAGTAGTCCAATGGATGAAAGCACTGGATGTAGAGTCAGGATAAACCCAAGTTCAAATCCAGCCCAAGATGCTTACAATTTCTACCTTCCAGGGTTGTTGTGAGGTTCAACAGAGATAACACTTGAAAAGCTATGTGGGGCAAATAAGTGGCTCAATGGATAAAGCACTAGATCTGGAGATAGGAAGTCCTGGGTTTAAATTTGGCCTCAGACACTTCCTTAGCTGTGTGACTTTAGGCAACTCACTTAATCCCAATTGCCTAGGCCTTGCCTTCTGTCTTGGAACTGATGCTGTATTGATTCTAAGACAGAAAGGTAAGGGTATTTTAAAAAAAACTGTGTAAATGCTATCTATTATTCCAAAGTAGTAAGAGAATGTATGGAAGTAGGAGAGTTGTAAACTAATTCTGGAAGCAACTTCCAAAAGAAGCTTCAGGAATGATTTTTTTTGGTGGGTTTTGTTTTTGTTTTTGTTTTTTTGGTTGAGGATGGGGAGGGAATGAGAAGGTGGGTGGGTGAACAGTGACTGGACCATTGCAGTGTGTAGCCCTGGAAGGACTCATGAGTTCTCATTTGGATAGGAAAGTTCTGGTATGCTTGTTCAAAATTTCAAAAGCATCATTGCTGTGGGAAAGCTTTTCAGCCCATGTAGACCATAATTCCCTCCACATCTCCCAGTAGACAGATGATGGTAATGAGTTACTTTGGTCAGGACAGCTCACTGGGTTATTACCAGGGGATGTGCCTCCCTGAATTTGCACTGGCTTGTCCTTGGACAATAGACAAATCAGTACTACTGGGTCCACCCTGAAATCTTTCCTGCTTTCTAGGCCCTGGAGTGTAAACCAATTACACTCCATCATCCTGGCGCTTCAGAAGTGAGTCATTCACACGTCACAAGGAAGTGTAAAAGTTGGGCTCAGATGGTCCTGGAAGTGGCAGGGTGTGGTAAAGAGAAATAGGCCATCTCATTGCTTTATAGTCTTACCACATATGGGTCTTACATTTGAAGGATTTAAAAAGTGTATATAATTTATCTTTTCTTGTTTCTGAACTCTTTGAGTTCAGAAGTTTTAATGCAGTGATTGGAAATTTGCTGTCTTCCTTAGATCAACTGTCTTACCCTGGAGGCCATGGATTTCAGGGGACCTGTGAACTTGATTAGGGAAAAAATTATATCTTTGTTTTCTCTAACCTTTAACTAAAAACTATACATTTCTTTCAATTATTTAAAAATATTCTACTTAGATGGCTTCACTAGAATGCCAGAGGGGTCCTTGGTACAGAAAGAAAATTAAGAAATCCTGCCTTAGATGTTTGCTTTCAGTCATGCTGAGACAAGATTCTGAAGAGTATTAACAAGATAATGAAGATTGAAGCTCCTCATCCCTCTGCCACCTTTGCATTCAAATCACTTCTTTTTTTTTTTTCCCCTGCTAGTGCAAAATGGCCCAGTAACGTCACCAGTACCACCACCCCCTCCTCCGCCACCCCCACCACCTCCACCACCTCCACTGCCAGGACCAGCCACTGACACTCCACCAGCTCCTCTACCACCCCCACCTCCTCCATCGGCACCCCCACTGCCTGGCACAGCTTCCCCCACAGTGGTTTTCAACTCAGGATTAGCAGGTAAGATGGTGAAATTAATCCAAAGGAGCATTCCATTGCTTTTTTTTTCTGACATATACAGTCCCTTCTCCCAAAGGACAGATGTCATATTCAAAGGAACCTTGGTAATACATGACTTGGACTGAAAATGCTTCCTGTTAGAATCTGTCATTAGCCATTATTTTTTCCATTCCCAAGCAATACTGTTCTCCCAGGGCTGAAGTTGTTTTCTAGGTTGTCCGCAAACTCCCATAAGTCTCCCTCCCAGATATTGTTCAAAATCCCCCATTGCTATGGCCAAAGCCAGTGGAAGGGGATGAAATTGGGGTTCAGAGGTGAATACGCTTTTGTTCATTCATGTAGCAAATATTTTTGAGTGGTTACTTCCCCCAAAGCCCTGTCTAGGTGCTTTCAGAGAATGAAGTGCTTCCTGCTAGGTTTGTTAAGGATAATGGGGATCTCATTTGTAAAAGGGAGAATGCTTCTTTCCTCACAGTAATTGCCTATTGTAAGCCCTTAGGCATCACATAAGTTTATTTGAGTGCTTTAGAGTTAGCTCTGTGGATCAGGGATGCCAATAGCAGCCCTTCTCAGCAATTTTAGCTGCCTTAGTAATAGCCTTACAGTAAACAACGAAAAAAAAAGCAGAGTCTATGCCATTGTCTTTATCAGAAATAATTTATGTAGCTCACCCTTAACCTTTGAAATATAAATCCTTAATTTTGAATCATAGGACTAAGTTTTTCTTCTAGGAAATGGAATCTACTCTACCAATCAGCACTCCTTTCACAGGGGCACACACATCTGGGTGTTCAAACTGAGCTTAAGCTACTGTGTAGAATAAAATCAGCTTCATGAGGTTGGAGGTTATTCTGACAAACAGACCGGCCTCTCTTGGCTCTGGTGGGGCACTTCTACCTGGCCATCTGCACCTGTTTGGGTGGGCTTTTTTCCATAGAATAAAATTTCACTGTATTAGCTTCTATCTCTGAAGATCCTTTATGGAGCTTGTGTGGTTTCAAAATTTCCTGCCCAAAGACCACAAAGCAACCTTCTTCCAGATAAGCCATGCATATAACATTGCATTTCAATCTCCTAAACCCTTGAAAAGTGCTTCGCCATGCCTGCTTAGCCTATACCTTTTGGTAACACTGATTTGCTGCTACCAAACTCTGGCAGCATCAGACCAAGACCATTTGGTTTTACTCTTCTTTTTATGAAGCCTTTCTGAAAGAGTCAGGTGGAGGACCTTTCCCAAAATGTTCAGAAGAAATGCATAACTTATTTCTTCTCTTTCTGTTGTTCCAATCTGCCTCTTTCTCCTAGATTTTTATTTCTTCTGAAATAGAAAAGGATGGAGAAGCTGATTCATCTTGGAAGTGTTGACTAATGGGATAATTTTTAAGAATGACAACCCAATGGGGCAGCTAGGTGGCTAAGTGGATTGAGAACCAGGTCTAGAAATCTTAGGTTCATAACAGACACTAGCTGTGTGACCCTGGGCATGTCACTTAATCCCCATTGCCTAGCCCTTACCACTCTTCTGCCTTAGAACCAATACTTAGTATTGATTCCAAGATGGAAGATATAGGTATTTTAAAACATGACTACCCCAAAACACCCACCAAAACCAACCCTCTGGAATCCATTCAACTGACAGGTCTGTCTTAGTGATCATATGTGAAATATTAGAACCCCTCATGCATACCTGAGCTCCCTAATTAGACCCAGTTCCATTACAGCTTTGTAAAAAGAGCACCCAAGTTGTGAGATGCATCTGGTATTGAATTGCTGATTTGGCTCTGCTTCTCTTCTGGCTGATACAGTGTGATGTGGTACCATATGTGCTGACAATCACCTCTTTCTCCTCCTGAGTTTGTCCTAACATTATCACTCAGTCCTGCAGTGACAGAACAAATGAGCTTGGTGGCTGGGAGGATCAGATGTAAGATCCCCTTCTAGTTAGCCATTGGCTCAGCAAATAGCTTAATAAATTCTCAGGTCTTCCCTTGATTTAAAAAAAAATTCAACCCAGTCTTGGTTTGCTTGATGGTACCATGGAGCACAAATGCTTCTATGAGTTCAATTCTCGTTCAGCTCTTTTCTTATATGGGCATAGCTATTTTCAAAGCTGCTACAATTAATCTTGTTTCCTCCCTGCCAGTTGTCATTTAGAGTGATATGCAACGGGCAGCAGAACCTCCAAATTATGGGTCACTAGCTTGTGGAACTGGGAGATTGCTTTAAGAACTTAACTCCTGAGTGCCCATACCCAGCACCCTGGTGGGTAATGGTATCTGTTAACACTGGTGACATATTATCCGATTTGCAGTATATGTGGCTGGAATTTTTATTAACCATTCTTCTCCGTATGTCATGGAGGACTATCAGAATAAGAATTTCTTAATCATGAGAGGCAGTGAGGTTGGACAGTTTGGCATGGACCTGTCCCTACCTGAGTTTAATGGCAGTTCAGAATTCATTAAGCCTTTGATAGTCTGGGCAACAGCAGGCTATGTAGACATATGTAGCAGCAATAGAGTGTTTTCCTTTTATATAAAAGGGGCGTTAGGTTGAAGAAGAATTCTATTAAAATTCCATACATGGAGTATTTCTTTGTATTTACAGAAACAGAACTACTACTACTACTTATGCCTAAGCAGAAAACTTATTCCACAAATCTGGAAATCTTTGAGGGAACAAGGAACTTCCTTTGGCTTTTGGGCATCACATACCAAACATTTCTGGCTTTTTCTTACAAGTTGAGGCATATATATTGAAGCTACATTAATGCTCTGGCCTAGATAAGCCATGAAGTTTGGTACTTTCCAGTTGCTTATAGAGCTAAACATCTCTGTTCATGTATACATGGATGTGTACTACATGGTTCTTGTGTGAAATGTGAGCTTGGGTTCATTTGAATTCTTTGTTTGAAAAAAAAAAGGACTATTTATATCCTATAGGATTGGATAGCAATCCTTCTCCCTCACCCAACTGCAGATTTTGTAGTTCGATAGCTGTTGGGGTCCTTGCTATGAAATACAATTAAGTGTTTGATCAGTTTGTTTTCTAATAAGAGTCAAATAAAGAAAAGATAAAAATAGCTTTGATACCGGATTACATAGATTTTGGCTCAGTCAGCAATCAATTATGAACTGCTGTGTCAGGATAAACATGGTGTACAATACTAAGAGTACAATGCTAAGAATGCATGAACTGATAAACTGGATGACTCTAACCATGTCTAATTTTTGTTTTATTTCCTTTGTCCTCTGCTTCCACAAAAGATGGGCCAATCAAGCTTTTCTGTAGGTTCCTTCTCACTGAGTGTTTTTAAGTATTTACCCACGTCTTCCTGTCAATTGCTCTGTGCCTTGACATCTTTCCACTCCATGTTATTTTAAAGACAGACTCATTACATTCTGACATTGTGTCTGAGGGGAGTCGTGATGTTGGTGTACTGTGTCACCACAGTTTTGCCCCAGATTTCTTTAGCTGAATTGGTTGATAAGATTTTTCTTTTCTTTTCTTTTCCTTTGTTTTAGAGCTGTTTGTCTTTTTTTTTTTTTTTTTTGGGGGGCAGGCTCTCTTCCTCATGAGAAAAGGAAATGTTTGTAGTTTCATGTAACTATCTTGAATCCCTGAACTTCCAGGCCTCTGATTTCTGGGAGAGTCATACACCTAGCACAGGAGAAGACTTGCTAGCAATGGCAAGAGAGGCTGACACACCAAAGTATACACTTATTGCCACCCTTCTGTCCCTTTGTGGCTCCATCGATTGTTAAACCAGCAGAGCTTCTCACTCTGGCTGGGGCAGGGGCACACTTTTATGGGCAGTGATAGTCTCTATTTCCAAGTGTCTAAGCCCTTCCCCCAACCTTATGTCAGTTCTATCAAGTCACATTTGTCATAACAAAAGTGTGGTTTTTTTGAGTTCTTTAAAGATATACTCATGGAGAGGACCACCATGAGGAATAAGAGACTTAAGGCCAATACTGATTTTCCTTCACTGGTCATATAAGGAAGTAAGTAAGGTAAAAATAGTTGTTGTTCAACAACAAAAAGGCCTGAATGGAGGGAGCCAATATTTCTTAGGTTGCTAAAATTTCAAATGCCAGAGAAGAGACAAAGGAGAACTTGAATGGAATTGCCATCTCTGCTCCTTTCCCAACCCCCAGCCCCCCTACACTGCCCTCATTCAGGGCCTGAATTCTCCTGGCCCTGAAGTAAGGAGACTGAAGTTCACAGGATTTAGAACTAGTGGAAAATAGTGATAGATTTTGTGGTAGAAAGGCCTGATTTGGCAAAGGCCGTGTCTGTGTTCCTGCATGCTTTTGTATGGATATATACAATACATTCCTGCTGTTTATATGGCCTTTGTGACACTGGAGGAACGAGAGGCAATATTTTTTCACCCCCTTTCCCTGAGCTAACAGTCAGGAAAATGGCTAATAAGGAAAAAGAAACCCTTCAAATGTCTATATACTGCATTTTCTCCCCTGAAACATTCAAGTTTGTCATCCTTGCCTAATGAATAATAACAAATGGTAAAATGTACCTCAGATGACACACTTGAGAAGACAGTATATGAATGTCTTCATGTTTTTTCATTAACGAGTGGATTTTTGGTGGTCACCTAGTCTTTTCTTAGTTGAGAAAAACTAATTGGATTTCCTGTGAATCAACATCCTACCTTCTTATGAGAAGAAATCAAAACAATATTTTAATTAAAACTTTTTGTCACATGTGGAAAATAACTGACTTCCTTCTGAAGTAGATAAAGGGGGGAGGGAATATGGAATCCCTAAGAACCTAGCACATTTCTTGATTTCTGAGGATCACTGGATCTTAGAGAGTTAGAAAACACCTTGGCAGACATCTCATACAACTTTTCCCAACCCCTGTTTTACAAATGAAGAAAACCCAGGTCCAAAAAAGATATGATCACTTGGTTTTTTTTTAATCTACTTAAACGTTTTTTTTCAGTTCATCATAGGGCTTAGTCTGTTCGAGCTGACTAAGTTTGTCCTGAATTGAGTTCTCAGCAACAAGACTAATCTTTCCATCATTATAATCCAAATTATGCAAACCACACACAGGAATTTATGGCTTAGCCCAAAGGTTTGGCCTTCCTAAGTGTACATCCTTGGCATTTTGGACAGCTTTATCTGCAATATTTAATGAAAGCCTTTAAAGATTAGTCTGGAAACTTGAACCTTGGAAAGAAAGATTTAAGAAGTTAACATTACAAATCAGCTTACATTTGGCAAGGCATAGCTCAGGCACATAGAGGGCTCACTCACATTTTCTGCTGTCCATGAATTTTGGCAATAATTTTCAGACTCACAAAAAAATGTCCTTTGTTCTGTTTTTATTCTGAATATATTCACAATATAATGAAGTAATCCCATCGCCTGAATTGAAAGGAGAGAGGGAATCAATAACTCTTCAGTTTCTAGACAATTTTAAGAGTCCATCAGCCAACTGAAAACTAAAGACCTCTCTGGTTTTTGTCCACTGAGGCCACATACTATTTTCAGGATTTAAAGCTTTGGATGACTCTTGCCCATTTTCCTCCAGTGATGAAGTGTCATCTGCAAGGATTGTTGTTTGATTGTTCCAGATGGTCCCAATTTCTTTGCAGTATTTTAATTTTGTTCCTTCTAATGTCTTCAGCCGTGAAAATCAAGAAGCCTATCAAGACAAAGTTCCGTATGCCTGTTTTTAATTGGGTTGCTCTAAAACCAAATCAGATCAATGGAACAGTCTTCAATGAAATTGATGATGAAAGAATTCTGGAGGTAATGATGCCCATAGTGGGCAGAACTTTACTTTTTGATCTGTCCAGCAAAGGTAATTTAAATGACCAAGATAAATCTCACCTTGGGTATGATTAATGCTAATATTTCCAGTTAAACAGAGGGAAAATATATCTGTAGCTCCTGAGCTAGACAAGACCTCAGAAGCCATCTGGTTCAACCTCTTCATTTTACAGTTGCAGAAATTGAGATCCAATGAGATTAACCAATTTATCCAAGGACATCCAGGTGATAATTGTGCAAGGCAGGAATATAGCCCAATCCTTGACTGCAGAGCCAGTGTTCTTTCATGTGAGAGGCTGAATTATTCATTGAGCTCCTGAATTGTTCTGTGTCAGGCAAAAATATGACATAATCCTTGCTCTTCATATATTGTAGGATCACATGAAAAGCTTCTATTATCCATTCTGCAAATGCATAAGGATCCAAATATCACATGAACATGAACCAACTACTTTGGATAATCAAAATTCATAGCTATGACCATCTTAAGCCACTTTAATTAGCTTTTAAAAATAATCACTTGTTACCTGCAGATAGTCACTATTTTTAATGCACTTATGATTGAAGTCTCATTCCAATTAAACTAGGAAAAGATCCAAGGCCTTGGTCTGAGGCAAAATATTAAACAGAAACTCCCAGATCTCTGATAAGCATAGTGTTTAATACTTGAAAAACTCTCCAGGGGTTTTCTAAGTAAATTATAAACAGAGAACCAATTTTCCAATTTAACTTTTCTTCCTTTAGGATTTAAACGTGGATGAATTTGAGGAAATATTCAAGACAAAAGCCCAGGGTCCAGCTATTGATCTTACTTCAAGCAAACAGAAGATAACTCAGAAAGGATCAAACAAAGTAACATTACTAGAAGCAAATAGGGCCAAAAATCTTGCCATTACGTTGAGAAAAGCTGGAAAGACTGCAGATGAGATATGTAAAGCAATTCACATGTAAGTTAAAGGCTTATTTCTGCAAAAACTGAGTCGAGTAGGTATAGGGAAACAAACGATACATAAAGCAGTTAAGATTTGGCAGAAAACAGAACTGATTCTACAGGGATAAGAAGGTTCAACTATTCATGATATCTATAAGCAACAGATTTCCTTTAAACAGAAAAAGTTAGCTCTGAGTTGTAGTAATACTAATGCTAAACACAAAAATTATCTTAGAATTAGAAAGAGTATTTAATGTATCATATCTTATTTTATCTTTTAGTATATTGTGACTCTCTTATGTTGTCATGGTACAGTGGTTCTGCAAATACATCCAATATGAGATTTACATGTGCTAGGAAAAAGGCAAGATGGCCAGTTTTCTCCAGAGTATCTGAATTTAAGCCACATCTGTTGGACATAAGCTACATGGTGTCTTTGGAATGATCTAATTGAATGTTAGATGCAAATATGACGTGAGCATATGTGAAAATTCATAAGAGGAATGTGTTTTCTGATTTCCTTCAGCATATTTTAGACTGACCTTAAACTCAGCTCACTTTCAACCTTAGATTGCATTGACATTACTTTACGTTAATCATGTTGTAATCACAATTACAAATCATACTAATTTAATTGCTTATTAACAGCATCAAACCAATCATTTGAATCATGGTGACCTTAATATGGGAAAAGAACACTATTAGAAGTGTTTTATGTGCTTAAAATGTCCTCAGGACTTAGACTCTATGATGCCAAAATAATATCCTATTGGCATATTGCTATTTGTTATTATTTAGAGGTGCAGAAGTCTTAGACTTCTAGGAATACTTAAAGACTGATCCATTTAGGAGCCCTGGGGGATAGGTTAGCAGATGCCACTAAATAAGGAAAAAATTCCCCCCTCCCCCTTTTGCAGCACTACCCCTTTCATGTTGTCTTATCCTCAGATTTGACTTAAAGACCTTGCCGGTAGACTTTGTGGAGTGTTTGATGAGGTTCCTGCCAACTGAGAATGAGGTGAAAGTGTTGCGACTCTATGAGAGGGAAAGGAAACCTCTGGAGAACTTGTCGGATGAAGATCGGTTCATGATGCAGTTCAGCAAAATTGAAAGGCTCATGCAGAAGATGACCATCATGGCCTTCATTGGGAACTTCTCTGAAAGTATCCAGATGCTAACACCTGTAAGTGGGGGGCAGCAGGCTGAGTGCCAGCCCCAAACAGTAGATTTTCTCTGAAATGCACTTAATGTTTACTACGACTTTTCTTGAGTCTCTTGCCTCTTTGGTCAGTCAGATTTCAATTCAATCAGTTAATTCAATCTACAAACATTTATTAAGTGCCCACTGTGTGTCAGGTGCACTCTAGGTGCCAAAATAGAGATACAAAAGTGAAACAGCCCTTGCCCTCAACGAGCTTACATTTCACTGGCAGTGTACATGTTCACAGATCAATAGGTCCTGTATACAAAGCAGAACTTAATGTCCAAGAGGAAGAATGCCAGATGGAGGAAC
Organism: Gracilinanus agilis; assembly: GCF_016433145.1. Taxonomy (NCBI): domain Eukaryota; kingdom Metazoa; phylum Chordata; class Mammalia; order Didelphimorphia; family Didelphidae; genus Gracilinanus; species Gracilinanus agilis. Next base: position 275,727,970 of record NC_058132.1, on the reverse strand, counting down.
CAACACAGGAAGTAGCAGCTGAACTAAGCCTTACTGGAAGCTAATTCCAAGAGATGGAGGTGATGAGGGAAAGCATTCTGGCCCCTGAGAATGCTTGTGCAAAGGCATGAATGCAGTTGGGAGATGGAATGTTCCATGTGGGGAACTGCAAGTAGGACAATGTGGCTGAAGCATAGAGTTCTTGAAAAAGGAGTAATATGCTACTAGTCTGGGAAGATAGGCTGGAGCTAGGTTTTATAGGGCTTTACAGTGCCAGAAAAAGGTGTTTTTTGTTTTTGTTTTTTAATCCCAAAGACAATGGGGAGCCACTGAAGCTTCTCGAGTAAGGAGTGATACAGTCTAACATGCACTTTAGAAATATCAATTTGGAGGGGACAGCTGGGTGGCTCAGTGCATTGAGAGTCAGATCCAGAGACGAGAAGTCCTAGGTTCAAATCTGGCCTCAGACACCTCCTAGCTGTGTGACCCTGGGCAAGTCACTTAATCCCCATTGCCTAGCCCTTTCCACTCTTCTGACAGAAGGTCAGGGTTTTAAAAAAACAAAAGAAAGAAAGAAATATCAATTTGTCATCTGTATGGTGGTTGGATTGGAGGAGCAGGAGACTGGATTACAATTAGTTAGAATCCTCTCTAAAGACATTGCTCCAAATGCTTAAGTTGTGTATTGGTTATTTTAACCTCCATTTGAGCCTGGAAAGTTCATTTGGAATAGCTAGGATTCCATGGGTCATTGATGATAAAATAATGCCAGTTTTCTTGGGGGAAAGGGGTTCCTTTCACTGTGGTCACAAACATCCTTTAGGCGTAGCTCTAAAAATAGTAGGAAGGAGGATATAGAGATTCGACTCAATGATCATTATCAAACCTGGTCCTCACCAAAACAATCATGTCTTCTGCCCAGCCTGAGCACATGATGGGATTTTCGTTCAAAGTCCATGTTTCTTTTAGGAATAGACATTTTACTTGAAATTCCATAAAAAATTTACTCCTGTGAGAATTTGTCAAATTCTCTTTGTGGCTAGTTAAAACTAGCCATTAATCTCTTAGCCAAATCAGAAAGTCAAGCATAGAGTCATTTAACCCAGACAGGTCACTTGTAAACTATTAGTTATTTTCCAACACCATTTTCCAATTCAAAACCGAATGCTTCTTGTTTACCCAGGGGAACTTTTCTGTTGAAAAAGAATAAAAGTTGACAATTATGCAATGCTTTGAGATTTGCAAAGGGCTTGATGTAAATCATTTTCATCAACAACCCTGTCCTGTGATTACATTAAATGTTATTATCCCCATTTCACAGGTGAAGAAACTGAGGCCCAGAAAGAGTATGACTTTTCTATAATCAAACTAGTTGTATGACAGGATTTGAGCCTAGATCTTACCAATTCTCGGACCAAATCTCCATCTACTACATGACAACTTTTTTTTTTAAATCCTTACTTTCTGTCATAATAACAACTCTAAGGGCAAAGGATAGGTAGAGGGGTTAAGTGACTTGCCAAGAGTCACACAGCTAGAAAGTGTTTGAGGCTAAATCTGAACCCAGGTCTTCCCAGCTCCAGGCTAGTGCTCTATTCATTGAAAGTTGCTCCATTACTCTGCCTCTTAAGGATAATCATACCTATCTTATCTCCCTTCCCTTTTTTCCCCATCTTTCTTCCTTGTTGATTCAAGAGTAGAAAGATTATTACACAATGAATTGAGCTGGGAAGATAAGAGCTCCCTGAATGGCACTATTGGCTTTTCATTGTGGGGAATGTGTTGAGTACCTAGGTATATATTTTTAGAAAATTGAGTTAAAAAAATACTTAAAGTAGTATTTATATATAATGACATAGCAACTATAGACATATGTGTAGGTTGAAATCACTGTGTTCAGATACAGTGGCAGTTCAGGATTGAGATTCCAAGAGCTGGATATAAGTACAGTTTTTTGTTTCAAATGCTAGTGTCCAGTTTTGTAAATGTTAACATGTCTCTTTTTCTGCTCCTTTTTTGATGTTAATCTAGCAACTGCATGCAATAATAGCAGCGTCTGTCTCTATAAAGTCATCTCAAAAACTCAAGAAAATTCTGGAGGCAAGTGAAAGTTTTTTTTCCTCCCTCTTTTTTCTAACATGCATCTAAAAAGCTACCCATCAGTCATGTTCTTTCATGCGCTATATAGCAATGCCTGGGGCACCAAATCAACATGCTTCTCTTTTGTTTTTTATTCCCCCTTCAGATTATCTTGGCTCTTGGTAACTATATGAATAGCAGTAAACGGGGAGCAGTTTATGGGTTTAAGCTCCAGAGTTTGGATCTGGTAAGTGATATAGAGGAAAACAAATAATCTGAAAGGAAAAAACAGTTGACAGAGATTGATCTTGGAAAGGAGTTATCCTCCTTTGGGGACTGGAATGAGGAGAATCTAGAGAGAGCATATATGAGAGAAAGAGAGAAAAAAAGACAGAGAGAGGAGGGAGGGAGAGAAAGACAGAGTTCAGAGAGAGAGACAGAGAGAGAACAATAGAACGAACTTTGTTATTGAATGGGACAAAGAAAGGTTTCGTGTGATGTACTCTTCATTGGGATCATGAGATGAACTCCAGGCAAACAGAATCTAGCAGCAGGCTGAATTATCATCAAAAGCAACATTGAGTCTTTATATATATATATATATATATATATATATATCAGTTTGAAAGTGAGATGCTAGTACCCAAGAAGCTCTTCTTCCTGTTATTGCTCCAGCCTCACCTTGTCATGGGCCATTGAGTTTACCAGCCTTAACTGAAAGGAGGTCAGGGCTTGTTGGAAGGTCAGAACTGAGGGATGCTAAAGCACAGCTGGATGGGGGAAGCTTGCACAACAAATACCCTCTTCCTCCCTGATCTACTTGAAACAGGGTCATCTAGCTTTTGATGGGGGGGTGGGTAGGGTAAAAACTGACCTTAGGTCATTTCAATTTTTAACCTAGGTGAGTGGGAAGAAAAATCAGTATCATCAGAACAAAGCAGAAGGGTGTGAAATACAAGTAGGGGAGTTTAAAATTCATTGGCTGGGGAAGTCCCAAACACCAATGGATTCATTTACCAAAAAATGTTTGACTTCCATCTGGAGTCTTAACTATTGGCTCCTTACCAGATCTCATCTGGGAATTCCTGAGAAAGTGGCCATCCTGTGGTGTTGCTGCTTTCTTCTTTTTCTTCCCTTGTGTTTCTCCCAGTTCTAAAAGAACAACAGGTGCTGAATTATTCGGGTTTTGTGATCCATATTTTCTATACCTGAATCTAAGCTCCCTTCCCTTTGACTCACAGCTTCTAGACACCAAGTCGACGGACAGAAAGCAGACACTGTTGCACTATATATCCAATGTTGTACGAGAGAAATACCACCAAGTGTCCCTCTTTTATAATGAACTTCACTATGTGGAGAAAGCTGCTGCAGGTAAATGATATTGCTTTGTTGTGTCCTCTAAGATTATGATGTGGTGCTATCTGACTTCCTGAATTATCTGGGTATTGGTCGCTGCTCAGATAGCTAGCTAATCAAGGCTTAGTTAGCCAACGCCTTAAATAGCAGAATTTTCAGATATGTTCTTTTATTTGAGAGGGAAAATTCAGAAGAGGAAGAGAAGAGAACAAGCATTTGTTAAATGCCGACTATGTGCCAGCCACTATGCTTTACAGATAGTCCTTACCGGTATTTCATTTGATCCTTCTAACTACCCTGAGAGAGAGGTTTTTAAAATTTTTTTAATTTATTATTTTTTATTTTTAATTTACATTTTACAATTGAGAAAACTGAGGTGGAAGTTAAGTGACTTTCCCAGAGTCACATGGAGAAGGAACAAGCATTTTATTAAGCATCTACTATGGGTCAGGCACTATGGTGAGGATATTACAAATATCTTATTTGCTCTTCCTAACAATCTCAGGCAGTGTTTTAGTCTCCATTTTGCAGTTGAGGAAACTGAGGCAAAGATTGAACAATTTACCCAGGGTTATTCAGCTAATAAGTGTCTAAGGAGGATTTGAATTCAGATCTTCCTGACTCTAAGCTGAGCACCTGTATCATGCTACCTAGTTGCAGAATCAAAACAGGTATTATCCACTCTGAGGTAGCAGAATGTTTTTAGAACATTCTGATGAACATTCTAATGAAAATAGTACCTTTCTGAGGGCTTATCTATAAAGCTTATAGAATCTCGGGGTTAACAGGACATAACAGGACATATCTAATCCAACCAATCTGAGGCTTATGTCTCGTTTACTTTTCCATCCAATTAACAGGTTCCCATTTTGTTCTTTGCTGGCTTTTTAATTTTCTAGCAAGAAAAAGAACCTCTTAGTTATTTTTCTTGCATCTTAGGATCATAGATCTAGAACCTCCAGGAACTTTGAACGCCATCTAATCAAATTCTCCCATTTTATAAATATGAAAACTGAGTCCCAGGGAAGTAACACAGTGACTTGATCAGGGTCACATAGATTGTGAGCATTGGGGATGATATCTGAATTCATGTCCTCTTACTCAAAAATCATTTTTTGCTTCACTGGGTTGAGCCCTATTCTTTAGTATAGTAGCTCTAACCTAGGAGCCAGTGCTAGGAGTATGGGTTAAAAAAAAGATGATTGTTCAGTTCATGATTTCAGAACATAGAGAGGGATTATAACCCAGAAGTGTAACCAATCCTTGGAACTAGTTGGAGCAATCAGCATTTGTGTTCCTTCAGCAAATAAAAACAACACCGACTACCACCTAGTTAGCAAGAATAAGTAATCAAAATAAAAAGCTAGTGCAATATGACCTTCTTTCCCCTAGGAGCCACACTGCAAACAGTCTTCTCTGGGTAGTATCTTGGTGTCCCATGTATCCTCCATGCATGCGGCCTGTTCTCCCGAGTTCTCTTCACAAAGATTTTCAATTCAGCAAGCATATATAATTTGCTTTGTGCCAGGCTTTGGTGGTGCTGGAGATTGGGAGAGGATTTGTGGTTTTATTGATTTAGAGAACATCTCTATTAGGACACTCCTTGTACCAGTAATGGTTGGCCCCTCTCTGCTACTTATAGTCTTAGTTGCTTAGGGCATTTTGAGGTTAAAGAACTTGTCCAGCATCATACTGGATAGAGTCAGTATGCATTTGAGATAGGACTTGAACTCGGTTCTTCCTGTTTTTCAGGGTCAGACATCTAGGTGTCAGAGATATAAATAAAAAATGAAATAGTCTATATTTTTAGGGACCTCAGATTTTAGGTGGTCACTAGATAGGAAAAGAAGAGAAAGAAGAAATAAAATTCAAAATAAATATATATTCTTAGACCTAGACTTCCCTCCATGCTGAGTAACATAGGCTTGATCTAATCTTGTTTCCCCAAAAGGCTCTTTATGTCCCTTTTCATAGTTTGTCTTAGAAAAAAAATCACCAATACTGTTTATGTCTAGATTTCAAAAACTATGGGAACAACAGGATCCCTTGGGCCAGGTTTAAGCCTGTCTTAATTAGGGAAGAATAAAGTACCTGTCAACCAATTACAGATGATCTAGAAAGAAGTGCTGCCTAGAAAGCCAGTGAACTGGATTTTAGAGATGTTAACCTGGGGGGGGAGGAGTTGTAAAAGTTTTTAAAATGTATATTATTTTGATAACCATATTTTAGTATAATTTGTTTCTTCTGTAATAGTCTATGTATTTTATTTTATGCATTTAAAAACATGATTTTGAGAAGGAATACATAATCTTGTCATTGAGAACCTCTGAAGGAAGGATTTTTTTGCTGGTCTCAATTGATGATCTCTTTCAATTTTTTTGCCTTTGATTCAGTGTCTCTGGAAAATGTCCTCTTGGATGTCAAAGAGCTCCAGAGAGGCATGGACCTGACCAAACGAGAGTACACAATGCATGACCACAACACAATGCTGAAAGAATTTATCCATAACAATGAAGGGAAGCTCAAGAAGCTACAAGATGATGCTAAGATTGCACAGGCATGCAGTGTGACCCCCAACTCATCCCCCCAATAATGTTTCCCTTAGAATCTGGAAGATTCTCTTTTTTCCGTAGCTTCCCACTATCTTCTGGTTCCCATCTTTATGTCTTTGTCCAATGGCTAAGCCAACTTGAATAGCTTTGCAAGTCAGATAGACCTGATGATGTTGCCCAAAGTAGTCATGGTTATCAGTGTATTATAATCAAGACCACCATAACATTGCAGAGTCCCACTGTGAAGTCATTCCCCCAATCAATTGCCAGAGACACAACAGGAAATAATGAAGGATCGTTTGGTAAAAGGATTTTTTCTACCCTTTGAACCTGCAGATATATTTTGATATGGTCTGCCTGTGACCTTTCACTGTTGTCCCCCTGATAAATCCTTCCAGGAAGTGGGTTACTACATCTAGCATCTTATAACACCTAACATGGTACAATCCTTCCCTTTCTTTTCTCACAGATGCTGCCAATCTGGCTCCCTTATTATTTCTGCTGCTCCCTGCCCCCAGAGGTGGAAGGATAACATAACAAGACATTAGCCCTTAAATACAGCTACTTAAGTGGCTTTGGTTCATAGAGAGCTTACTGTAGGAGCAGCGCCAATATCTGCCTACCGCCTCATTCCCCATTGATTCCAATCCCTGTTGCACTCAGAGCAACCCTTGGGACTTTTATTCCCTGCAGGCATCCATCCTCTAAAATACTACTTAGAATTTATAGTTTATGAATTTTGACTACTTGGGAACATAACTCACACTTACCTTTTTTGTTCCAGTAGAATAAATTGCCCCTGTACCATTTTCTCAAGAGTGTTTTCTCAGACTCAATTCATATTAGGTTAAATGGGGAAAGTTTAGGTCATAGTCCTCATGTGATTTTTCCTATTCCTTCTTTTCCTAGCAACTAATACTTCTCCAATTATTTAAGTTTGTCTTTATTTCTCTAAAGAAAATGGTTTATACTCCCATTCCTATAGTTCATGCATGTGCCTTGGTGGATAGACTTTCAAGTTTTCTGTATCTTTTTGCTATGATATTTATCTATTTAACTATTATCTAGTTATTTAAAATTATATTTTACTTTCTCCCATTGGGTTTTATGTACTTTCTTTTGCTTTGTTCAGTCTGTTTTTATGGAAAACTCTGGATGGGATCTCTGTGAGAAAACCTAGAGGAACAGAAAGAAGTGGGGGACCAATAGCATATTGTGACCAGTGAAGGTTTTGTCTTCATTGCTTCTCCTTCAGCCTGCCTACCTTTTCTGGCACAGTTGAGGATGGAAAGCTATGGTCATATGAGAGGGAAAAAATGTTAATGACTGTACTAAAAAAATTCAATGGCGACTTTTAGAAAGTGAAATACAAGTGCAATGCCTATTATGGAATAAATTCTGTTTATTCAGTTGCTAAGTAGTTGTTGGACCATATTGATGTTCAGCAGCTTTGATAAATATGTTTTTTAACCCTTACCTTCCATCTTAGACTCAATACTGTGTATTGTTCCAAGACAGAAGAGCAGTAAGGGCTAGGCATTTGGGGTTAAGTGACTTGCCCAGGGTCATACAGCTAGGAAGTGTCTGAGGCCAGATGTGAACCTAGGACCTCCCATCTCTAGGCCTGGTTCTCAATCCATTGAGCCATCTAGCTGCCCCCTAGAATAAATAATTTTTTAAAAAAAGGAAATCCTGGAATTTATGAAGCTTAGCAATGTGTCCTCCTTTGCAGGATGCCTTTGATGATGCTGTAAAATATTTTGGAGAAAATCCCAAGACGACGCCACCCTCTGTCTTCTTTCCAGTCTTTGTCCGGTTTGTTAAGGCTTATAAGGTAAACGGGAACACTTTCTATTTCCCCCTGTACAGCCTGTCTGATTGACAGCTAGATGGGCTACAAGGATGAAGCAAATCTGGCTTCATGGAAACTTTCCCCAACTTGACTCATGGAGTTCAGTGTTCCTAGCATTTCCACTTCCTTTTGCTGGCCTGAAGGCCTGTTGCTGTTAGCAAAGTGTGGGTGACATCCTCCTAACTGATAGATCTGGGGGTTTACTCAGTAGCAGATATTCTTTGGTTTATCTTTGGGTATCAGACATCATGTTGATAAAGACCAGCATCATTGTATCAAATAGTCATGGTGACACCTTGTGGCCACTTTTGTAACTCAGCCTCAATCCCTAACTCCTTATCGCTCTAATGATGGAAAGCATTTGAACTTGTCCTGTAACAAACGGAATATGTGCACTATAGTGAAGGAAATGTTTTCTGTTAATCCAGGATAAGGCCATGGGGGTAGTTAAGGTCTGAGACTGCTTGTGGTTTTAGGACAAAGAGAAAAAGATTTTGATGGCATTTTCACTTTCTAAAGTATTATCATCCCAGTACAATTGCTTCCGGGAAGTGGAAGGAGAAGGAAGGAAAGGGAATAACCATTTGCAGAGTGCCTACCAGATGCTAGATACTGTGCTTAGCTTTTTTTTTAAACTGTATTACTTCATTTAATCCCCACAACACCCCAGCGAGGTAGTGTAATAATAAACTGTACAACCATGTTGAAATCAAGATGATGGACAGTTACCTGCTTGGAATGTAGAATGAACTGAGCCTGGCAGGAGCTTGGCAGGTGCCAAGGGCAGTTGGGGATTGGGTATAAAAGCCAGGATTTTGAACTGAGAGGGATCCCAGATTTGAGATTGGGTTGGAAAGGGTAGTTTGGGGGTAGGCCTTAGGTGAGCTTATTCAACCAGCAACCTATGTCAAACTACTTCATCAGTTCCTGATCCTGAATTAACCATCAAGAAGAAACTCAACATCTTATCAGCAGAGTAACCCTGATTTAGGTTGGGCCAGTGTTGCCCAACCAGGCTGGCATCTGTCAAATCTGATTAACATCACTTCAAAAATCATTAATAACATCATTAGCCATAATTAATTAAGAACTTCCTGTTCCTTTCTTCCCAGCCATTTCCTGTTTTCCCTTCCCTAAGCCTATTAGTAATAAATCTTTAAACTTACTTCTGACTTGGCTTCATCAAGAATCCTAGGGCTTTAGCAGATCATATCCTTGGGATATTTGAAGGGAAGAGGAGTATTTACCTTTCAAAGCAGAGTTTAATTCACAGTCAACCTAAGCGTTATCCATTAGTAAAGAGTGTCAGTTAAACAAGATATCTGTATAATTCTAACTGCAGATTCATTGCCTGACTGGTAACTCTGGGATACTGTTATACCTAGAGTTTGTGTTTAGCACTTTCATCATTTAAACAACATCTACTGCAGTGTGTGATCTTTTGAGATTCACTAATTATATTCTAAGTGTTTTTCATAGGATTCACTTCACCATTACCCTGCTCCAGATCTCATACCAGCAGATTTACATAACAGTAGGTGCTATTATTGTTCCAGTTTTACAAATGAGGGAGCATGAGGCAAACAAGAGATTGAGTGACTTATCCAAAGTCATATAGCTAATAATAATAATGATGATCAAATCTATTTGATCCTCTACAATAGTGTTAGGAGTTAGGTGCTATGATTATCTCTGTTTTATAAATGGGGAACTGTAGAATAGAGAAATTAAGTGATTTGTCTGTTGTCATACTGTAGGAAATGTCTAAAGCCAGATTTGAAATAAGGTTTTTCTTATTCCAGGCTCAGCTGCCTTTAAAGTTGCTTTCTGGCAACTTTGTGAGATATCTTAGGATAGTGTTTATCTTGTGCTATTAAAAGAGGCTCCTATTACTTGCCCAAGTTGTAAGTCACTTGGAAATCGAAGAGATCTCAATGACCATGTAGGTGAACCAGTCCCTGTGATTTAGAAGCACCTCTGCCACAGCCCAAATGAGTGGTCAGCCACTTTTTGCTGGAATTCAAACTTCCCGAGAGGTAGAAACCCAGTGTTGGTCTGTTCCACAAGGAATTAACTCTGTTAGGAGGCTTTTCTCTACAACAAACTCAAATCTGCTTCTCTGGAGTTTCTACTTATTACTCCTACTTCTGTGGTCTGGGACCAAGTAGAAAAGAAAAGTCTAGTCCCTATTCATGATAACCCTTTAAATGCTTGAAGTAAACTGTCATGCTTCCCCCATTTTCCATCAATTTCCCCACACCAAACCCCTGCAAAAAAACCCCACAAAACAAACTTCTCTGCTGGGAACAAAGAGAAAATTCCAGTTCTTTCAGTTCTCTTCTGGCAGAATCCTAAGGCCTCTCACCATTCTGGCTGCCCTTCTGAATATCTTCACAAGAATTTAGATAGCAACTATAATAGTCCTAGCACTTTTCTAGGGACTGCAGGAGTGGACATAAAGGAAATAGAAGAACATTCCTCTTTGCTTCAAGGGAGCTTATAATCTACCCTGGGGAACCTAAAAGACTTCATAGAATTGTCAAATTCCAGACCTCAGAAGGATTGGAAGATCATCTAGTTCATCTGCCCTTGTTTTATAGATAAATTGAGGCACAGAAAAAAGAAGTTGAGGGTCACACAGATCTTTAATGACGAACTGGGACTTGAACTAGATTTGTTGATTCTGTGCATTCGAATTCACATACACAGACACACAGACACACACATACATAGTGACCTCCTTTATATATGAGGCATCCTTCTGGGTCCTGTGAAAAATACAGAGAATAGACCATGGCCCTCCCTGTCAGAAGTTTATAATCTAGTGGAGGAAATATGGCAAAGATACAAAAAACTTTAACACAAGGTGGAATGGGATAAATGCTAGAGGACAGATTCAAAGAGCTCAGGGAAGGCAGAAGGAAGGGTGGGCAATTTTTAAATTGGGGCATCAGGAGGATGAGAAGTTCATGGAAGAGGCCACATTTGACCTGGTCCCTGGTAGTACATTGGATTTCACCAAATTAGAATGGAGGAAAAGAGCATTCTAAACAGAACAAATATAGTCAAGGACATTACAGGGGACTTTGAAGAATCCAGGTTTAAATCTGACCTCAAACACTTATTAGCTATGTGAACATGGGCACACCACTTAATTGCCTTCTGCCTCAGTTTCCTCATATGTAAAGTGAGGTGGGGGGCCTGATGACCTCTCAAAGCCCTGCCAACTCTAATTCTACAATACTTTGACCCTGTGAATAACAGGTTATGGAAACAGGAAACTTCATAGTCTTAGTGTAGAGTCCAAGCTGGATGGGAGATAAGACTCCTTGACTCTAAAATGATTTGAGAATCTGCTAAACCACAAATCTATAAGTGCAGGAGAATGCATAGAAGGATAAAATACAAATGTGAATGCTAAGGAGTTTCAGAGTAAAGGAGTGATTAGAGAGGACTGGCGCTAAGCCCAGACAACTTTCTAGAAGCCATGTAGTTTGAGTTTGGCTTTAAAAGTGAATGATCTGGCCTGGAGATTCCTAAAGAGTCAGGGACAAATCTTGGTTTAAAAGTTTGGAACCTGCTAAAGCTCCATTTGTGCTTTTGGTTTCAGCACTGGGCTACTCTTAAATCATTACCTACCCAAACCTAACCCCTAGTCGTGGGCTATTTAAACCCAATTCCCTTGTCCCTTTGCTTTCAACAGCAAGCTGAGGAGGAAAATGAACTGAGGAAAAAGCAGGAGCAGGCCCTCATGGAAAAACTCTTGGAACAGGAAGCACTGATGGAGCAACAGGACCCAAAGGTATGAAATCTCTTCAGGAACTACTCACTAGTTGGTGCCCAATGAGTAGGGAGGATGCCTTGCTGCCACTAGTGGTAGATGATAGAAAAGCTTGCCCTGAATCTCCTGGGTACCAATCCTGGCTCTGATGTCAGGAGAGCAAGGAGAGATCATCTCATCCACCCACCATAAGAAATAGGCAGCTAAGTCCACTTATCAGGTCTCTTTCCTGTCATTTGTAATTGGGAAGAAGATTGTTTAATCCTTCTGGACAACTATTCTACTGTCTAAAAACCTTGCAGCTGGATGTTTCCTCAGTTATTGAGTGAACATCTATTAAGTGCCTGCTCTATGCAAGAGATTTTGCTCAGTCGTACAGGTAAACAGGGGTAAAAAGTATAAGACATGAGGCCTACTTACAGGAAAATGAGACTTCTTTTTTCATAACTACAGTGCAAGGCAGTGTGAGGCCTGGAGGGCAGGGAAGACATTCGAATCAGAGATAACAAAAAAGAGCAAAAGTATGGAGGCAAAATTAATGCTCGTAGCTCTCTGAAGTCCTCCAGTATAGGAAATTAATAAATGGTATCCCTTTTGTGCAAACCTGTTCTTTGATACCAGGTTGGTATTTGATATCTTTTAAAAAATTTTAACCCAGAATTATAATTTTCCTTCCCCTCTCCTTAAACATCCTCTCAATGTCATTTCATTTTAGTAATCCAGTGAGGTTTCTTTTCCTTGAGTTCCAGATGATAGAATGGGACTATTTGCCTCCTGTTTAGCAAGGCAATCCTTTTATGTCTTTAGAGTTTCCCATAATTTCCAGGTCAGGGGGCATCACTGATCTCTTTCCTTTTATTCCAGTCTCCTTCTCATAAAACCAAGAGGCAACAACAGGAGTTAATTGCAGAATTAAGAAGGCGGCAAGTGAAGGATAACAGACATGTATATGAGGGGAAAGATGGTGCTATTGAGGATATTATTACAGGTAAATGAGCCTTTTTTACCCTAAACCAATGGAGATTCCCCACTGACCCCCACCTACACTTGACTGCATGCAACAGACCTTCTTGCCACATGTGCCCAGTGTTTGCCCAGTAGATCTGATTCTGTTCCAGTGTTACCTGTGGACAGTGGCTCCTCAGGTGTGCAGCAGTGTTTCCATGATGTGAATCTCAAGCTACAGTGTGTTGCCCACCTATCTAAATCCAACAGACTTTCTCCCAAACTACGTTGTCCCCCTCTTTCTGACATCTCTTATCTCTGAATCCTTAAGGGGGCTCTTTTCACTTAGACAATGGTTTTCTGTTTCTTTCATTGAGTTCCCATGACCACTCTCCCCTCCACCACCTAATAAATTTTAGCAGCAAAAGCAGATTATACCTCAGCATCCCAGCATGCCTTTCTGGACATTCTCAGGAAGTCTCCCTCCTCTTGGAAGTCTGCTGTCGATGGCAGAGAACCTTATGCTGTCATTAAAACAGACTAATAGATTCAACCCTATAGATTAATCTGTGCTCTGCCTGTTGCCCCCAGTTTTTAGAGATTCTCAATTTCCCTACACCAGAAGGAAAACCAATTTTTATGGCAATGGCAAGAGGCTTTCCTTGCCTTCCTACTCCGCAGTTTAGCAACTCTCCGGCTTTTGCTTCTCTGACATTGAAAATTCACCCTTGTAAATAAGCATCTCTAACTAACAGACTTACAAAAGCTGGTCACTTCAGAACCTCTACTTCCTGCCCCCAAATTCTGCCAGAAAAAGAAACAAAAGAATCAAAAGGCTTGCCTCCTCTGCCAAGCAAAAGTACCTCAATAGAAGACTTATACAAGATATCCCAAAAGTCTTAGTGCAGTATAAACTTTTTACATTTTAAAACTGCACTAAGATTTTTGGAAAAACCCACACAGATAGTTCAAGCAGACATTTATTAAATGCTTTAGAGTTTCCCTGAATTTCCAGTAGGTCATGATGCACCATGATCTCTTTCCTTTTATTCCAGTCTCCTTTTCATAGAACCAAGCAAGCATCATGCTTAGGTGCCAGAAATGCAAAGACAGAAACAAAATGGCCCTGCCTTCAAGGAGCTTATGTTCTATTGGAATATGTAGCATGTACATAGTGTTGTGTAATGAAGCCTTGGACTTGGAGTCAGAGGATCCAGATTTAGAATTGAAAGGATCCTTAAAAAACTTCTTGTCTGTCCTCCCCCTGCCCCATTTTACAGATGAGAAAAGAGAGGCCCATAGAGGTGGAGTGATTGATTACTAAGGTAATAATACCATTGTAGTTAATGACAGAGCCAGGATTCACACCTAGGTTATCACACTGCAAAGAAAAGGGAAGGACACAAACATTTATTTAGTACTCACAATGTGCCAGACCCTGTCCTAAGCACTTTCATAGATATCTCTTTTGATCCTTGTGACAACCCTGGGAAATAAGTGCTATTATTATTCCTATTTTACAGCTGAGCAAGTGGATATAGATGGAGGTTAACTGACTTGCATAGGGTCACACAGCTTGTAAAAGTCTAAACATGGATTTGAACTCAGATCTTCCTGACCTCAAGGCTCAGCACTCTATCCATTGTACCACCTAGCTATCCCCCTTTCCACAGCAACACACTGAGTCCCAAAACCTTGGGTTCAAATCCTTCTTTGTCAGGTAACTTGGGCGACCTTACCTCTTTGAGGATCTCAGTTTGTCAAATGGGAAGCTTAGACTTTATTTTGTTTAATATTCCTTCCTACCTCCCAAAATCTTATGAAATATGGACAGACAGAGACGTACCTACACACAAAACCATTCACGCTGGAACAGTACCAGATCTCAAACTCTATACAAAGCAGTAAACCATCAAAAATGATTTGACATGGGCTAAGAATAGAGAGCTCATTTGGAACATAGTAGGTACTTTCTATATAGAAGCAAAAGAACACCGAAGCCTCGTGTTTGATACAAAGACCGCAGCTACTGAGATAAGAATTTGCTAGTCAATAAAAACCATTAGGAAATGGAAAGCAATCTGGCACAAACTTGGTACAGACCAGCATCTCACACCCCATGCCAAGAGAAGGTCTAAAAGGGTACGTGGCTTAGACACAAAAGGCGACATCATAAACAGATTAGAGGAATAAGGGGGAATAGTTCGTGACCAAACAAGGGATAGAGGTGATCAAGAAGATGAAATGGTCAATTCTGATTACATAAAATTGAAAAGTTTCTCCACAAACAAAACCAACAAGACTGAAATTGGAAAGGAAACAAATAATGGAAAAAACTGTCTCTGTAGCAAGTTTCTCTGATAAGGACTTCATTTATGAGATCTGTATGAAATGGATTCAAATTCAGAAGAGTTAATGCTATTTTCTATTCTATAAGTGGTTAAAAGATATGAACAGGCAGTTTTCTGAGGAAAAAATTCAAATTCTCCATGTCATATTTAAAATTTAAATTATTTAAATCCTATTTTTAAAATGTCATGTTTAAAAAAATGCTCCAAATTGAGGCAGCTAAGGTGGTTCAGTGGATAGAGAGCCAGGCCTAGAGATGAGAAGCTATAGGTTCACATCTGGCCTCAGGTATTTCCTGGCTGTGTGACCCTTGGGAATGTCATTTAACCCCAATTTCCTAGCTCTTCCCACTCTTCTCTTGGAAACAATACATTGTATTGATTCTAAGATCTTAGAAGATAAAAGTTTTTAAAATGCTCCAAATCGTGAATGAAAATTAGAAAATAAAAATGAAAATAACCCTGAGGTTCTGCCTCGTACACGTTCACCAAATATCACTAAAAATATCTCCAAAATTTAAAGCCCAGATTTTTTATTCCCTTTAATTCTTTGGTGCTCTCTGCCTCAGCCCTGGGGGAAAGTATAACTGAACCTTATAGAATGTAAGCACATTGATGACAGGGACAATTTAATTTTGGTCTTTATAATGCATTTCCCAGCACAGTGCTTCCCCCTGTGTTTGGTAAATGTTTGCTGCTTGATTAAGACACGGGGCACTTTTTTCTTCACTGTAAGAGCATCTTCACTTAGGCTCCAACATGCAGTAGCTTTGTACATTTACTAGGTTGTTGGTCCTTCATTTTACCAGCTTGCCTTTCCAGAAGGGTGTCCATATAGTTGGTGAAACGAATCAAATGTACATTTGTGATTCACCTGTGGCATAATCATTCACCAAGCTGAAGAGGTCGAATCCCTGCCCTCTCCCATCCCCTAATGCTCTGGTTATAATAGCTGCCTTTTTAACCACCTCTTTATCCCAGGGCAGAATTTGAAAATCTTCTAGCCTCTAAGTAGCTGACCACTGGCCCTCAGGAATCCCCTGTCCTCCCTGCCTCCCCACCCCGACCTGATCATTAACAAAGCACTAACTAATGCAGTCAATCTCTGCTTCTTACTCTGTTCTATTTTGTTTGTCTTGTTTGGCTGTTATTTTCCATGCAGTGCTGAAGACTGTGCCCTTTACAGCCCGTACGGCCAAGCGTGGCTCTCGGTTTTTCTGCGAACCTGTACTCACTGAGGAATTCCATTACTAAACTATTCCTTTTTCACACCTGATGCTCTTAAAAGGTTGCTGTAGATTTTTGACCCATTATCTCTATCTGTGTGGATATCAAACAGGGTCCAATGAATTGTAAATGGATAGCATGTTTCTGATGTCCGTGTGGAGTTCTGTTTCATGTTGTTCCTATGTTGCACGGATTTGCATTCAGTCACCTCCGAAATCCTCATCACCACCCTCATGACGACCTTATTCATCTTCACGTTCCAGGGATGTCTCTGGTCTGTGTGAGAGAGCCGCGGAAGAGCAAGTTTTGAAATTGTCAAGTGTTTTTATTGGGAGAAGGGGAGACCAGAATCATGGCTTGTGGGAATCAGTGTTTGATCATCATTAGAAATGGAAGGGGCCTTGCTAGCTGTATGACCCTGGGCAAGTCACTTAACCCCCTTTGCCTAGTCATTACCACTCTTCTGCCTTAGAACCAATATATACTGTTGATTCTAAAATGGAAGGAGAGAGAGAGAGAGAGAGAGAGAGACCTTACCTTAAAAATCCCCTATTCTAGGTGCAGCTAGGTAGCACAGTGGATAGAGAGCCAGGCCTGGGCATGGGAGGACCTGGGTTCAAATCTGGCCCTAGTCACTTATTGGGTATGTGCCCCTGGGCAAGTCACTTAACCCCAATTGCCTAGCTTTCTTGCCTTGGAACTGATTCTTAGTATCCATTCTAAGACAGAAGGTAAGGGTTTAAAAGAAATCTTCTACTCTACTATTCTCATTTTAGAGCTAGAAAGATAGTAAGAACATTTAGCTTCAAATCAGGAGATCTAGTTTTAATACTGATTCAACTAGCTCCTTTAAAACTTTGGCACAATTACTTGACCTTTTACTATTTGACTGCCTCCCCAAATAAACTTGGAATAATATTAGCTACTTCGTACTTTATTGAGGATATCTTGGCAGTGAAAAATACTTTTGTATTGTAGACAAAGTTTTCTGGAGCCATCGAATATACTGTTTTTTTTCCTTGCTTTTCAAAGGGGCCACAGCTAGTTCAAAATTGTGACAGTTCACTTGCTTTCCTAGGCTACTTCACTCGGCCTTTAGATATTTAATACTGTGTAGTAGAATGGTAGAGCATGGAATAAATGAGTCTCCTCCACCTGAAGTTTGCATGGACTTTAAGAGACAACATATAGGTTCCCTTTTTGCCTTGTGAGAGTCATTCAAAATCTTTCCCATTCATCAGCGTGGTGTGTGCCGTCTTGCCTGGCTAACCAGCATGTGCATGTAAGATTGTCCTTAGAAGAAGGGGAATCAGACTGATGTCTTGGTTATGTCATTCACTGTGCCCTCATTTGTGCCCAGTCCCATGCCACATCCAGAATGCTTCTGCTGAGTCAACTTCATGGTTATTTCTTAGATTACCATGCTGGGTCTCATCACCAGAAAATTGGCCATTGAGTGATGAGACTTTTTGGCTCTAGTAACTCATGAAGACCGTTTACAAAAAGTACAAAGGGCTCGATTTCTAAATTTGTTGATACATTAGACATTAAATGAGATAATGTACATGAAGTGCTTTGCAGACTCTGAAAGTACTAAACAAAGCCTAGTTATTATTATTCGTCCCAGTGAAATCACTGCTCTTCTGAAGTTCTGAAGAAGGCAGTGGTAAGAAGAGTGGTGCAGCTGAACTACCAGTGCATCCCGGGAAACATCAGTGTTGTGAAAGTCCCTAGAAATGATTCAGCATCTCCAAAACATGAACTCGTCTGCCATAGGGTCCGGCCACAGAAGAAACTTAAGTTCTTTGGGATGCCAGACAATATAGGCCATGGACAATGGATAAAACAGATGAGCTAAGAAGAAGTGGTGACCTTAATTCTTTTTTCAGTACACATGTCTGTAGAGGGTGCCCCCTACTGAAAAGGACTTGGAACTGGGCACATGTGTATCAGGCAGCATTAATTGTTTGAAGAATGCACTTTAACCTGTCTTATGTGTTTCTATTTTGTCTTTGAGGAAGTGACAAGTGACGGGTGGGGGTGGGATCCAAAAAGAATGGTGTTCTTGCTCGGTAGTGAATTTAACTCAGCAGTGCTAATTAATCATGTTGTGGATTCTAATCTGCTTGGCCACTGTTTGCTCTGTCAAGTGAATTTGTTGGATTATCTTCCTGGAGCCAATCTTCAAAGCAGCTTGGAACTGGGTAGTCAGAGACCAAGTGGGAGGGAAGACCATCTCACCCTTTTCTTGCACATCTAACCCCAACTCATAGTGGTGACTTTCCGCTCTCTTGTTCTGTTGGCTAACCTGCCTGGGATTTTTAAACATTGAGTTGAGTTGCTCTTCATTTTCATCCCATTTTTACTTAACCATCATTTTGTGTTTTGTTTTGTTTTTTTTTCTGTTTAGCCTTAAAGAAGAATAATATCACTAAATTTCCAAATGTTCACTCGAGGGTAAGGATTTCTTCTAGCACACCGGTGGTGGAGGATACACAGAGCTGGCAAGCATTACTTTTTACTTAGCTTCCTCCTCTCTCTGTATATGCCAGACCAATGACTGTTAATGTGACTGAGGGGAATACTGGGGAGAGTCTGTCTCATGAGAATTCATCCCATCTCACATTGTAAAGATGTGGCCTTTATTCACTCCTTTACGTATTATACTTAAATACTTGTTATGGAGGTTGTACCCTCTATAATATGGTAGCTTGGATGAAGGTATTCTGTGGTAGTTTCACTTGCTTTGGGGACAGGGGTTCCACTTTTCTCTGCCACTTGATTTTATGCTTCTGAATTTTTCTCTTCTCCCAGCCTCCTCATTTTCAGTTAATAAAATATCAGGACTTGGGGGGAAATCACCTCCAACCTTTTATGTTTCAAGGGCCTCTGAGAACTTGGGTGGCTTGGGCATCAAAGGTTAGACCCATCCTGGACAAAGAAAGGAGTCAACTGTTTTTCCATTCTCATTCTACACAATGAAGCTTGAAAACTGCTCATTCTATATGTGTTTACCCTTGTTGGGCTATGAAAGTAGAACCAGTTTTCAGGGAGTGGAGGTAGAGGAAGAGAGGGAGGGAGGGAGGGAGGGAGGGAGAGAGAGAG